>NC_090383.1:32632427-32933129 GCF_036365525.1 Heterodontus francisci
CAAGTCCACAGCGACCATCAACCACCCATTTATACTAAACCTTTATTAATCCCATTTTCCCTCTCACATCCCCACCTTCCCTCAATTCTCCTACCACCTACCTACACTAGGGACAATTTTACAATGGCCAATTTACTTATCAACCCGCAAGTCTTTGACACGTGGGAGGAAAGCGGAGCACCCGGAGAAAACCCATGCGGTCACAGGGAGAACTTGCAAACTCCGCACAGGCAGTACTCAGAACCGAACCCAGGTCGCTGGAGCTATGAGGCTACGATGCTAACCACTACGCCACTGTGCCACCAACTGTCTTGTCTTTCTGTACGAGAATTGCACCTAAGCCAATCGGGCTTGCATCCATGATTAGCTGGGTGGTTTTCTAAGGGTCAAAATAGACATTTGTGCAAATTGCTGGCAAACGCCATTTGATCTGGTGAACTGTCTGTGTGATTAAGTCCTTTCCCAATTGGTGGTCTCTTTTGTCAGATCGCACAGGGGGGCAAGTAGTGTAGCGAGGTCAGGAATGAAATTACTTAAATATGCGATTAGTCCTAGCAGACTCTGGACGACTTGCACGTTTATAGGATCTGTAGTGTTTGCAATGGCTTCAACTTTCCGTGGATCAGGTGATAATCATTCACCACTGAACACATGACTGAAGAATTCAATTTTGCTTTAATTGAACACTTGTCTTTGTTCAAGGTGAGAGTATATTCTCTAAGATATTGTAGGCATGCATGGAGGAGTTCCTTTTCGGTGCGGCCACAGATGAGCATATCATCATCGATTGTCGATATCAAGTGTCTTTCTCGTTGTAAGGCTTGGTTTGATGATCGCACATCAACACAGATTCTAATCTGATTCTCGCTCTTGAGTTTCTTGATGACTTGTATGGGTGAGACCCAAGGGAAAGGCTCATCCCCAACTTTTTCAAGTTTCAGAGGGTAGCAGTGGAAGGGTGTTTTTCTGAATGGAGGGATGTGACTAGTGGTGTTCCGCAGGGATCAGTGCTGGGACCTTTGCTGTTTGTAGTATATATAAAAGATTTGGAGGAAAATGTAGCTGGTCTGATTATTAAGTTTGTGGATGACACAAAGGTTGGTGGAGTTGCGGATAATGATGAGGATTTTCAGAGGATACAGCAGGATATAGATCGGTTGGAGACTTGGGCGGAGAAATGGCAGATGGAGTTTAATCCGGACAAATGTGAGGTAATGCAGTTTGGAAGGTCTAATGCAGGTGGGAGGTATACAGTAAATGGCAGAACCCTTAAGAGTATTGACAGGCAGAGAGATTTGGGCGTACAGGTCCACAGGTCACTGAAAGTGGCAACGCAGGTGGATAAGGTAGTCAAGAAGGCATACGGCATGCTTGCCTTCATCAGTCGGGGCATAGAGTACAAAAATTGGCAAGTTGTGTTGCAGCTGTACAGTACCTTAGTTAGGCCACACTTAGAATATTGCATGCAATTCTGGTCGCCACACTACCAGAAGGACGTGGAGGCTTTGGAGAGGGTACAGAAGAGGTTTACCAGGATGTTGCCTGGTCTGGAGGGCATTAGCTATGAGGAGAGGTTGGAAAAACTCGGATTGTTTTCACTGGAATGACGGAGGTGGAGGGGCGACATGATAGAGGTTTACAAAGTTATGAGTGGCATAGACAGAATGGATAGTCAGAAGCTTTTTCCCAGGGTGGAAGAGTCAGTTGCTAGGGGACATAGGTTTAAGGTGCGAGGGGCAAAGTTTAGAGGGGATGTGCGAGGCAAGTTCTTTACACAGAGGGTAGTGAGTGCCTGGAACTTGCTGCCAGGGGAGGTGGTGGAAGCAGATACGATAGCGACGTTTAAGAGACATCTTGACAAATATATGAATAGGAAGGGAATAGAGGGATACGGTCCCCGGAAGTGCAGAAGGTGTTAGTTTAGGCAGGCATCAAGATTGGCGCAGGCTTGGAGGGCCGAATGGCCTGTTCCTGTGCTGTACTGTTCTTTGTTCTTTGTTCTTAATAGGGCTTTTGTTCCAGTGTCTTTGAATGAGACTGGTGTTTCAAAGGCCCCGATTATTTTCAGTGTTTGTCACTGCTGTGAGAGAAAATTTTCGTATTCCCTGGTTTGTAGAGAATGGGGCAATCCTGAAGTTTGTTGAATGTTTTGTCTTCCATGAATTGACAGACGCTCCTGTGTCTATGAGAACATCTACGTCCAAGCATCCGATGGTCACAGTCACACGGGGGCTGTTTGCTGTGTCTGAGAGAGTATGTTCAGGCTCATCCACCTCTACATTGGCTACATTCTCTCACCTTTTTGCTGTGGTACGCATCCATGACACCCTTCTGTTGGTATTGGTCGTAGTAGTTGGCTTTTCTGATGAGCGACAGACACAAGCAAAGTGGTTGAGAATTCCACAAACTTTACACTGTTTACCAGTAGCAGAACACACTGTCCAGTGTGGGTAAGCACCACCACAGTGAAAACATTCTTTGGACAAGTCGCAACTCTGTTAGTGAGATGGCTGTTGTTGCTTAGCAGGTGGTTTCCTGTCACGTAAACGATGAACAGTGTGTGAGAGAGAGGGAGGGCAGAGAGAGAGAGAGGGGGAGCAGAAAGAGAGAAGGAGAAATGAGAGAGAGAGGGATAGAGGGGGCAGAGAGAGAGAGGGGATAAAGAGGAAGGGGGCAGAGAGGGGGAGGGTCAGAGAGAGGGGAGGGTCAGAGAGAGAGGTCAGAAAGATAGGGCAGATAAAGAGAGAGAGGAAGCAGAGAGATGGGGCAGAGAGAGAGATAGAGGGGGCCGAGAGAGAGAAAGGAGCCAGAGAGAAACACAGGGCAGAGAGAGAGTGGGGCAGAGGTGGCAGAGAGAGAGAAAGAGGGAGCAGAGAGAGAGGGGGGAGCAGAGAGAGTAGAGAGAGATGGGCAGAGAGAGAGAGTGGCAGAGAGAGGGGTTAGAGAAAGGGGGTCAGAGAGAGAGGGGTCAGAAAGAGAGAAAGAGAAGGGGGCAGAGAGAGGGACAGAGAGAGAGATAGTGGGAGAGAGGGCAGAGAGAGAGAGCGGGGGCCGAGAGAGAGAGCAGAGAGAGTGGGACAGAGAGGGGACAGAGATAGAGATAGAGGGGGCAAAGAGAGTGAAAGGGGTCAGAGAGAAAGAGGGGAGCAGAGAGGGAGAGGGAGGTGACAGAGAGGGTTACAGAGAGAGGGGTCAGAGAGAGAGAGAAGGGCGCATTGGAAGCGAGCAGAGAGAGGACAGAGAGAAAGGGAGCAAAGAGAGAGGGGGCAGAGAAAGGGGGCAAAGAGAGATGGGGCAGAGAGAGAGATAGAGGGGGCAGAGATAGAGTGCAGACAGAAATGGGCAGAGAGAGAAGGGGTAGAGAGAGCAAGGGGGGAAAGAGAGGGGCAGTGGGAGGGCGCGAAGAAAGGGGTCAGAGAGAGAGAGCAGAGAGAGAGAAAAGGGTTGGAGAGAAAGAGGGAGCAGAGAGAGGGACAGTGAGAGCGAGACAAAGGGGGCAGAGAGAGAGTAGGGGGCAGAGCGAGGGGAGCAGAGAGAGAGGGGTAGAGACAGCAAGGGGGGAAAGAGAGGGGCAGAGGGAGAGAGCGTGGAGAAAGGGGTCAGAGAGAGACGGCAGAGAGAGCGAGAGAGAGGGGGCAGAGAGGTAGCAGAGAGAGATGGAGGGGGCAGAGAGAGAGAAAGAGGGAGCAGAGAAAGAGAGGGGAGCAGAGAAAGAGTGGGGCAGAGAGCAAGGGAGAGGAGGCAGAGAGAGGCAGAGAGAGAGAGGTGGGTCAGAGAGAGAGGGATCAGAGACAGAGAAAGAGAAGGGGGTAGAGAGGGGGGCAGAGAGAGGGGGGCAGAGAGAGAGAGAGAGATAGAGGGGGCAGAGAGCGAAGGAAAGGGGGCAGACAGTGAGCATGGGGCAGAGAAAGAGGGTCTGAAGAGAGAGGGAGCGGAGAGAGAGAAAGGGGGCAGAAAAAGAAAGGCAGCAAAGAAAGAGGGGGCAGAAGAGAGAGGGAAGAGAGAGAGGGGGCAAAGAGAGAGGGACAGAGAGCGTTGGCAGAGAGAAAAAGGACAGAGAGGGGGGAAGAGAGAGAGAGCAGAGAGAGGGGGGAAGAGAGCAAGATGGGGCAAAGAAAGAGATGGCATAGAGAGAGGGGACAGAGAGAGAGAGAGGTGGTAGAGAGAGAGGGCAGAGAGAGAGGGTAGAGAGAAAAAGAGAACGGGGACAAGGAGAGAGCAGGAGGCAGAGTGAGAGTGGGGGGCAGAAGAGAGAGAGGGGCGCAGAGAGAGAGAGGGGGACAGAGAGAGTGAGAGAGCGAGGGGGCAGAGAGAGGTGGCAGAGAGAGAGATAGGGGCCAGAGAGAAAGAGGGCAGAGAGAGAGGAGACAGAGAGAGGTGGCAGAGAGAGAGAGATAGAGGGAAGCAGAGAGAGGGGGCACAGAGAGAGAGATAGAGGGAAGCAGAGAGAGGGGGCACAGAGAGAGAGATAGAGGGAAGCAGATAGAGAGGGGGCAGACATCGAGAGGGAGGAAGAGGGGATCAGAGAAAGGGGTCAGAGAGAGAGATGGCAGAGAGAGGTGTCAGAGAGAGAGAGGGTGGGAGCAGAGAGAGGGGAGAGAGAGAGAGGGGCGCAGAGAGAGAGGGGGCAGATAGAGGCCAGAGAGAGAGAGATAGGGAGCAGAGGGAGAGAGGCAGAGAGAGAATGGGGGCAAAGAGAGGGGCAAAAGGAGAGATAGAGGGAAGGAAAGGTGGCACAGAGCGAGGCGGAAAGGCGGCAAAGAGGCAGGGCAGAGAGAGAGATAGAGGGGGCAGAGAGTGGTGGCAGAGAGATAGAGGGGCCAGAGAGAAAGACAGGGCAGAGAGAGAGAGGGCAGAGAGAGAGAGAGGGAGTGTGGATGAGGGGGTCAGAGAGAGAGGTGGGCAGAGAGAGTGGGGGCAGTGAGAGGGGCGCAGAGAGATAGATATAGGTAGGCAAAGAGAGTGAAAGGGGCAGAGAGAAAGAGGGGAGCAGAGAGGGAGAAAGAGAGGTGGCAGACAGTGGGGCAGAGAGAGCGAGAGAAGGGGAAGAGAGATGGCAGAGAGAGAGAGATAGAGGGGGCAGAGAGAGACAAAGCGGGCAGAAAGAAAGAGGGAGCAGAGAGAGAGAGGCAGAGAGAGAGAGGCAGAAAGAGAGAGAGTGGCAGAGAGAGAGGGGTCAGAGAAAAAGAGAAGGGGGCAGAGAGAGGGGCAGAGAGAGAGGGGATGGTGAGAGTGAGAGAGAGGGGACTGAGAGGTCAGAGAGAGAGGGGCAGAAGTGAGAGGGGGTGCAGAGAGAGAGGTGTGAAAGGGGGGGCAGACAGAGAGAGAGATAAAGGGGGCAAAGAGGTGGGGCAGAGAGAGGGGCAGAGAGTGAGATAGAGGGAGTAGAGAGAAAGAGAGAAAGGGGGCAGAGAGAGAGATAGAGGGGGCAGAGAGAGAGTGATAGAGGGGGCAGAGAGAGAGAAAGGGGCCAGAGAGAAAGACAGGGCGGAGAGAGAGCGGGGGCAGAGAGAGAGGGCAGAGGGAGCGGGGCAGAAAGAGTGAGAGAATGGGGCAGAGGGAGAGAAGGGCGCATGGGGAACAGGCAGAGAGAGACGGGAGAGAGGGCGGGCAGTGAGAGAGCGGGCAGTGAGAGAAAGGGAGCAAAGAGAGTTGGGCCAGAGAGTGGGGCAGAGAGAGGGGCAGAGAGAGATAGAGAGGGGCAGAGAGAGAGAGATAAAAGGGGGCAGAGAGAGAGCAAGGGGGCAGAGGGAGAGAGGGGCAGGAGGGAGAGGGGAGAGAAAGAGGGGGGCAGAGAGAGAGAAAGGGGGGTCACAGAGAGAGGGGTCAGAGAAAGAGGGAGCAGAGAGGGAGAGAGGGAGGGAGCAGAGAGAGAGATAGAGGGGGCAGAGAGGAATAGGGATCAGAGAGGGGGAGGGAGAAGAGAAGGAGATAGAGGGGGTAGTGAGAGAGAGAGAAAGGGAGCAGAGAGAGAGGAGAGCAGAGAGAGCAAAGGGGAAAAAGAGGGGCAGAGAGAGAGGGGGCTGAGAGAAGGGTCAGAGAGAGAGGGGTCAGAGAGAGAAAGGGGGTAGAGAGAAAGAGGGAGCAGAGAAAGTGAGGGGAGCAGAGAGAGTGGGGGCAGAGAGAGAGAGGCAGAGAGAGAAATAGAGGGTGGCAGAGAAAGAGGTAGCAGAGAGAGGAGTCAGAGAGAGGGGGTCAGAGAGAGAGGGGCAGAGAGCATTGGCAGAGAGCAAAAGGACAGTGAGAGGGGGCAGAGACAGCGAGCAGAGAGAGAGGGGAAGACAGCGAGAGGGGGCAGAGAAATAGAGGGGGGCAGAGAGAGGGGACAGAGAGAAAGGGGACAGAGAGAGGGACAGAGAGAAGGGGGCAGAGAGAGAAGGGGGCAGAGAGAGAAGTAGAGGGGGCAGAGAGGGGACAGAGAGAGAGAGGGCAGAGAGAGAGGACGCCAGAAGAGAGAGGCGAGTAGAGTGAGAGGGGGCAGAGAGAGAGCGAGAGAGAGAGAGAAAGGAAGCAGAGAGAAAGAGGGAGCAGAGAGGGGGAGAGGCAGCTGAGAGAGAGAGATAGAGGGGGCAGAGAGAGACAGAGCAGAGAGAGAGGGGGGCAGAGAGAGAGCGAGAGAGAGAGAGAAAGGAAGCAGAGAGAAAGAGGGAGCAGAGAGGGGGAGAGGCAGCTGAGAGAGAGAGATAGAGGGGGCAGAGAGAGACAGAGCAGAGAGAGAGGGGGGCAGAGAGAGAGATGGAGGGAGCAGAGAGAGAGCGTGGGGCAGAGAGATAGAGGGGCAGGAGAGAGAGAAAGTGGGCAGAGAAAGAAAGGGGGCAGAGAGAGAAGGGGCAGAGAGCGTTGGCAGAGAGAAAAAGGACAGAGAGAGGGGTCAGTGAGCGAGAGCAGAGAGAGAGGCGGCAGAGAGAGAAGGGGGCAAAGAGAGAGAGATTGAGGGGGCATGGAGAGAGGGCAGAGAGAGGGGATAGAGAGAGGGGGTAGAGGGGACAGAGAGAGAGAGAAAGGGGACAAGGAGAGAGCGGGGGGCGGGGGGGGGGGGGCCAGAAGAGAGAGGGGGGCAGAGAGAGAGAAAGGGGGCAGAGAGAGAGGGGGCCAGAAGAGAGAGGGGAGCAAAGCAAGAGGGGTCAGAGAAAGAGAGGGGGCAGAGAGAGAGAGGGGGAACAGGGAGCGAGAGGGGGCAGAGAGAAAGAGGGGCAGAGAGAGAGGAGCAGAGAGAGAGAAAGAGAATGGGGGCAGAGAGAGGGGCAGAGAGAGAGAAGGGGTGGTGAGAGTGAGAAAGGGGGCAGAGCGAGTGTGGGGAAGAGGGAAAGGGGCAGAAGAAAGAGGGGCGGAGAGAGAGAAAGGGGCAGATGGAGGGGGCAGAGAGAGTGATAGAGGGGGCAGAGAGTGAGAGTGAGAAAGAGGGCAGAGAGAGCGGGTGGGGGAGGGTGTCAGAGAGAGGGGGTCAGAGAGAGAGGTGGGCAGAGAGAGAGGTGGGCAGAGAGAGAGGGGGCAGAGCAGAGGGGGCAGAGACAGGGGCCAGAGAGAGAGATAGAGGAAGCAGAGAGAGAGGAGGGCAGAAGAGAAAGGGGACCAGAGAAAGAAAGGGGTCAGAGAGAGAGAGAGGGGGGGCAGAAGAGAGAGGATCAGAGATAGAGGAGACAAAGAGAGAGAGACAGAGAAAGGGGGCAGGGAGAGAAAGGGGGCAGAGAGAGGGAGGGTACAGAAGAAAGAGGGGAGCAGGGAGACAGGGGGCAGAGTGAGAGCGGGGGCAGAGAGAAGGAGACGGGGCAGAGAGAGGGGGCAGAGAGGGTTGGCAGAGAGAGAAAGGACAGAGAGAGGGGGAAGAGAGAGAGAGCAGAGAGAGAGAAGGGGAGAGGGGGGCTGAGAGAGGGCGGTCAAAGAGATAGGGGCAGAGAGAGAGAGAGAAGGAGGCAGATAGAGGGGGCAGAGAGAGAGGGCAGAGAGAGAGAGAGGAGGCACAGAGAGATGGCTCAGAGAGAAGGGGCAAATAGAGAGATATGGCAGAGACAGGACTGAGACAGGGGGCAGACAGAGAAAGGGCGGAGAGAGAGAGCAGAGAGCAAGGGCAGAGAGAGTGGTGTCACAGAGAGAGGGGGGCAGAGAGAGGGGCAGCGAGCGAGAGAGCAGAGCAAGGTGGCAGAGAGAGAGGGGCAGAGGGACAGAAGGGGAGAGAGATGGGGGACAGAAGAGAGAGAGGGATGAGGCGGACAGAGATAGAGAGACGGGGATAGAGAGAAGAGAGGGGCAGAGTGATCGGGGGAGACAGACAGAGATGGGGACAGAGAGAGAAAGTTGGGGGGGAACAGAGAGAGGGGACAGAGAGGGGGACAACACATATGGGGGGGGAACGACACATATGGGGGGGGGAACGACACACAGAGAGGGGACGACACACCAAGTGGTGAATGGCACAGAGAGGGGAGGGAACAATACAGAGATGGGGGAATGACAGAGGTGGGGGATAACACAGGTGGGGAACACAGAGAAGGGAGATACAGAGAGGGAGGGGGAGAGAGATAGAGAGAGAGAAAGGAGGGAGAGAGCGTGATTAAGATCACTCCTGACAGATGGACATTGTTACAGCCTGGTGAGGAGGGGGTCTAAGGCTCCCCTTTCACCTCTTCTCTGGTTTGACTACAACAGGGTTTATTCTTTTCTAACTCAGTGGATGAATTTACCACCTCAGTGAGCACTTGCTCCTGTTCCTCTAATGTCATTGCAAAAGAACCAATCAGACAGGTTATCTTGAGTTTAAACAAGAAAGTTTATTATTCTTAAAACCCTAAACAGTTAAAATTACTATGCATTCATGTACACATTCACATGTGAGTCACACACACACACATGCAGATTACAGAGGAAAAACAGCTTTGGTGGTTGGAGTAGAGTCTGGAATAAATGGAATTTAAATAGTTTTAAACCTCAAGTCCTCAGCTGAAATTGTATTCCTGAAGTCCTTGCTGGGCCAAGGGAAGGGTGGTGGGCTTGCTTTTCCCAGGGCTCCTGTAGTCAGAAGAGGTGTTCGACCTTTGTCCCCTAGTTGCTGGTTGTGGCAGTCTGCCAGCTTGAGGGGCTTTGCCAACCAGTTGCAGCCGGGTCCTCTCTTGATCTTTACTGGGGAGAGAGGGAGAGAGTCCTTAATGGCTTTTCAGTTACTCATGTCTGCTTTCTGTGTGACAAAGCTCACAGTCTCTCCAGAGCTGCACAGGCAGTTGCATGACATTATCAAACCCCTTTGTTGTTTTAATGAGGTCTTTCTGGAATCTTCTCTGAGGTTCAAGGCACTACACCTCAAGCTGTCCAGTCACACTTGAAGGGGTTGGCTCTTTCAAAGTCAATGCGTGTAGATGGCCCTTGATGACTGTGCTGATAAGGCCATTCCAGGTAATTTAATTAGAGTGCACCCCATTGTTCTGGCTAGGTAGAGTCAGTCGTGTCATCTCCAGTCTGATCTTTTGGTGTTTCAAATGTAAATTGCAGTGGCCATCTTGGCTGCCAGTTTACTTTTTTTTAAAAAAGTTACTTATAAGAATTTCCATAAAAGTCTAATGCAAGGTTCTAACCAATGAAATTAATATTTCCCATTTGGCATATAAGGTTTTCATGACAACATCTATCCGGAATACCACACAGAATGAAATGCGACAATGGGAGAATTTCATTACAGGAGTGGAAAAGAAAACAAAGGAAAACACACAATTAATTTTTAATTCACTCTTATTCACTCGTGAATCGTAGAATTGTTGCAGCCGTTTTTTCTTGCAGCAAGGCTGATTTAATTGCCCTTTTTTTCCCTTGAAGTTTGTCTGGGATGGTTATGTGTTGTCCAATGAGTTTAAAGTTTCTTTAAGTATCAATTTTAATAACCAGGGGATGGGCATTTAAATGAATGTGTGGTTGTTAGGGAAGCTTGGGGTCTGCAAATTTCCATGATTGTCTAGGGCAAATTCTCTTGTATTCATAGGCTTTAACCCCCTCAGCTGCTGTTTCTGCAACACGTGGTTCTAACCCTTCAGAAGCCAATACCTTGATAATTTCTCTCCCTATGGTGACATTGGGTAATAAATTGGTTTTAAGCCCCTGTGAGGTATCTGAGATTTCCTCCGGGCCCTTGTTCCTGCTGGAGACTGAAGTAAAATTGTAAGATTTGATTAGTTTTGGGCTTGACCCCTGATCATTGGATTCTGAAGTGGATAGATCCATCCTGACCTCAGAGTGTTCTGGTGAGTCACACAAGTGCTGCTCACTTTAGGGCATTTTTGTTTCCCTTTTCTCTTTGCTGTGGGGAGGGTCTCTTTTCTAATGTCCCTCATGTCCTCTGGGATATTCCTGCTCACAGGCATCTGTCCAGCTCAACTGCACTTCCCTGCGGCACTTCGACTAGGTGAGGCATCGCCCTCACTGTTGGTTTGCCTTTTTGGGAACTTTCCTTGTCCCTGCAGGTTTCTGTAAAGGCTGTTAGCTGCCTGGATAGGGTGCTTCATTGGTCTGAATTTATGTAGGAGGGTGTGGGGTCTAATAGTTCCAACGTTACAGGGCTGGCTGACTGGACAGTAAGGGGGTTCCATTTGAGAATTCTTCTGGCCCTCCTTTAACCTCTCCTCACTGCCATTTTTGTCCCATTCCTCCCTAACTGTCTGCCATACCTGTGCTTGTCTGTCCCACTTTGCTTTCAGCAGAGGTCCCTCACAATTCACCAACCCTCTGCTGGGGGGTTCCCCAAAAGCTGGTACAGGAATTAGGGGTGCAGATATTACTGCAGGTTGGGGCTTCCTCACAACCTGGCACGTGTGGCAAATTTTACAGAACTCCACTACATCTTTGTGGAGTTTTGGCCAGTCAAACTGCTGTCTTATGCAGGCTTTGGTTTCTCGTATACCCACATGTCCGTCCATTGTAAGTTCGTGGGCCATTCTTAATATTTCTTTACGGTACCTCAGCGGCACCACTATCTGGTGAACTACTGTCCACTCTTTGTCTGCAGATCTGTGAGAAGAGCTCCACTTCCTCATCAGCACCTCATTCTTTACATAGTAGTAATCAGGCATTCCCTCTGCTTCAGTTTCAGGTTAAACAGCCTGTGCTAACTTTCTTAATACTGTGTCAGCTTGTTCAGCCTGAACTAGGGAAGAATTGTTTGGTCCATTCCTTGGGTCTTCTAACTTCCCAAAGAAGGTTACAGACAACCAGACAGCATGGTCATCTGTCTGCAGTGTCAGTTCATTCTCCTCTGAGGGAGCTGGTTTGGCCATGGCCTGAGTCACCACACATCAGGGGAAATGCTGGGGACCACCTCCTGCAACTTCCCTGTCTCTCTGACCTCTTTTGGTCTCACTATCACTACTGGGGGAGCTACCACCTTCGTCCGTGGAAGTAGATAGATTCTTGTTAGGCAAAGGAATCAAAGGTTATCGGGGGTAGATGGGAGTGTGAAATTCGAGACACAGACAAACTGGCCATGATCTTATTGAATGGCAGAGCAGGCTAGAGGGTCCGAATGGCCTACTTCTGCTCCTAATTCGTACGTTCGTAAAAGTGTGTTTAATCTTCGCTTCATTAAGAGCTCAGCAGGTGGGGCAGCACAGTGGCGCAGTGGTTAGCACCACAGCCTCACAGCTCCAGCAACCAGGGTTCGGTTCTGGGTACTGCCTGTTTGCAAGAGTTACAGAGTTTGCAAGTTCTCCCTGTGACTGAGTGGGTTTCCTCCGGGTGCTCCGGTTTCCTCCCACATGCCAAAGACTTGCAGATTGATAGGCAAGTTGGCCATTGTAAAAAAAAAATTGTCCCTAGTGTACGTAGGTGGTAGGAGAATTGAGGGAAGGTGGGGATGTGAGAGGGGAAAATGGGATTAATGTAGGATTGGTATAAATGGGTGTTTGATGGTCAGCGTGGACTCGGTGGGCCGAAGGGCCTGTTTCAGTGCTGTATCTCTCTATGACTCTATGTATACCATGTAGTTGAGTGTGGAGTTGTTCTATACTTCAGCAGAAAATTAGCTAATCACTGTTTCATACAGGAAATTTGAACATCCTTGCAGCGCTTGTTTCTTGAGTGCTTCCTTGACTATTCTCACAGATCTTTCTGCTGCTCCATTTGATGCCAGATGATATGGAGGAGTGAGGGTATGTTTGATACCATTCTGCTTTATGACATTCTGAAACAAAGCAGAATGAAATTGGGGTCCATTATCTGAGACAAACTCCTCTGGTAAATAATGACAAGCAAAAATGGACCGTAACTTGTCGATTGTCCTTTCAGCCTTGGTTTTTTGAGCCATATGCTTTACTTCAATCCACTTAGAGTCATAGACTCATTTACAGCACAGAAGGAGGCCATTCGGCCCATTGAGTCCATACTGGCTCTCCACAGAGCTATGCTATCAGTCCCACTCCCCGACTCAATCGCTGTAGTCCTACAAGTCTATTTCTCTCAGGTGGCTATCCAACCTCCTCTTGAAGTCATTGATCGTCTCTGTTTCCACCACCCTTGTGGGCAGTGAGTTCCAGGTCATTACCACCCGCTGCATAAAAAAGTTCTTCCTCATATTCCGCCTGCAACTTTTGCCCAAAACTTTCAATCTGTGGACCCTAGTCCTTGTACCGTTTGTTAATGGGAACAGTTTTTCCTTGTCTCACCTCTCTAAACTGTCATAATCTTGTACACTTCTATTAAATCTCCCCTCAATCTCCTTTGTCCTAAGGAGAACAAACCCAACTTTTCAAACCTAACCTTGTAACTAAAAACAAATCCCTGAAACCATTCTGTTAAATCTCCTCTGCAGTCTCTCAAGGACCCTAACATTCTTCCTGAATTGTGGTGACCATTGTATTGGATGCAATACTCCAGTTGGAGCCTAACCAGAGCTTTATAAAGGTTCAGCATAACTTACCCGCTTTTGTACTCAATGCCTCTATTTATGAAGCCTAAGATCCCATATGCTTTACTAACTACTCTCTCAATATGACCTGGCACCTTCAAAGATCTATTCACATGCACCCCCAGGTCCCTCTGTTCCTGCACGCTCTTTAGAACTGTGCCATTAAGTATATATATTGCCTCTCCCTATTCCCTCTGCCAAAATGCATCACCTCACATTTGCCAGTATTAAATTCCATCTGCCACCTCTCTGCCCATTCTGCTAGCCTTTCTATGTCCTGTTGCTGCTAATAAGCACCAATAAATTGTCACTTTCCTTTTCGCAAAAGGCTACATGCACTCTTTGAAATGGACAAGTCTTACCATGACCATGGCTGTAAAGGAGTTTTTGGCAGCCTATTCATGCAGTTTTGACACATGGGGGTACATTTGCTAACCAATAATTCTAGATCACTGTCTAGGCCAAATCAATAAACAAAACTTCTGGCTATAGATTTCATGTCAACTATACCTGTGTGTTCAGTATGGAGTTCTGCCAGAATCTTGTCTCTTAAAGAACTAAGTACTATCACCCTGTGACCCCGGTTAATGCATCACTGTTCACATGACAACTCATTACGTCAATTGTGGAACGGTTTCAGTTCCTCATCTGTACACCAGTCAAACTCTGTCTAACCATTTAAAGTCTGTTCGTGGACTCTTTTTAAAATTAGGTCTTTGAGTTTCAGCTGCACTTTCAGTTGCAGCGATTGGGATTGCAGCTTCACAGCCTTTCATGTGGCAAATATGACAATGTGTCAGCTATTGCATTCTCCTTTGAATTACAATATTCAATGTTTTTGTTGTACTGCGAGAGAAGTACAGCCCACTGCTGCATCCTTGACACTGCCATCGTCTGTATTGCAGCCTTTGGACCCGTGACTAGCTAAAGTTTTTACCCAACAAAAATTGGTGAAACCTTTTGATTCTGAAGATGATTCCAAATGCTTCCTTTTTCTATCTGTGCCTAATTACATTTGCTCTTGGTTAGGGTACACAACACAAATGCTATGGGCTACTCTTAACCATCATCCCTGTCATGACTGATCTCTGCTCCATCTCCATAGTTTGAAGCGTCATTGGCTAGCTTCAGGTATGATTTGTGTCATAATGAACAAGTAGTGCATCACTGGACAAGCTTCTGTTACATGCAATCGAACCATCTTGTGCTTTACACCATTCCCATTTCACATTTTTCTAGAACAACTCATGTTGACGCTGTTGCAAGCTCAGGCAGAAATCACGAGTAATATTGGACCATGCCTAGAAAAGATCTAAGCTCAGACACATCTTTTGGCTTTGGGCCATTGACTATTGCCTTTATTTTATTTATTTATTTAGAGATACAGCACTGAAACAGGCCCTTCGGCCCACCAAGTCTGTGCCGACCATCAACCACCTATTTATACTAATCCTACATTAATCCCATATTCCTACCACATTCCCACCTTCCCTCAATTCCCCTACCACCTACCTACACTAGGGACAATTTATAATGGCCAAATTACCTATCAACCTGCAAGTCTTTTGGCTGTGGGAGGAAACTGGAGCACCCGCGAAAACCCACACGGTCACCGAGAGAACTTGCAAACTCCGCACAGGCAGTACCCAGAATTGGACCCGGGTTGCTGGAGCTGTGAGGCTGCTGTGCTAACCACTGCACCACTGTGCTGCCCATCTTCTCTTTCACTGGATGTAGTACTTTTTCATTGATTTTCAAGCCAAGATACACTACCTCAGATTGCACAAAAGCACACCTGCTCTTTTTCAACTTCACACTGTGGTCATTGAGCTTTTTTAACACTTCGCCCAACACCTGAAGTATCTCTTCCTCCATTGCGGTTGTGATCAACACACCATTCTGATTATGCAAGCAGTACGGCACTTCTTGCAAAATCGTATCCATTGTAGTTTGGAAGATGTTTGGAGAAGACTTCACACCATAGCGCAGCTTCATGTAGGAGTATAACTCCATGTTTGTGTTTATCGTGAGATACTGCTGACTCTCTCGATCCACATTGAGCTGTGCATGAGCGTGGTACAAATCCACAAATCGTGAACAGCTTGGATCTCACTAACTCTGGCAACAAGTCTTGAGAAGTCAGTAGTGGATATTGCTCATCATCCACTGCTTGGTTGAATGTGACTTTGTAGCGGGCAGCCATAAAGACAGGGCTAAAATGTGGCGAGTCGAAGAGACTTAGTAGTTGGCAGGAAAAAAGACAGAGGCGCAAGGGGAGAGCCAACTGTGCAACAGCCCCGACAAACAAATTTCTCTGCAGCACCTGTGGAAGAGCCTGTCACTCTAGAATTGGCCTTTATAGCCACTCCAGGCGCTGCTTCACAAACCACTGACCACCTCCAGGCGCGTATCCATTGTCTCTCGAGATAAGGAGGCCCAAAAGAAAGAAAAAAGAAAGTCCCCACATAGTCTCACAGTTCTGACTGATTTCAGCACTACTACAATGGGGTTGCCCAATCACTGTGATCAGTTTTCACCAGCACACCATTTCTCTCTAGCTTCTTTAGCTCCTCTTCAACTTGGGCTTTGAGAGCCTAAGGAACCGGCCTAGCCTTGCAATATACTGGTTTTGCCTCAGGCCTGATTCGGATGTACGCTTTCACACTGATTATACTTTCATAGCTGTCCTCGAAAATGTTCCTCTAATTATTCAATAGTTGATTAAGCTTTTTGATCGTTTCAACTTGGAAAACATGATTCCAGTCCAACTTCAGCTTACGAAGCCAGACTTTGTACATTAAAATTGGTTTGGTGACATATCTCGCTAGAACAATGGGTAACTAGAAGAACTTGCCCTTATATTGGACACTGCACTCCATTTATCCGCACATTTCTAACACCTCACCAGAGTAGGGTTTCAACTGAAATGTGCAGTCAGTTACAGGTACATCACTGAAGCAGCCCTCATATGTGTCTCCACTCATTACTGAGCAATCCGCAGCTGTATTGATGTGCCTGTTGAAATATTGATGATTTACCAACAGCTTTGTACAAAAGTCTCTGTCATTTGAGTGATTGCTAGTGGCTCCTTTTTGCGTAGGCACTCTGAGTTGACTTCAAGATTGTGAACTCCACCCTTGTTACACCATTACTGCTAGAAGGAGTTCTCTTTCCTACTTTAGCCTTCTCTTGACAAGCAGTTGCAATATGGCCTATCTTTTGGCATTAAACCATTTGGCATTTCTGTACTGACAAGCCTGTGCCGTGTGGTTGCTATTACAGCTATAACAAGGCATTAAACTTTTATCAACAGCACTCTTCTGATCCCCACTTTAGACTTGACAGAAGCCTTTTAACAGTGGCCAGAGGCTGTATTAGTCACTTGCTTAGGACGAAATTCCAGAGCATTCTTTGATACAATCTCCATGGTATTACACAATCTTACACGCTAGCTCAAATGTATGATTTTGGGCTGGACCTTGTTCTCCACCTGACAGCAGGCTTCATGGGTGGGGAGGTGCCTGGAAAATCAGAGTGGCAGTGGCCACCATGGATCCCAACACTGGGATTGCTAGTTCTGATTCTCCTGGGGGTGGGATAGGCCGATGATGGCCTTCCTGCTGAGAGGCCAAATGAGGGCCTCTGCCTGCCGTCGCTGGGATTTTACCAGCAGTGGGGGGGGGGGGGGAATTCCTCCTTCATAGGCAATTAGTGGCCCAGGGAGAATCCCCATCGGGAACCAATTCACCCCCCCAGGAACCACCTCCTACTGGACCGAATGCCCACCCGCCCATTCCCCTTCGCCAGAACTTTCCGGACAGGCGCCAGTGACCCCGCCTCATCTACCTGTGTTCTGGAGTTCCATTGCTGGGCCTGGGTCAGAGACCTCTACACTACCGGCAGTGGCCACTGCTCCCAATAGCACTGCCAATACTGTGGAGTTGCCGGCCATGTGATTGGCTGGCAGCTCTTAGGGGCAGGATCCCTGTCCCCATTAAGTCTTTAAAGGGACGGGGATCCAACATCCTTAAACCTTCACCTCAAAAGACCTGAGGATCACTCTGGGGGGCTGAAGAAATGCAGAGGCGGGGTTTTCCAGCGGCGGCAGGAAGAGCCCCTTATTTGGCCTCAGGCCCATCCCACCGCCAGGAGAGTCAGAATCGGCAATCCCGGAGTTGGGTTCCGTGACGGTCACTGCCACTCTGATTTTCCAGGCACCTCCCCACGCAAGGAGCCCCACCTCCAGCAAAAGAAATCCAGCTCTTTGTGTGTTTAGTAACTTTGATTGGATTCTTTCATCCACCAATCCACACATGAAGCTGTCTCATAATGCACAATCTAAAAATGTACCAAAATATGATAAATTCTTCAGTGCCACAATGTATTTGCCAACTGTTTCGCTACTTTTTTGTTTTCCAGTTCTAAATTTGTAGCTTTCCGCTATCTCTAGTGGCTTAGAATTAAGATGTTCCTCCAACTTGATGATAATTATTTTGAAGGCCACATCTTTTGCCTTGTTGGGAGCAAGAAGGTTTGTTAGCATGTCGTATACCTCTGGGCCAATTTCCATTAGCAAAATTGCTTTCTTGCACTCAAGAATTGCCTTATTCTGAGTCTGGGTCTCTTCACTTTCAAGTTCCTATATCTTATTAGCTCTAAAGAATATGTCCATTTTTACAATGTATGAACTGAATGGTCTGAAGCTCTATCATACATTTCAGTATTTCGGAAGGATAGGCAGGAAGGAAAAGGAAGTGTTGTAGCTTTGTTAGTAAAGGAAGAGATCAGTGCTGTAGTGAGAAATGATATGCACACTGGAGATCAAGACATAGAATCAGTCTGGGTAGAAATAAGAAATTGCAAGGGAAAGAAGTCCCCGGTGGGAGTAACCTATAGGTTCCCAAACAGTAGTGCTGCAGTGGGGCATAGTATAAAGCAGGAAATACTGGGGGCTTGTAAGAAAAGTATGGCAATAATCATGGGTGATTTTAATATGCATATAGGCTGGATTAATCAAATTGGCAAGGGTCACCTTGAGGGAGGGTTCATTGAATGTATTAGAGATTGTTTTTTGGAGCAATATGTTGTGGAACCAACCAGGGAGCAGGCTAATCTAGATTTGGTATTGTGTAATGATGTGGGATTGATTAATGATCTCATAGTAAAGGATCCTCTCGGGAAGAGTGATCATAGCATGCTAGAATTTCACATTCAGTTTGAGGGCAAGAAACTGGAGTCCTACATTAGCGTTCTGGAGTTAAACAAAGGTAATTACATAGGCATAAGGACAGATTTGGCCCTAGTGGACTGGGCAGGAAGACTAAAAGGTAGGACAGTTGTTGAGCTGTGGCAGATGTTTAAGGAAATATTCAATTCCTCCCAACTAAAATATATTCCAGAGAGGAAGAAAGATTCTAAGAGGGGGAAAAATATCCATGGCTAAGCAAGGAAGTTAAGGATAACATAAAGACAAAAACTACAACATACCGTATTGCAAAGGCCAGTGGCAGGCTGGAAGATTGGGAAACTTTTAAAGATCAACAAAGGGTTACTAAAATAGTAATAAAAAGAGCAAAGGTAACTTATGAAAGAAAACTGGCGCAAAATATAAAAACCGATAGCAAAAGCTTCTACACATATATAAAAGGGAAGAGAGTAGCTAAAGTGAATGTTGGTCCTTTGGAGGATGAGACTGGGGAGTTAATAGAAGGGAACACAGAAATGGCAGAGACACTAAATCAGTACATTGCCTCAGTTTTCTCGGTGGAGGACACTAGTACCATCCCAATAGTAACAGGAAATGCAGAGGTTATAGAAAGGGAGTAACTTAGAACAATCATCATCACTAGGGAAAAAGTACTAAGAAAACTATTGGGATTGAAGGTAGACAAGTCCCCAGGGCCTGATGGCCTACATCCTGGGGTCTTAAAGGAAGCAGCAGCGGAGATAGTAGATCCGTTGGTTATAATATTCCAAAATTCCCTGGATGCGGGAAAGGTTCCAGTGGATTGGAAAAAAGCTAATATAATGCCCTTATTCAAAAAGGGAGGGAGGCAGAAAGTAGGAAACTATAGACCAGTTAGTTTAACATCTGCCGTTGGGAAATTGTTAGAATCCATTATTAAGGAAGTAATAACAGGACATTTAGAAAGTCAAAACGCAATCCATCAGAGTCAGCATGGTTTCATGAAGGGTAAATCATGTTTGACTAATTTGCTAGAGTTCTTCGAAGCTGTAACAAGCAAAGTCAATAATGGGATCCTGTAGATGTAGTATATCTGGACTTCCAGAAGGCATTTGATAAGGTGCCGCACAAAAGGTTAATACACAAGGTAAGATCACATGGGGTTAAGGGCAATTTATTAGCTTGGATAGAGGATTGGCTAACCAACAGAAAACAGAGAGTCGGGATAAATGGGTCTTTTTCTGGCTGGCAAGATGTAACTAGTGGGGTGCCACAGGGCTCGGTCCTCGGGCCCCAACTATCTACAATCTATATTAATGACTTGGATGCAGGGATGGAAGGTACTGTAGCCAAATTTGCAGATGACATTAAAATAGATGGGATAGTAAGTTGCAATAAAGAAATAAGAAATTTGCAAATGGATAGGTTGGTGAATGGGCCAAAATTTGGCAGATAGAGTTTAGCGTGGATAAGTGTGAGGTTATCCATTTTGGTCGGAAGAATAGAAAAGCAAATTATTATCTAAATGGAGAGAAACTTCAGAGTGCTTTGGTGCAAAGGGATCTGGGTGTCCTCGTGCATGAATTGCAGAAAACTAGTACACCAGGTAATAAGGAAGGCAAACGGAATTTTGGCAAGTATTGCTAAATGAATAGAGTATAAAAGTAGGGAAGTGTTGCTGCAACTGTACAAGGCATTAGTGAGACCACAGCTGGAGTATTGCGTACAGTTTTGGTCCCCTTACTTGAGGAGGGATGTCGTTACACTGGAGGCAATTCAGAGGAGGTTCACTAGATTAATTCCAGAGATGAGGGGTTTGTTTTATGAAGAGAGATTGAGCAGTTTAGGCCTTTACGCTCTGGAGTTTAGAAGAAAGAGAGGAGATCTAATTGAGGTATATAAGATGATTAAGGGGATTGACAAAGTAGATGTAGAGAGGATGTTTCCTTTTGTGGGGCAATCTAGAACAAGAGATCATAGTTTTAGGATAAGGGGTAGCAGATTTAAAACAGAGATGAGGATAAAGTACTTCTCTCAAAGGGTCGTGAGTCTGTGGAATTCACTACCCCAGAGTGCAGTGGATGCCGGGACATTGAGTAAATTTAAGGAGGAGATAGACAGATTTTTAATTAGAAATGGGTTGAAGGGTTATGGAGAACGGGCAGGAAAGTGGAGTTGAGGCCGAGATGAGATCGGCCTTGATCGTATTGAATAGCGGAGCAGGCTCGAGGGGCTGAATTGCCTGCTCCTGCTCCTAGTTCTTATGTTCTTATACATTCTTAGCCTTGCTGATGTATCCCTGGGTGCAGCCATTTTGTCCCATTTTCAAATGAAACAGTGACCCAGTAAACACTTTCCTGTGCTGTCTGTAACTGTGATACTGAAGCTAAGTCAGCCTAATCAGAACAAATTTACCAAAGCCAGTGTAGTTGATGTAGATGGATACTAGGACCCTGCACAATCCATTTAACTGCAGCTACGTGTGCAGAAACAATGAGGCTCAACACAATCTAGATGAAAATCTTCACCATCTTAGTAGGCAGGTCACTGGGACCTAGCTTATTTTGTTCATCACTGTCATTTGCTGCAAAAGATTTTGCACCTTAATCTTATTCCATTGCCAAAATCTGTCATCTGTCAGGAGGAATTCGTAAAGCAAGACAGACACCAAGATGGCAAGATCACATGTTTTATGATGTCATCACACACTGGTCATGCTCATAATATAGGAATACATTACAGACATAAAAGATTCCATGTAAAAATACTTTGTTACTTAGGAGATAGGATGGGAGCAGGGCCAGGGACAGTTGTGACTAGGGGCTGAAAATGGGCCTGAATTTTTTGTAGGGGTTGGCTTGGAGACGGCAAGGCCAAAAGAAGGGTAGAAAATTGTTGCAAGAGTTGGGGCAGGGTTGGCATGGTTTGGAGCAGGCCTGAATATTTTGTGAACTAGCAAGCGAAACAGCAGGAGAGAATAACACCGGGACCTAATGCAATCAGTGCAAAAAAACACAGGAGTGAGTGGATGTAAAAGACAGCAAAGTGAAGAGGGAGCAGCCGGAAGTAGAGACAATCCAATGGAAGCCAAGAAGTAGGAAAATATTGAACATTTTCACAAAATTATATTTTTATATACATACAAAAATTTAAGATTGAAAAAGTAAATTCCTCTAGATATAGAAAGCAAGAGGAGGCCGAGCTGGAGAAAATGTGATGCAGAGCCACCTTGTGCCCAAACATGGAATTGCAAAATTAACATGCTATAATTCAGAGTTTTTGAGTAATTAGGTTGCTAAAAGTTACTAACCAGCATATTGATTGTTAAAATCTAGCGATTATAAACTAACAAATGACTTATTATCATAAACTAACCTTTAGCTTTATTAGAACCCTTTGTTGTATGATAAAGTGGAAAAACCTAGGAAATAGGGCACAGTATAGACAAAATGTCAAGGCAGAGGGATTCTGGGAGATTATGTCAAGTTTTAAAATTATTTGCAGTAAAAATGTTAGACTGTGGGAACAGACAATGGAGACAGCTTCAGTGTAGATTTGTCTCATAGTGAGATAAGGCATCCTCGAAAAGTAAAAGCATTGAGATAAGGTAACTAACACAAAGACCCTTTTTGAGTACTACTTGCATAAACCCGAGAAGGTTGGCAACCATCACAGAATGATCCTTGGTTGGTTAAGAAAGGCATCCTTTAATACAAGACTGATCATTGTTTGGGAGAGGGGAGGGTTAACTGGAAAGCTGCCAGGTTAAATTGAATCCTGACCTTGCCACTACCTTGCGGCAGAGAATTTTGAACAAAAGCAAGAGAAACTATAAGAGAGAGAGAGAGCCAAAAGCCCGAATACCACAAGCTGCAAGAAAGAGTTGTGCGCTCGGCTGTCCAGTCTCTAATATGGGTAGACTGTTAATTACTGCCTGAGTTTATGACTATGGTTTATGTGAGAACTTAACAAACTTGTCCTTACCTTTATCTCAATAAAGTCAATTCACAATAAGCTTTGTGCTGCCAAGTCTGTTCCCACCTTAGAAGCGGGTATAAAACACCCCTATCTTATCAAATCTTACAACTCTGCATTACAGTTACAGAAATATTTGGTAAAACAGGAAAGACACCAAAAAGAAAAGATTAATCTGAAAGTTTGGATATTTTTTAGCCTCTGCTATAGAATTGTGATATAGTCGTGTAGTGTAGTGCTCATGTTACTAAACTAATCCAGAAAATGCGAGCTGAATTTTCACTTCAGTGGCAGGAAACAGGAGTGGTGACAGTTTCCAGGTCCCGAACCAGCCCCCAGATGGTGTGGGAGGAACATTCATTCTTTGGGATTCTGACCAGGGCTCCCTCTTAATTGGCATGGAAACAGGTTCCTTGTCCAATTAAGGGTGGCAGGTGGGTTTTTGAAGCTGGAGGGCAAATCCAGCTTGAGAGGAGCAGAAGGCTGCAGCAAAGGGTAAGTAACTGAGAAGACGTTTTTACATGATGGGGTGTAGCCCTTGGGCCACAAACCCACCAAGGCCAAAAAGGTCAGAGGAACGGGATCGGGTAAATGGTATGCTGGCGCCGTTATTTTTGGACCCCATCTGCCTCCATTCCCAACTTTGACAGGGCCTGGAAATGTTGTATGATTGCCTTTAAGAGTGATGTCCCTTTAAGATCTTAGTATGCTAAGTACCAAGAGGTAGTTGTGTGACTTGGAGCCAGGGTCACTGTGCTGCTGTAACACTCAACTAGCCAAGGATGACATTCCCAGAAGGTTATACCATAACCAGATCTGGAAGAGTTGTCAAACCACCGAAACAATATATGGACTATTAAGCTTCTGCAAGTGTAAAGTTCATAATCTCTGTATCTGTGTAAATAATTTTGATGTTATGTAATTTTAAGCATTTTTACTTTTAGCATACGAGACTTATCTTTGGAAAGAAAGGGGATGTTGTATGATTGCCTTTAAGAGTGATGTCCGTTTAAGATCGTAGTATACTAATGAGCTAAGCACCAAGAGGTAGTCATGTGACTCAGAGCCAGGGTCACTCTACAACTGTAACACCTAGAGGCAAGTTCCGTAAATAGTTAGCTTTGTACTGTTTATAATAGTTAATTGTAAGAAACCTGTTTGAAATCTTCAATCAGCTGGACTCCACACATCTCAGTTATGTTGCATCAGACAATATAAAAGAACTCATTACAGAAAATTCTGCCTTGTGAGTTCAAATCCCGCCATGGCAGTTTGAGAATTTGAAAACTTTTGAATATGGAAGTAAAAAGCTGGTATCAGTAAAAGTTGGTTCATAGTTGCAAAAACCCAACTGGTTTACAAATGTACTTTAGGAAAGGAAATCTGCCATCCTTACCCAAAAAGGTTACTGCCAGATGAGAGTTCATCAAATTATGAACTGACCAAAAATGCTATCCTCAGGGCACATGAATTAGTACCTGAAGCCTATTGCCAATGGTTTAGAACCCTCAAAAAGAAAGCCAATCAAACATATCTGGAGTTTGAAAGAAGTAAGCAGCTGGCTTTTGACCGGTGGCTGAGGGCTTTAAAAATACAGCTCAGCTATGAGACTCTCAGAGATGTAATCCTGTTAGAGGAATTTTAAAACTCTCTCCCATTCTCAATAAAAACTCATGTCGAGGAGCAGCGGATTCAGGGAGCCCGACAAGTGGTCGTTCTGGCCAATGAATTTGCTTTAATTTATCAGTCAGTTTCCCAGGAGAGAACCTTTTCTAATCACCCCCACAAATCCGAAAAAGACAAAGGGTGGGAAGGTAATATCTGCCCAGGCCGTCCTGGAAGAAAAGGAAAGCAGGAGACACAGGGGGCCCTCCTCCAGCCAAAAAGGAAGGTGCTGTAAGCAAGAGTGAGACCTGGAGACCTGTGTGCTTCCATTGTAATAAAGCAGGGCATTTAAAAGCTGACTGCTAGAAACTAAAGGGGAAACCAGTAGGGTTAATCAGGGCACACCTGCTCAGTGCAGACGGGACCCTGATAGAAAACACAGAACAAGCTGTGGCTTTATTATATTTTTTATTTTATATATACAGCACTGAAACAGGCCCTTCGGCCCACCGAGTCTGTGCTGACCAACAACCACCCATTTATACTAACCCTACAGTAATCTCATATTCCCTACCACCTACCTGAACTAGGGGCAATTTACAACAGTCAATTTACCTGTCACCTGCAAGTCTTTGGCTGTGGGAGGAAACTGGAGCACCCGGCGAAAACCCATGTGGTCACAGGGAGAACTTGCAAACTCCGCACAGGCAGTACCCAGAATCGAACCCAGGTCCCTGGAAACTGTGAGGCTGCGGTGCTAACCACTGCGCCACTGTGCCGCCCTAACTGCAGTAAGAGTGCAACCCAGGAAACTTACTATGGCCAATGCAAGAAAAGTTAATAGGATTCCTGAAAGTTATCAGGGTTTTGTATTGGAAGAGAAAGTAACCCCATATCCTTCGAGTGGGGCAAGAAAGCCCATAGTGATTCTCAGGGACACAGGGGCCACTAGATCCTTTTTACTGGGAAAAGGCCTGACGTTTCCCCCAGAGAGTGCAGTGAACACCAAAATGGTGATGAATGGCATTGGAGGGCAGTGTATGCCTCTACCAGTACACTGGGTGCACCTGGAGTGTGACACAGTATCGGGACCGGTGACTGTAAGGGTTGTCCCTAGTTTGCCTGTGGACGGGGTTGACCTGCTCCTAGGTAATGACCTGGCAAGGATGAAGGTGACAGCCCCCCTAGTAGTGAAAGAAAGACCGCAGGAGGTCAGAGAGACAGGGCGGTGGTAGGAGATGGTCTCCTGCAGAGTCCCTGAATGTGTAGTGGGTCAGGCCATGATCAAACCAGAGGAGACTGCATTGGCACTGCAGGCAAATGACCATGAGATCTGCCTCTCCGAGACTTTCTTTGGAATGTTAGGAGACCCAGGGAACAAATTAAATGGATTTTCCCTAGGTGAGGCTCAGTGATCCAACCCAGTATTGTGAGAGTTGGCACAGGCTGCCCAGTCTGAAAGTGAAGCAGAGGGAGTCCCTGATTGCTACTATTTAAAGAATGAAGTCCTGATGAGGAAATGAAGTTCTCCTCACAGACCCGAGAGCAAGGAGTGGACAGTAGTTCACCAGTTAGTGGTGCCACAGAGGTACCGGGGAGAAATATTAAGAAGGGCCCATGAGACTACAATGGCTGTACATACGAACGACGGCAGTTTAACTGGCCAAAACGCCACAAAGATGTGGTGGAGTACTGCACGAGTTGCCACATGTGCCAAGTTGAGGGGAAACCCGAACCTACAGTGAAGACTGCACCCCTAAATCCTATACCGGTGTTAGGAGGACCCTCCAGCGGAGGGCAAGTGAACTGTAAGGGACCCCCACCGAGAACAAAAGGCACAGGGCTGGCAAAGGTTTAGAAAGAGAAAGTGGGAAAAGTGACCAAGAGGGCAGGTTAAAGGAAGTCCAGGAAGAATCCTAGATGAAAAACCCAAACCAACCCAGAAAAATGTGAAAAGCTAGACCCCACATCCTCCTATGTAAATGCAGGCTAGAAGCACCCCACCAGAGTTGCTAACAGCATTTACAGGAACCTGCAGAGACAAAGAGAGACCTCTAGGGGGCAGAGAAACCGTGAGGGTGATGCTTCACCTAGTTGCAGTGTCACGGTAGAATACAGTTAAGTCTGTACAAATACCTGCAAGTAGGAATGTCCCAGAGAACAAACGGGAGAGTAACAGACACTCCTGCCCCACAGTCAGAGGAAAAGGGAACCACCCATCCCCTGAAGCCAAAAGTCCTTGCATGACTCAGAGAGTTCAGGATAGACCTGCCCCCTACTAACTCTCCTGAGGAAAATAAGGGGGAAATTAAAGCAGTCTTGGCACCCAGAACAGACCATTTTTAATGAGCTTCAAGATTGGTGAATGAATGGAAATGAATGAGAGAAATGTATGGTTTCTTTCTGTATCTTATATTTCTCTCAAACTCTGTAATGAAATGCGCCGTTTTCTTCAAATCGCATTTCATTCCCCTGGGTGTGGAGGTGTCAGGCAAAGCCCCCACTTGCCAAGATTGAGGCGCACATGATTTCACCACATGAACATTAAAACTTAAAATTGTAAGCCCCTGACTGGAAAGACATTTCCATGGTAACCGGCAGTGTTGGAACAAGGAACAAAGGGCAATGCCCGGACTCATTCAACCAACAATGAACTTTTGGTTACCAAATGTTGAAGGTGGGGGGAGCTAGTATTCCAGAGACTGCTGAGGTACAATCCACATACCTTGCAGGAGAGACTGTTCCATATAAGGAGCTAGTCACATGACTAACATGCTGGGCAACCTGGGAGATTATTTGAATTTGAACTCCCAACAAAGGAATTGGAACAGAGAACGTCACGTGCTCATGGACTGAGAACATCTCCTCTCCTGTCTGCCTGCTTTCCCACAGACCTGAATCTTGTGAAGACATGTAAATTCAAAGAGAGAACTGTCTCCTACGTGAATAAGGTTTACAAAGACTACTGGACCCCAACAAAACGCAAGATCATATCTTCAATCAAGAACTACAACAAGCTTGAGAAACAGTAACAGGATATTGCCTCAAACTGTTCTACTTATCTTTTCTTCTGCTTTTTTCTATCCCTATTTGCATGTGTGTATCGCATGTGTATGCTAGCATGGGCGCGTCATATATCCATAGGCATGAACTGTATTAGTGTTTAAGTTTTAAGAAAATGTCATCTTTCATCTTTAAACCTGAGAAAACCTGTGTGAATTGGTTTCTTTGTCTTATAGTTGGAAAACTGTGAACAAGGATTCACAAAAAAGGGAGTTCAAAACACAGTGTGTTTAAAATAAAACCCTGTTACAATCAGACCAGATAAAGATACCTTTCGCAACTGGTTGTAACATGGCCCTTTGCATTTTAAATGTGCAGTGAGAGCTGTAAGCCCTTTAAAAATGATGCTGGTGCCTGTGCATTGGCGTCGGACACCGTTGCCTGCACCGGCTGCCTGCTCCCTCCAAGTCATCACGGGGGACGCGCGCCGCTGCCATGCTAATGGGTCGCCGCGTTTGAAATCGTGGCAGCTCCATGACGTGGTGCCCGTACACGCAAGCTGCATTTTTTTTACATCCGCCGCCTACTTCGGTGGCGGATTCTTAAAATGCAGCCCCTTGTGTCTAACAAATCAACATCAGTAGCCTTGTATGCAATTTCAAAACTCCAGCCATATGGTGAAGCCTGCATCCTCCGATCTCCTGATTCTGGATTACTGCTTGTCTCTGCACTATTTGGTCTGCCATTGGTCCTCTGTAACTGTCTTCCAAAACCACTTTACCCTGATACTTCTCTCTGCTTGCCTTCAAAAAACTCCTCAAAATCTACTCTTCGACTGTGCACTCAATTTCCACTGACTTCCTGCTCGATATTCATCCCCTCCCTCACTGTTGTAAATCTGCTTGAGACATTCTTTTACAAAGAACACTCACAAAGCTGCATTATGCCAATAGGTCATAGAGTAGAACCATACAGCACAGAAGGAGGCCATTCAGCTCATCATGTCTATGCTGTCTCTTTGAATTTTCTCCCCATAACTCTGCAAATTAGTCCTCTTCAAGAACATGTCCAATTGCCTTTTAAAAGTCCCAATGGAATCTGATTCCCCCAGTTTTTCAGGTAGTGCATTTCAAATGTTAACAACCCTCTGAAGAAATTTCTTCCCATTTCCCATCTAGTTCTTTTGACAAGCATTTTAAATCTATGACCTCTGGTTACCGACCCACTTGACAGAGGAAATCATTTCTTCCTACTTGTTCTATCAAAATCCCTAATCATTTTGAATACAATCTCCCCTTAACCTTGCCCTGCACTAAGGAGAACAATCCCATCTTCTCCACATCACTGAACTCCATCATGACTGGTATCATCCTGATAAACCTTCTCTATACCTTTTCCAGGGCCTTGACATTATTCCTAAAGTTTAGTGACCAGATTTTTACACAATATTCCAGCTGAGGCCTAACCAGAGATTTGTAAACTTGTAGACTTCCTTGTTTTTGTATTCAAAGCCCCTATTTACAAAGCCAAGTGTCCCATACACTTTCTTAACTCCTTATCAACTTGCCTTGCCACCTTCAAAGATTTGTAAATGTGCACCCCCAGAGCCCTCTGCTCTTGCACCCCTCTTCAAAATAGTACAATCTAGACTATACTGCCTTTCCATGTTGTCTCTTCCAAAGTGCATCATTTCACAGTTATCTGCATTAAATTGTATCTGCTATATGTCTGCCCATTTCACTGGTCTGTCTATGTCAAGGTTGTCCAACCTATTCAGGCGGAGGGCTACATTGCGATTTTTACTCAGCCTGAGGGAAACGGTGAGCAAATTTCGAAATATAAAGGCATTAAAAATGTATCTTACTAAAAAACAACAACAACAAATGTGCATTTATGTGATGAAGCTTTAAATGAGAAGACTAATTTATTGACTTACTTTCTTGTCACTCTATTGAAAACTGATTTGGTGACATACCTGACATTGTTTTAGCTTTAATAAGGAGTCAATCTCCGCCCGCATACTTGATGTAGCGATGCAGAGTACTCTGGATAAATGTCCATCTTTCAGGAGAGACCTTGATCTCTCTCCCCCCTCTCTCCGTGGTGTGTGTGTGTGTGTGTGTGTGTGTGCGTGTCTTGCTCTCTTACCCCCCGCCCTCCCTCCCTCCCCTCTAGGACTAGGGGACACAGATTGAAAGTTTTGTGCCAAAGATGCAGGGGGAATATGAGGAAGCACTTTTTTTACGCAGCCGGTGGTGATGATCTGGAACTCACTGCTCACAAGTTGGTGGAACTGGAGACGAGCAATAACTTCAGGAGGAAGTTGGATGGCCACCTGAGAGAAATAGACTTGCAGGGCTACGGGGATCGAGCCATGGAGTGGGACTGACTGCAGAGCTCTGTGGAGAGCCAGCACGGACTTGATGGATGGAATGGCCTCCTTCTGTGCCGTAAGTAAATGACTCTTTGACTCGGTCTCCCCCCCTCTGTCTGTCTGTCTCCCTCTGCCCCCTCTCTGTCCCTCTCCACCCCCTCTCTCTCTGTATCTCTCCACCCCTCTCTCTCTCTGTATCTCACCACCCCTCTCTCTCCCTGTCCCTCTCCACCCCCTCTCTCTCTGTATCTCTCCACCCCTCTCTCTCTCTCTATCTCTCCACCCCTCTCTCTCTCTCTATCTCTCCACCCCTCTCTCTCTCTATCTCTCCACCTCTCTCTCTCTCTATCTCTCCACCCCTCTCTCTCTCTATCTCTCCACCCCTCTCTCTCTGTCCCTCTCCACCCCCTCTCTCACTGTCTCTCCACCCTCTCTCTCTGTATCTCTCCATCCCTCTCTCTCTGTCCCTCTCCACCCCCTCTCTCTCTATCTCTCCACCCCTCTCTCTGTATCTCTCCACCCCCTCTCTCTCTATCTCTCCACCCCTCTTGCTCTGTATCTCTCCACCCCCTCTCTCTCTGTATCTCTCCACCCCACCCTCTCTCTGTATCTCTCCACCCCCTCTCTCTCTGTATCTCTCCACCCCTCTCTCTATCTCTCCACCACTCTCTCTATCTCTCCACCCCTCTCTCTATCTCTCCACCCCCTCTCTCTATCGCTCCACCCCCTCTCTCTCTCTCTATCTCTCCACCCCTCTCTCTCTGTCCCTCTCCACCCCCTCTCTCTCTGTCCCTCTCCACCCCCTCTCTCTCTGTTTCTCTCCACCCCCTCTCTCTCTGTATCTCTCCACCCCCTCTCTCTCTGTTTCTCTCCACCCCCTCTCTCTCTGTTTCTCTCCACCCCCTCTCTCTCTGTATCTCTCCACCCCCTCTCTCTGTATCTCTCCACCCCCTCTCTCTCTGTATCTCTCCACCCCCTCTCTCTCTGTATCTCTCCACCCCCTCTCTCTGTATCTCTCCACCCCCTCTCTCTCTGTATCTCTCCACCCCCTCTCTCTCTGTATCTCTCCACCCAACTTACCAACTTAATAGAATTCTTTGAGGAAGTGACAAAGTTGATTGATGAGGGAAGGGCTGTAGATGTCATATACATGGACTTCAGTAAGGCGTTTGATAAGGTTCCCCATGGTAGGCTGATGGAGAAAGTGAAGTCGCATGGGGTCCAGGGTGTACTAGCTAGATGGATAAAGAACTGGCTGGGCAACAGGAGACAGAGAGTAGCAGTGGAAGGGAGTTTCTCAAAATGGAGACGTGTGACCAGTGGTGTTCCACAGGGATCCGTGCTGGGACCACTGTTGTTTGTGATATACATAAATGATTTGGAGGAAAGTATAGGTGGTCTGATTAGCAAGTTTGCAGACGACACTAAGATTGGTGGAGTAGCAGATAGTGAAGGGGACTGTCAGAGAATACAGCAGAATATAGATAGATTGGAGAGTTGGGCAGAGAAATGGCAGATGGAGTTCAATCAGGGCAAATGCGAGGTGATGCATTTTGGAAGATCCAATTCAAGAGTAAACTATACAGTAAATGGAAAAGTCCTGGGGAAAATTGATGTACAGAGAGATTTGGGTGTTCAGGTGCATTGTTCCCTGAAGGTGGCAACGCAGGTCAATAGAGTGGTCAAGAAGGCATACGGCATGCTTTCCTTCATCGGACGGGGTATTGAGTACAAGAGTTGGCAGGTCATGTTACAGTTGTATAGGACTTTGGTTCGGCCACATTTGGAATACTGTGTGCAGTTCTGGTCGCCACATTACCAAAAGGATGTAGATGCTTTGGGGAGGGTGCAGAGGAGGTTCACCAGGATGTTGCCTGGTATGGAGGGCGCTAGCTATGAAGAGAGGTTGAGTAGATTAGGATTATTTTCATTAGAAAGACGGAGGTTGAGGGGGGACCTGATTGAGGTGTACAAAATCATGAGAGGTATAGACAGGGTGGATAGCAAGAAGCTTTTTCCCAGAGTGGGGAATTCAATTACTAGGGGTCACGAGTTCAAAGTGAGAGGGGAAAGGTTTAGGGGTGATATGCATGGAAAGTTCTTTACGCAGAGGGTGGTGGGTGCCTGGAACGCGTTGCCAGCAGAGGTGGTAGAAGCGGGCACGATAGCGTCTTTTAAGATGTATCTAGACAGTTACATGAATGGGCAGGAAGCAAAGAGATACAGACCCTTAGAAAATAGGCGACATGTTTAGATAGAGGTTCTGGATCGGCGCAGGCTTGGAGGGCCGAAGGGCCTGTTCCTGTGCTGTAATTTTCTTTGTTCTTTGTTCTTTGTACCCCTCTCTCTCTGTATCTTTCCACCCCCTCTCTGTATCTCTCCACCCCCTCTCTCTCTGTATCTCTTCACCCCCTCTCTCTCTCTGTATCTATCTACCCCTCTCTCTCTGTATCTCTCCACCCCTCTCTGTATCTCTCTAACCCCCTCTCTCTCTCTGTATCTCTTTACCCCCCCTCTCTCTCTCTGTATCTCTCCACCCCCTCTCTCTCTGTATCTCTCTACCCCCCCTCTCGGTCTGTATCTCTCCACCCCTCTCTCTGTATCTCTCCACCCCTCTCTCTGTATCTCTCCACCCCCTCTCTCTCTCTGTATCTCTCCACCCCCTCTCTCTCTCTGTATCTCTCCACCCCCTCTCTCTCTCTGTATCTCTCCACCCCTCTCTCTCTCTGTATCTCTCCACCCCCTCTCTCTCTCTCTGTATCTCTCCACCCCCTCTCTCTCTCTCTGTATCTCTCCAACCCTCTCTCTGTATCTCTCCACCCCTCTCTCTGTATCTCTCCACCCCCTCTCTCTCTCTGTATCTCTCCACCCCTCTCTCTGTATCTCTCCACCCCCTCTCTCTCTCTCTGTATCTCTCCACCCCCTCTCTCTGTATCTCTCCACCCCTCTCTCTGTATCTCTCCACCCCCTCTCTCTCTCTCTGTATCTCTCCACCCCTCTCGCTGTATCTCTCCACCCCCTCTCTCTCTCTCTGTATCTCTCCACCCCTCTCTCTGTATCTCTCCACCCCCTCTCTCTCTCTCTCTGTATCTCTCCACCCTCTCTCTCTATCTCTCCACCCCTCTCTCTCTGTTTCTCTCCACCCCTCTCTCTGTATCTCTCCACCCCCTCTCTCTGTATCTCTCCACCCCATCTCTCTGTATCTCTCCACCCCCTCTCTCTGTATCTCTCCACCCCCTCTCTCTACCCCACCATGTCTCCAGTGTTCCCCGCTCAGTATTCTCCCTCTGCCCCCTTCTCTCTCTCTCTTCTCCTCCTCTCTCTGACAGTTGCAGAGAGTGGAACGCTCTTTTAAAGGTCTTTTAGAAGTCAGTTCTTTTAAAAAAGACAGTTGTCAGTTTCAGAGCCGACAGCTGCTGACATCGGGAACAGTCGTTTCCCAACAGACTCGGGTTTTCCAGCCGGCGTTCAAAATAAAAACTGTCCCTTTGATACCATGTGCTTCTATTCTCCGAGTAAGTCTGTTATGTGGTATTTTATAACTTTATGCCGTTTGAAAGTCCACTAGTGTTAAATGGGTTAGATCCAAAAAATAGACACAAGCATCACAATGTTATGGGGGACTTTAACTTTCCAAATATCGACTGGAAATACTATAGTTCGAGTACTTTAGATGGGTCAGTTTTTGTCCAGTGTGTGCAGGAGGGTTTTCTGACACAGTATGTAGACAGGCCAACCAGGGGCGATGCCACATTGGATTTGGTACTGGGAAATGAACCCGGCCAGGTGTTAGATTTAGATGTAGGTGAGCACTTTGGTGATAGTGATCACAATTCGGTTAGGTTTACCTTAGCGATGGGCAGGGACAGGTATATACCGCAGGGCAAGAATTATAACTGGGGGAAAGGAAATTATGATGCGATTAGGCAAGATTTAGGATGCGTAGGATGGGGAAGGAAACTGCAGGGGATGGGAACAATCGAAATGTGGAACTTATTCAAGGAGCAGCTACTGCGTGTCCTTGATAAGTATGTACCTGTGAGGCAGGGAGGAAGTTGTCGTGCGAGGGAGCCGTGGTTTACTAAAGAAGTTGAAGCGCTTGTCAAGAGGAAGAAGAAGGCTTATGTGAGGATGAGACGTGAAGGCTCAGTTAGGGCGCTTGAGAGTTACAAGCTAGCCAGGAAGGATCTAAAGGGAGAGCTAAGAAGAGCAAGGAGAGGACACGAGAAGTCATTGGTGGATCGGATCAGGGAAAACCCTAAGGCTTTCTATAGGTATATCAGGAATAAAAGAATGACTAGAGTTAGATTAGGGCCAATCAAGGATAGTAGTGGGAAGTTGTGTGTGGAATCAGAGGAGATAGGGAAAGTGTTAAATGAATATTTTGCGTCAGTATTTACAGTAGAGAAAGAAAATGTCGTTGAGAATACTGAGATTCAGGCTACGAGGCTAGATGGGATTGAGGTTCACAAGGAGGAGGTGTTAGCAATTTTGGAAAGTGTGAAAATAGATAAGTCCCCTGGGCCAGATGGGATTTATCCTAGGATTCTCTGGGAAGCTAGGGAGGAGATTGCAGAGCCTTTGTCCTTGATCTTTATGTCGTCATTGTCGACAGGAATAGTGCCGGAAGACTGGAGGATTGCAAATGTTGTCCCCTTGTTCAAGAAGGGGAGTAGAGACAGCCCTGGTAATTATAGACCTGTGAGCCTTACTTCGGTTGTGGGTAAAATGTTGGAAAAGGTTATAAGAGACAGGATTTATAATCATCTTGAAAAGAATAAGTACATTAGAGATAGTCAGCACGGTTTTGTGACGGGTAGGTCGTGCCTCACAAACCTTACTGAGTTTTTCGAGAAGGTGACCAAACAGGTGGATGAGGGTAAAGCAGTGGATGTGGTGTATATGGATTTCAGTAAGGCGTTTGATAAGGTTCCCCACGGTAGGCTATTGCAGAAAATACGGAAGTATGGGGTTGAAGGTGATTTAGAGCTTTGGATCAGAAATTGGCTAGCTGAAAGAAGACAGAGGGTGGTGGTTGATGGCAAATGTTCATCCTGGAGTTTAGTTACTAGTGGTGTACCGCAAGGATCTGTTTTGGGGCCACTGCTGTTTGTCATTTTTATAAATGACCTGGAAGAGGGTGTAGAAGGGTGGGTTAGTAAATTTGCAGATGACACTAAGGTCGGTGGAGTTGTGGATAGTGCCGAAGGATGTTGTAGGGTACAGAGAGACATAGATAGGCTGCAGAGCTGGGCTGAGAGATGGCAAATGGAGTTTAATGCGGAAAAGTGTGAGGTGATTCACTTTGGATGGAGTAACAGGAATGCAGAGTACTGGGCTAATGGGAAGATTCTTGGTAGTGTAGATGAACAGAGAGATCTTGGTGTCCAGGTGCATAAATCCCTGAAGGTTGCTAACCAGGTTAATAGGGCTGTTAAGAAGGCATATGGTGTGTTAGCTTTTATTAGTAGGGGGGTCGAGTTTCGGAGCCACGAGGTCATGCTGCAGCTGTACAAAACTCTGGTGAGACCGCACCTGGAGTATTGCGTGCAGTTCTGGTCACCGCATTATAGGAAGGATGTGGAAGCTATGGAAAGGGTGCAGAGGAGATTTACTAGGATGTTGCCTGGTATGGAGGGAAGGTCTTACGAGGAAAGGCTGAGGGACTTGAGGTTGTTTTCGTTGGAGAGAAGGAGGAGGAGAGGTGACTTAATAGAGACATATAAGATAATCAGAGGGTTAGATAGGGTGGATAGTGAGCGTCTTTTTCCTCGGATGGTGATGGCAAACACGAGGGGACATAGCTTCAAGTTGAGGGGTGATAGATATAGGACAGATGTCAGAGGTAGTTTCTTTACTCAGAGTAGTAGGGGCGTGGAACGCCCTGCCTGCAGCAGTAGTAGATTCGCCAACTTTAAGGGCATTTAAGTGGACATTGGATAGACACATGGATGAAAATGGAATAGTGTAGGTCAGATGGTTTCACAGGTCGGCGCAACATCGAGGGCCGAAGGGCCTGTACTGCGCTGTAATGTTCTAATTCTAATTCTAAATGCACAATGTTGAGCCAAATTTATGCTGCCTGCAAATGATAATGATCTCAGCCTCCAGCCACAGCTCCCCGTGCTGTTCATTGACTGCATGCGGTCCAATATCATTCCTAATTTGAAATACTTAAAGCTAGCTTGCGCTATTTAAAGCTAGCCTGCATCTCTTAAAAGAGAGGCGCATTGTGACTCATACTGGGAATAGTTCTACAACTGAATCTGACCTGGCAAAGAGAGAAAAATGGCTGAGCATGGGAGACAGCAGACCCATACGTTTTCTGACACTGTACTGGAGGTTTTGGTGGAGCATGTAGAAAAGTGGAGAAATGTCCTGTTTTGCAGGGGTAGGGAGGCCCATCGGACATGGTGATGAGAAGATACTGGGAACAGATAGCTGCTGGGGTTAATCCAGGATTGCAGCCCCAAGAACCTGAATGCAGCGCTGAATGTATTTTATTGACTTCGCATGGATGGTCAAGGTCAGTAAATGCAGCTTTAAATGCCATATCCTACTAACTGCACCACTCGCCTCAGCCATTGCTCAACTCACCATACCAGCATCATTCACCTACCAACAATCTCTATCAATCAGGACTCATACCTAGCATTTATGCCTCACCTCACTCTCACATACTTGGCATTGTGGCAAGCCTCACACGCACATCTCACAGCTTGCACACAGCTATACAAACATGACAGCCAAATTTCTCAAACTAATTCACTTCCCTTTTTTTTTGAGAAGGTGGCGCACAACAGGAGGCAGTGGGGACTAACCAGAGGAAGAGAGGCATGTCTGCATGTTCTAACCCCATGGAGAAGATCGTGTTGGCCATTATGGGAAGGGCCATTGCTGAACCCATGGCCACCGGCAGGGCTGAAACTATTGAAGATGAGGATATCCGTATATGTAATCCTCCTTCTCTCATCCCACTTCTCCCTCATCTGTAACTCTCTTCTGACTTACAAGCTGCTGATGGCCTAAGCATATACCTCTTACTTCCTGCTTTTCCCTCACCATAATCCAAGCCTTGTCCCTTTTACATTTCACATTTCCAATAATTGCAACCTGCCAAGGCAGTAGTGGAAGAGCAAGAAGACAATAAGATGAAGACACACCGTCACTTGATTTTGTCACAGTCACAGCCACTGACCCAGATATTGATACTGTGTGTATCTTAGAGGATAGCATAGAGACAGGTCACATGGTGAGATACCAAGCATATGTGCACTGCAGCCACAGCAGGAGAAAAGCATAGTGCAAGTGCCAGCTCATCAGAAGGCAAGGTTTCATACCAGTTCTGCTGCACCAGACTCAGTTGACGACTTCAATGGGCCATGCTACAGAAAATTCTGATGGGTGGACACACCAAATCTGTCTTTTGGGAAGCCTGCCAGAAAAGCTACATTCAATATCAAGGGCATGGAGTAGTGCGGCACCAACCTGGCACAGTGCTTTGTGCAGAGCATAGAGCACGTCCTTTCCAATATGGAACATGTGGCCAATTCAATCAACGCATTTGTGGAACCAACTATGCTGCAGCATCTGATGACGTCTCAGCTATCATTGTAGCAAAAACAGCAGCCACCAAAAATATGAGTGCTGCAATGGAAGCTCAGACTGCTGCCATAATTTCTCTGGATATCGGTGTTCAAAGGAGCTTCCAAATTGTCACTGTTCTAAACAGATTACTAGAATTGTTGTGGTGCTACCTTGGGAGAGTGGTTCCCTGGAGCACGAACATGCTTTGCTCTCTCTGGAGGACAGCATTTGTGCTCACACCTCTGCCAGTCCACCAGTGCCTTGCTGTTGCCAGTCAGCTAGCCAGCTAGCTAGCCAGTCCAGACAGCCGCAGCCCAGGCCAAGATGGTGTGGTCTGAAGCCGAGCCACCTAAGGCCCAGAGCTGCTTGGGGTCTTCCTCCAAGTCCTCTGCAGTGTCCTCCACTGAAAGTCACCATGCTGCAGCCGCTGGGGTAGCACTTTGGAGAAGAACTGGGACAGGTAAAGGCACAAGGAAGACAGGCACTAAGGGAATGCACAAAGGTGATTTGTTTTTTTTGTATGCAATATGATATGAATTAAGTTATAAATTTGAATTTAATGTGGAGTCTTTAGTTGCTGGTAAGTCCTACTATTCGTTGGGGCCCAGTTCATGCTTCAAATTGTTTCTCTTGAGGTTTACGTGTCTTCTGTGGGTCCAGTGGCTTGGGAGAAAGCGAGAGAGAGACAGCCAGGAGAGGGGCTTCCTGGTTCCAGCTTCAGTTGCAATACTGCCTTCTGTTCCTTTTCTGTGTGGCACAAATAAAAACCCAAGTTGGCCAGCAGGTCAGTCATGTGACTAACTGGCTTAACTACTTCTGCGTTTGTGGATTGTATTATCGTAGCAGGCCCTGAAATGTGCTTCCTTACACCTTCAATGTCTGGTGATCAAAATCCATTTGGGTTAATTGGAGCAGAGAATAGTCCTTTGTCTCCACAAGCAGCGTCTCTTAGTATGCAAATGTGCTTCCAGCCAAAATGTCTGGTGATCTCTTTAACAGTTTAAAATGAATGTTCATATGATGAAATTAATATGTCTCATTCTTGGGGTCTGCATGACACTGTAGATTTTTGAAACTTTAAGCAACTACAGAAAGCACCCAAAACATGTAGAATTGCACCAACAGCTAGAAGAAATAAACTAGCAACTTACCTGTAAATAGTCGATGATCCCTTGTGGTGGGTGGGGGTGAACATATGTTTGTCACATCTCAGGCTGAAAGAAGCACATTGAATTCACAGATTTAACTTTAACAAAGATTTAGAAAGCTTTAATGGAGGCTTCTTACTGCTGCTACATTTGCGATCTGACCTTGCACCCCCCCCCCAGGTCAGGTGACTCCCCATAGTACAGAGTGTTCCTTTCCGCTTCTCAGTCAAATACCATATAGTAGCTAATGCTCAAGCCCACGTACACACACAATCAGCCATCATGATATCCCTCCCTTATCAGATCAAAACATGTCTACGATTTTCTTGCTTGGTGTATGTGGCTTAGACTCCACCGCTTATCAAACATACTGTAATAAATTCTGCAAACAAACATAACAAATCATTATTTTCCCATCCCCCAATAACAATGACATTAACCGTTTGCCCTTTCCCCTGTGAGAAACGTAGCCCACTTAATAATAATTTACACCAAGTCAAACTCTGAAGAAGTAAGTTTATTTAACGTTCTTGCAAGATCGGGTGTCCTTCAAGCAGGCACACTGATCAACATATTCAGTTCATGTTTATACAATACAAATCCATTTTTCCACGCCTTTAGTTTACATTATTGGTTATAACATATTATGACACTAACCTATCCTATAGTTGCTACAGTCTCCTCCTCTGTTTACTTCTCCCCCTACTCTAACTTTCTAGCCCCTAACTCTTGTTGTTGTTTTACCTTATTTGGCTCTCCATTGTGTGTTTTAACTTGCAGCTGTCAGCCTTTATTTTAGTGGGGCAGTTTCTTATTCACTACATCCTTTGTTCTAACTCTTGCTGTTTCTCTTTTCTCTGCCTAAGCACAATTTTTAACTGCTGTACTGTCTCAAGGTCTTTACTTACATACCCTTATCAGTTCTCTTTTTCAGTGATTTCATTATGTTGTGTAGAAATGACTTCTCGGTAATTTTCCACAAGCTGTAGAAACAACATTTCAGTATTTCTTATTCTCACACCCCCACAAAACACTTTTTTAATTTCCAAAATATACTTTATTCATAAAATCTGTAAAAAATACATTACAAAACAGTTCCAAAAAGCACAAGGAGTGCAAAGGAGATCAATTTCCTTCATTACAGGAGTGAGTTGCCTCACAACCCTTCCATTTCATTTTACATGCTATGTACATTTTACAGCAAAACAAATATTTTCTGGATACAGTTGAGGGGTTTCTCATGGATCCAGCCCCTCAGTTCACCTTGGTGGGGGGTGACCTTACACAGTGGTCTTTCCCCATTGAGGCTTTGCCGCGGCTCCCCCAAGCTTTAGTGCATCCCTCAGCACATAGTCCTAGACCTTGGAATGTGCCAATCTGCAACATTCGGTTGTGGACAACTCTTTGCGCTGAAAAACCAGCAAGCGTCGGGCAGACCAAAGGGTGTCTTTTACCGAATTGATAGTCCTCCAGCAGCAGTTGATGTTTGTCTCGGTGTGCATCCCTGGGAACAGCCCGTAGAGCACAGACACCTGTGTTACAGAGCTGCTTGGGATGAACCTCAACAAAAACCACTGCATCTCTTTCCACACCTGCTTTGCAAAGACACATTTCAGAAAGAGGTGGGCAACTGTCTCTTCCCCACCACAGCCACCTCGAGGGCATTGTGCAGAGGCTGTGAGACTCCGGGCGTGCAGGAAGGATATGACAGGGAGGGCTCTTCTCACCACCAGCCAAGCTACATCTTGGTGCTTGTTTGAAAGTTCTGGTGATGAGGCATTCCACCAAATGACTCTGGCAGTCTGCTCAGGGAACCACCCGACAGGATCCACCATCTCCTTTTCCCGTAGGGCCTTGAGGACATTCTGTGCAGACCACTGCCTGATGGATTGGTGGTCAAAGGTGTTTTTCCGTAGAAACTTTTCCACGACAGATAGATGGTATGGTACGGACCAACTGGATGGCACGTTCCGCGGCAATGTGACCAGACCCATCCTTCGCAACACTGGGGACAGATAGAACATCAGCACATAGTGACACCTCGAGTTTGCGTACTGGGGGTCTACGCACAGCTTGATGCAGCCGCACACGATGGTGGTCATCAGGATGAGGGCGGCGTTGGGTACATTTTTCCGGCCCTTATCAAGGGGTTTGAACATTGTGTCCCTCCGGACCTGGTCCATTTTGGATCCCCATATGAAGCGGAAAATGGCTTGGGTGACCGCCACAGCGCAGGAGTGGGGTATGGGACAGACCTGCACCACGTACAGCAACAACGTGAGCGCCTCGCATCTGATGACCCACAATGGAGAGAGATCGCTGCTCCCACATGCTCAGTTTATGGTGTATCCTGGCTACTCGCTACCTCCAGGTTTTGGTGCATGCCCCGGTCCCTCCAAACCATATCCCCAACACCTTCAGGTAGTCTGACCTGATGGTGAAGGGGACAAAGGATCGGTCAGCCCAGTTCCCAAAGGACATGTCCTCGCTCTTGCCGTGGTTAACTTTGGTTCCCGAGGCCAGTTCGAACTGGTCGCAGATGCTCATCAGTCTGCGCACAGACAGCGGATCCGAGCAGAAGACGGCGACGTCATCCATGTACAGGGAGGTTTTAACCTGAGTGCCTCCACTGCCTGGGATTGTCACCCCTCTTATGCTCGCATCCTTGCTAATAGATTCAGCAAAGGGTTCAATACAGCAAACAAACAAGACAGGGGAGAGAGGACAGCCCTGTCTGACTCCAGATTGGATCGGGAAACTTTCTGATTCCCACCCGTTGATTGAGACTGCGCTACTGATGTTCCTGTAGAGCAGTTTGATCCCATTACAGATTCCCTCCCCAAACCCCATTTTGGAAAGCACGTCCATCATGTAGGTGTGTGATATCCTGTCAAAAGCCTTCTCTTGGTCCAGGCTGATGAGGCAGGTGTCCACCCTCCTGTCCCGTACATAGATACCTAACCCTTCCATTACCTTTCAAATCTGACCTATCCCCAGACTGCACAAAGTTTGAAGTTCACCCCTTACCACCATCCCCTACACCCATTACATTTATTTGACCCATTCCCCCCACCCCGCACTGAAAATCTATCTCCTCCACCTCCCCACCCCCCCACCACCCCCCCCCCACCCCATCAGTATCACGCCGGCTTTCCCTGGACGGGGAATTGAAGGCATGGAAGTGCCAGCCACCACGACGAAGATCGTGGTGGGCCCATAAGATTGCAGGTAAATCCATTTAAATTTATGCATGTAATTAATTTAAATATCGAAACCCAGATCCTGCCACCCAGCGGCAGGGCTCCACCACGGAGCCTCGCCCCCAGCGGGAGGTTTGGGCCGGGACCTCTTGATGTCGGGCTCCGTGGCAGACCGCTGCTGGCTCCATATTTTGGCCTCCCCCACTTCCGTCAGGGAGCTTGAGGTCAAGGGCTTGGTAAAATCCAGCAAGATTTGCTGTTTTTCAACTTAAAATCATATTGTTTTAAATCACCAATTGTTGCTCCACACTGATTTCCAATTTCATGTTCTGTCAATAAATCACACACAAAGTCTTCATATCACTTTGGTGGTCTCCTCTCACACCGTGGTCTGCCTGTTGTCTCAGGAACTCTGGTCACCGTGTTAGGATTAGCAAGTGTCATCGGCCCCTCTGGAACTGATGTTTCTTCCTCTGGATAGCAAGCTGTCTGTCTGCCAACAGTATCGCTGCCTTGGACATCTGGATTGCTGTGTGTCAGATTCACCTCAGCTCCTACATCTGGTTCATCTGCTGCTGTGTCTTTGTCACCATGACACTTTTTGACACATGAAGAATTTCTGTCATACAATACTCCTTCTGATGACTGCACAGTCAAACTGTTTCCCTTCTTGGCAATAACCATGTACGGCTTGGGGTAATATGATGTATCCATCTTACTCGAACTCTCCCGTCTCAGCAATACCTCATCACCTGGCATCACATCAGACAGTCTAGCTCCCCTTCTGTGATCTGCATAAAACTTTGCAGCACCCTTTTTCTCAGCATCATGACCCCAAACCTCCAGATCAACTCTAATGTCCTTCAGTTCTGGTATCTTGGTTGTATTTTGTGCCCAAATAACAACTCAGCTTTCCTGTCATAGTGTGTGTAGTTGCTCTATACATGGCTACATATGACAACCACACCTTTTTCCAGTCTTTACCCTCAGCCTGAGCAATCCTCATCTGTTTCTCTAAGGATTAGTTTTGCCATTCCACCTCCATTTGCCTGCAGCCATTTAGGGTTACTCTGTGATGGTGAATGCCTGTGACTGTATGTAATCTGCAATCATCTGTGAAATGATTTGTGGCCCATTGTCTGAATACAGACTGACTGGTAGACCATGCCTTGCAAATATTTCAATCAATGCAAACACCATTTTCTCTGGATCTGGGAGAATAAATCATGTCTAACAGCTTGTGACCATCACTAATTCAAATTCAATGCTGAACAAGTATGCATGGAATCTTTCACATGCTCACAACAATCCTAAGGCCTCTTTCTCTGTCTGAGAATATCTCTTTTCCTCATTTGTTAAAGATCTGCTCACATAAGCAATGATTCTCAGGCCTTCAGCATTCATTTGCATCAGCACTGCTCCTAATCCTACTGGACTAGCATCTGCTATGACTTTCATTGGTGCATTTGGATCATAGTATCTCAAAGTTCGAGCACTTGTCAAGCTGTCTTTCAAAGCTTTGAATGCAGCTTTCTGTTCTTCATCAAATTTGAACCGTTCATTCTTTTTGGTTAACTTCCTCAATGGATAAACCAGGGTAGCAAAGTTTGTGATATACCTCGCACAATAGTTCACAAGTCCCAGAAAATTTCTCACTTTGCTAGCATTTTGTGGTTCACATGCCTCTGCTATTGCTTCTCTCTCGTCTTTGGCAGGATTGATTCCACTTTTGGTGTGTTTATGCCCCATGAACCTTGCTCTGTCATGTTCAGCAAGCACTTGTCTGCATTTACCCTCACACACAATCAGCCATCATGACAATGTTCAGCTGTGGAAGATTAAGAGAGAGCATTAGCTGGAGTGTGGAGCTCCAAAATGGCAGTACTACTGTCAATTCAGCATTACAAGCTGGTTGAAAATGCTCTGCATACTGCTAGTGGACGATTGGTGTGCACACACTAATCCTTCACCAATATGATGTCCAGCGCAGATGGCATTTTGGAACCTTAAAGGGTCTCGAAAAAACATTGAAAAAATGGGTGCTACTGAGCTCAATTTGCCCCGCTATTAATGTAACATCTACTCCACTACCTTCATCAGTCCTCTCTGTTACTTCGTCAAAGACCTCAACATGATTTGCTGTCCCTTATTAACCCATGCTGTGCCAATTGAGAATTAATTTTTCCCTTGACGATGGTCTCTAGTAGGTTTCACATCATTGACATTAGATTGTTTGACTAGTAACTTCTGGGTTTAGCCCCCTTTTTGAACAGGAGTGTAACATTTGCAATTCTCCAGTCCTCAGGCAATACTCCAGTATCTAAGGAGGATTGAAATATTGTGGTCACAGCTTCTGCTACCTCCACCCTAGCTTCCCTCAGCAATCCCATCCAGATGAAACCAGCAAAGGGCCACCAAAAGTTGATAAAAAAGGAAGAAATAGAATGAGAGTAAACGAGCCAGTAATATAAAAACAGATTGTAAGAACTTTTATAGGTATATAAAAAGGAAGTGAGTAGCTAAAGTAAACTGTTTGGGCAGTCTGTGCTAACTTTTTAACACTGGGTTCAGCAAGCTAACCTCGATCAAGAAAGACCTGCTAAACACTTCCTTTGGTTCCTCTAAATTCTCAAAGAAGGTTTCAGACAACCAGACAGCAGGGTGATCTGTCTGCGGTGCCTGTTCAGCCTCCTCTGAGAGAGCTTGTTTGGCCATGGATCGGGTCACCACACAGTCAGGGAAAATGCCAGGGTTGTTCTCCTATAATTGCTCTGTCTCCTTGACCTATTTTGGTCTCTCTAAAACCACAAGGGTAGCTACCACCTTTGCCCCGCCAGGTCATTACCGAGGAGCAGGTCGGCCCTGTCCGCAGGTAAACTAGGGACAATCCCCATGGTTACTGGTCCTCAAACAAGGTCGCACTCCAGATGCACCCAATATAAAGGTATGGGCATATACCTTCCCCCAATACCGCTCACTAATACTTTGGCATTCAATGCACTCTCTAGGGGAAAGGTCATGCCTTTTCCCAGCAGAAGGTGGCCCCCGTATCCCTAAGTATGACTGTGGGCTTACTTGCCTGACTCGAGGGGTATAGGGTCACTTTTTCTTTACACACAAAATCCTGGTAACTCTTAGGGATTTCGTTAAGTTCGCCCGCACTCACAGCGGTACATTTACATGGACTTACTGCCGCAGTTAGAGCCACATCCTAGTCTGCTGTGCTCTCCATCAGGGCCCCTTTTCCTGCACTGGTCTGATGTACACTGACTAATCTTATGGGTTTTTCCTGTAACTTCCAGCAGTCAGCTCGAAGGTGACCTGCTTTGTTGCAATGGAAACATACAGGTTTTCAGGAATCACTCCTGTTCTCAGCACCTACCTTTTTGGCTTGAGGAGGGCCCCCTGTGTTTCCAGCTTTCCCTTCTCACCCATGGCTGTTCATCGTCCTATCACCCTCCTTCTATCCTTTCCTGGTTTTCTTTGGGGCAAGGTCTTGTGGACAAGCCAGCGTTTCTGCCTGCCTGGTTCTTGGAACCCTTTGTTCTTCCATGTGTTTTTTATGGAAAGGGAAGTGAGTTTTTGAACTCCTAGAGGAGAATCACCTCTCAAAGTTTTCATAGGTGGATTCTATCTTAAACGCCCATATCCATCACTTGAAAGTGGGTTGCTTAACCCATTTGAACTCGATGTAAGTTTGTTCAGGCCGTTTTCGGAGCGTTTGGAATTTTTGGCAGTACGCCTCCGGTACCAGCTCATATGCGCTCAGGATAACATTTTTGGTCATCTCATAGTTTGATGAACACTCGCCGGACAATAGGGAATAAAACTCATGGACTTTTCCTGTTAATTTGCTTTGCAGTAGCAAGATCCAGCCCTCTGCTGGCCAATTCAATTGTTCTGCAAGCTTTTCAAATGAGATGAAAAATGCTTCCACATCCCCCTTATCAAACTTTGGTATCAATCGGGAGAACTTTAAGAGCTCAGCACTCAGTCCTGAGCTAGGGGTAGTTCCCTCACTGGATACATTGGGTCTTTCCCTATTCAGTTTGAGCTGCCTTAACTCTTTTTCCTGCCTCTCCTTCTGGAAAGCTCTTCCTTTCTCCCTTTCCTGGAATTCTCTCTCCTCCTTCTGTTCCTGGAATTCTAGCTCTAGTCTCCGCTGTTCCAGCTGTATCTTGTCTACTGCCAGCCTATCTGTTTCAGATTCTATGCCTGTTTCTGCTTCGTCAGCTTCAATTTCAAAATGGTTGGCCACAAGTTTTAGGATTTTGGTTTTCCTAGCTTTTGGATGGATATTTATCTCTAAATGCCTAGCTATACTCCTTAATTCTTCAACAGCTAGGGGTTTAAGTCCCAAGCTACTTCAGTCTGTTCTAGGAAGGTACTGGCTTCGAATGTGGTGATTTTAGTACTCTAGCACTGAACCACAAGAAAATCTGTATTGAAGTTTTTAAAAAATAAATTGTTGCTAGTGATCAATTTAGTTTCCTGCTTCCAATTTTCTGTTAGTATTTGGGTTTGCTTATGGACATAGAGCCCCCAAATTGCTGCTCCGATCAGGTGAGGAGGGGTTGAAAGGCTCCCCTCTTTTCCCTCTCCTTGTTTGACCACAACAGATTTATTTCCTTCTTAAGTGGATATACTTGCCAATTCATTAGTGTTTAACTTGTTTACGTGTCATGATCATAAAAAATGCCAATCAGACAGGTTTTCTCAAGTTTAACAAAGAAAGAGGTTAACTTTATTGTACTTAAGCTGATCTGAGTAAAAATAATAAAATACTCTCTCAACCTATACACACACACAAATAGGTTACAGAGCGGGGGAAGGATAGTTTTGTCGAATTAGAGTCCAGAGAACTAAAAGAGGTATACAGTCTGTGGAGGCTGGTAACTCAGCTGGCGTCAGGCTGAATTCAGTGGTCCTGAGGCTTCCAGTTTGAAGAGGAGAATGCTGATTCAGTGGTTCTCCAGGAGTGCTTCCCCCCCCCATCCCCCACAACCCATGCCTAAGTCATTAAGCACAGTGAGCATCGATCGGTGAACAAACAAACACAATCAAATGTAGGTCAATTAAACCACTGAACGCTACAATCTGCAGCAAGGAATATGCCACGGTGCTCACAGTCAGCAGGCAGAGTTTGCAGTTTGCAAGGTTTGAGTGGTTCATCTCCACCAGTTTAATATTCAGGTTTCCAGCTAGTGGATTAAAAAAAAATCATCGTTTTCATGTCAGTAGGTAAAGGGAGACCAGTAGCTATGGTATGCCTGGATTTCCAAAAGACATTCAATAAAGTGCCACATAAAAGGTTAATAGGCAAGCTAAGGGCTCATGGAGTTGAGGGTAATATATTAGCATAGGTAGAGGATTGGTTAATGGACAGGAAGCAATGGGTGGGCATAAAGTTGGCCTGCAGTGAATAGTGGAGTGCCACAAGGATTAGTGTTGGGGCCTCGGCTATTTACAATCTATATCAATCACTTAGATGAAGAGTATTTAAGTTTTCTGATGACACGAAGGTAGGTGGAAAGGTAATCTACGGGGAGGACACAGAGAAGCTTCAAAGAGATATGGACAGGTTGGGTTGGATTTTCAGAGCCTGCCGTCGCTCTCGGCAGTGATCTGAAAAATGCAGGTCGCACACCAAATAGCCGCCACAATCTCCCGCGCAGCAACTCATTTAAATAGCCGGGGCAGCCCACTCCCCCTCTCAATCACGGGGAGGGGGCGGCCTGTCTGTAGCCAGAAATGGAGTCAGCTGCCTATGTGCAGGCACTGGTGCCCTTTTTAAAGGGCAGCCAGCCCGGCCAGCAAATTTGAATTTTTAAAGTGAACACCCCCAAAATTTACAAAAAAAACTGTAACGCCCATTTCCAAACCCCCAATAAAAATTACAGTATTTGCCCTTCCCCCGCAAAACACTTACCTTTGAATTCTGACCCTCCCCGCCCCCAGACTGCACAAAGTTGAAAGTTCATCCCTTCCCACCATCCCCTACATTGATGATGCTTATTTGACCCCGTCTCCACCTGGCAGTAAAAATCTTAGCTCCTCCCCCCCTCCCCACCAGTGTCATGCCTGCTTTCCCCAGACGGGGAATTGAAGGCATGGGAGAGCCGGCCACCATGCTGAAGATCACGGCGAACCCGGAAGATTCAAGGTAAGTTGATTTAAATTTTTTCATCTCATCAATCTAAATATTGAAATTGAGGTCCTGTCACCCAGCCATGGAGCCTCGCTGCCACTGGGAGGATCAGGCCGGGCCCTCCCGGTGTTGGTTCCATGGCGGGCCTCTGCCACAACCTTTGGAGCCAGATGTTGTGGGCTTGGTAAAATCCAGCCCATTGTGAGTGGGCAACAAGATGATGGATGGAGTATAATGTAGGGAAGTGTGAAGTTATTCACTTTGATCCTAAGAATTGAAAAGCAGAATATTTTTTCAAAAGTGTGAAACTTCTAAGTGTTGATGTTCAAAGAGACTTGGGTGTGCTTGTACAAGGAACGCACGAAGTTAACATGCAGGTACAGCAAGCAATTAAGAAGGCAAATGGTGTGTTGGCCTTCATTGCGAGGAGGCTGGAGTACAGGAATAAGGAAGTATTGCTACAATAGTTCAGGTTTTTGGTGAGACCACATCTGGAGTACTTTGTGCAGTTTTGGTCTCCACATTTAAGAAAGGATATACTTGCATTGGAGGCGGTACATTGAAGGTTCACTAAATTTGTCCCTGGGATGAAGGGGTTGTTCTATGATGAGAGGCTGAGTAAATTGGGCCTATACCCTCTGGAGTTTAGAAGAATAAGTGATCTCATTGAAACATACAAGATTCTGAAGGGGCTGGATAGGGTAGACACTGAGAGATTGTTTCTGCTGGCCAGGGAATCTAAAACCGGAGCGATACAGTCTCAGGATAAGAGGCCAATCATTTAGGACTGAGTTAAGGAGAAATTACTTCATTCAAAGGGTTGTGAATCTTTGGAATTCTCTACACCAGAGGTTTGTGGATGCTCCATCATTGAATACATTTAAGGCTGGGATAGACATATTTTTGGTCTCTCAGGGAATCAAGGGATATGGGGAACAGGTAGGAAAGTGGAATTGAAGACCAAGATCAGCCATGATCGTATTGAATGGCAGAGCAGGCTCAATGGGCCATATGACTACTTCTGCTCCTATTTCTTGTATTCTTGGACCAGGTGATTTGTTAATTTTGAGTGATGCCAGATATTTAGCTCCTCCTTTCTATCTATTTTAATCCTAACCCATATTACTACACCAGCATTAACATCATCCTCTTCTTTTCTGAAGACATGCAAAATACTCATTCAGTACTTCAGCATGCCCTCTGCCTTCACAAGAAGGTTTCCTTTTCTGTCCCTAATTCGTCACACCATCTCTTTGGCTATCTTTTAAATTTTTTATGTTTACAAAAGATTTTTGGGCTCCCTTTTATGTTAGCTGCTAATATTCCTCATGCAGGGAAGTTATCCCCAGTGTTCTGGCCAATATTTATCTCTCAATCAACATCACAAAAACAAATTAACTGGTCATTATCACATTGCTGTTTGTGGGCCCTTTATGCACGCAAATTGACTGCTGAATTTCTTATGTTACAACATTCAAAAGTACTTAATTGGCTGTAAAGTGCTTTGAGATGGTTATCGAGTGGTTATGAAGCTGCTTTATAAATGTAAGTTTTTTCTTTTTTAATTCTATCTTTGGCCTTCTTACATCATTTTTCAATTTCCCCAGCACTCCCTGTATTCTGCCTGTTTTTGATTGTATTCTGTACCTGACATTTATCATAAACCATCTATTCCTCATTTGTTTTAACTTCTATCTGCTTTGCCATCCTGTCTATTGTTCACTCCTGCTGATTGCCTTTACTGAAGGGTAAACTATATGTCAGCTCTCGATTTGAATACCCAATCTTTGCGCCTTATGGGAATATGCTTGATTTGTACTCAAACTATCTTTGCCTTGAATACCTGCCATTGCTCATTTATTGCTTTCCTGGCAGATCTTTTTTTTCAGTCCACCTGTGCAAGATCCCTTCTCAAATCACTGAAAAACTCTCTTCCAGTTAGTTATTTTCACAGTTGATTTTTCTTTTCTCCTATCCATAACCACATAAAACGTAAGCATATTATGATCACTATTGCCAAGATGTTCTCTAACTGAAAACACATTCCATTTGCCCTTCTTCTTTCCCTAGAACTAGATGCAGCACTTCTTCATTCATTGATGAGTTAGAAACATATTGATTAAGAAGGTTCTTCTGTGCACATTTTCAGAACTATACACCATCCTTGCCCTTTACTCTGTTTTCCCCAGTCCATATTTGGGTAATTGAAGTCCCCTGTTATTACTGCTCTTTCATTTTTATATTTCTCTGAAATATGCCCACAGATTTTCTTCTCTATTTTCTTCTCGCTATTTAGGAGTCCATAGTAAACATTCAGCAATGCAAAAACTCCTTTTCTGTTCCTTAACTCCAACTAAATAGATTCAGTCTTTGAACCCTTTAATATATTGCCCCTCTTTAGAGCTTTAATATTATCCTCTATCATCCTGACACATGCCCCTTTGTTCACTTCCCTATCTCTCCTGAATATGCTGTAGCCAGGAATCCTGCTCATGTTTAAGCCAAATTTCCCTTATTGGAACATAGAAACATAGGAATATATGAAATAGAAACAGGAGTAGCCCATTCAGCCCCTCGAGCCTGCTCCGCCATTCAACTAGATCATGGCTGATCTTCTACCTCAATGTCATTTTCGCGCATTATCCTCATATCCCTTGATATCTTTAATATCTAGAAATCTATCGATCTCTGTCTTGAATATATTCAATGACCTCCACAGCCCTCTGGGGTAGAGAATTCCAAAGATTCACCACCCTTTGAGTGAAGAAATTCCTCCTCATCTCCCACCTAAATGGCTCACCTCTTAATCCGAAACATCCTTCCTGCATCTACTCTGTCGAGCCCTGTAAGAATTTTGTGTGCTGTAATGAGATCATCTCTTATTTTCCCAAACTCTAGAGAATAGAGGCCTCAATCTCTCCTCATAGGACAATCCCACCATCCCAGGGATCAGTCTGGTGAACCTTTGTTGCACTCCCTCAATGGCAAGTATATCCTTCCTTAGGTAAGGAGACCAAAACTGTACACAATACTCCAGGTGCAGTCTCACCAAGGCTCCATACAACTACAGCAAGACCTCTTTACTCCTGTACTCAAATCCTCTTGCAATAAAGGCCAACATACCATTTGCCTTCCTAATTGATTGCTGCACCTGCATGTTAGCTTTCAGTGACTTATGAACAAGGACCCCCAGGTCCCTTTGGACATCAACACTTCCCAATCTCTCACCATTTTAGAAATATTCTGCATCTCTGTTTTTCCTACCAAAGTGGATAACTTCACATTTTTCCACATTATATTCCATCTGCCATGTTCTTGCCCACTCACTTAACTTGTCTAAATTCCCTTGAAGCCTCTTTGTATTGTCCTTACAACTCACATTCCCACCTAGTTTTGTGTCATCAGCAAACTTCCAATATGTCCATTATAAAATTATATTCAAAATATTATAACCCCATGTGGCAACTCGTGGTTTTAGCTCATCAACCTTATTTGTAACATTCATCGCATCAGCACACATGCATTCCAACACCATGCTAATCTGCTTTGCTGTTTTTTGCTTCAATTACTTCCTGCTCTTACTACACTGTTCTGTTTTGTTGCTGTTTCTATTTGTGACATATGTTGTAGTTTACACTTCACTAAAGATAATTAGCAGGATTGAAAAACAAATAGGGGAAGACATGGTAGACAAACATTACCAAATAAGTCACTTCTAAATGAAATAAATAATTTAATACAAAATACTGCAAGATAAGTTGATATTTTCATTTTGATCCTAGAGCCAAAGTCTATTTCTGAAACCTTCCTCATCTGCTGTTAAGGATCAGCCTGATGAATGTGAATTTAAGGAATCAATATTACCTAACACATAATTATGGAGCGGTTAATGTTACCAAGGGATATGGTGCAGTTTATGGTTACTGAGCCCTTTGTGATTGAGAACAGGAAATAAACCTGAAGGTACGTACCAATGAGTAATAATTAATGAAGTGTTAGAAGGCGAGGATAGAGCACCACTACCAGCTTGATTGTGAATACCTCAGTAGCACCAGTGTGGTATAAAAGAAGCACCCAATAGGATGTACAGTGTATAAAATGCTTTCTTTGACCTCCTTATCTCGAGAGACAATGGATAAGCACCTGGAGGTGATCAGTGGTTTGTGGAGCAGCGCCTGGAGTGGCTATAAAGGCCAATTCTCGAGTGACAGTCTCTTCCACAGGTGCTGCAGAGAAATTTGTTTGTTGGGGCTGTTACACAGTTGGCTCTCCCCTTGCACCTCTGTCTTTTTTCCTGCCAACTGCTAAGTCTCTTCGACTCGCCACACTTTAGCCCCGTCTTTATGGCTGCCCGCCAGCTCTGGCGAACGCTGGCAACTGACTCCCATGACTTGTGATCAATGTCACAGGATTTCATGTCGCGTTTGCAGACGTCTTTAAAGCGGAGACATGGACATAAAATGCTACCAAGAAGGAAATTATATCTTTCAGAAATGTCCCAAAGAGCTCCACAAATAATTAATTACCTTGTTGTTGTAGGCAAATGCAGTAGCAGTTTTTCACTGAGCAAGGCTGTGCAAAAGCAATACAAATTAATTTGTGGAGGCAATGATTGAGGAAAGAAAATTGGCCAGGACACTGAGAGAACTCCCTGTTTATCAGATAATATCAAACTGTCCCTTGCTTTAATGTCTCATCTGAAGGATGGCACCTCCCACAATGCAGCATATCTTTAGTACTGCTGTGGAATGTAAGTCTAGATTATGTACTTGAATGAGGCTTGATCCCACAACCTCCTGACATAGAAGCCAGAGCCCTACCACAGAACCAAATTGACACTCAAAGAAAATTTACAGAGCTATCTAGTACTGCACACTATTTTAGATATGTAACCACCACAGCGACACTACTTATCAGTTTGGAACACATTGTCCTTCCCAATTGATCCCAAAATTCAATGAGGGAGACGAGGACGCCTTTTTTGTGTCTTTTGAAAAACTGGCAAGACAGTTAAAGTGGCCAGCTGAGGCTTGGACTCTCCTGCTACAAAGCAAGCTAACGGGAAAAGCCCAAGAGGTTTATTCCACATTGCCAGATGTGAGTCCATCCAATTATGAACTGACAAAAAATGCTATCCTCGGGGCATATGAGTTAGTACCGGAAGCCTGTGGCCAAAAGTTTAGAACCCTCAAGAAGCAAGCAGATCAAACTTATCTGGAGTTTGAGAGAAATAAGCAGCTGGTTTTTGATCAGTGGCTGAGAGCTGTTAAAGTGCAGCCCAGCTATGCAAATCTCAGAGAGGTAATTTTGCTAGAGGAATTTAAAAACTCTCTCCCACTCTCCATAAAGACTCATGTAGAGGAACAGAAGGTTCATAGAGCCTGGCAAACTGCACTCCTGGCTGATGACTTTGCTGTCATTTATAAGTCGGTTCCCCAGGGGAAAACCTTTCCTAGTCACCCCCACAAATCCAAAAAGGACAAAGGGTGGGAAGGCGATTGAAGCCCAAGCAGTCCTGGGAGGGAAGAAAAGCAGGAGACACAGGGGGCCCTCCTCCAGCCGAAAAGGAAGGTGCTATAAATGGGAGTGAGACCCGGAGACCTGTGTGCTTCCATTGTAATAAAGCAGTCATCTAAGAGCTGGCTGCTGGAAACTAAACGGAAAACCTATAGGGTTAATGAGGGTAGGCCCTCTCAGTGAAGGAGAGGGACCCTGATGGAAAGCACAACAGAACAAGAGTGGTTGTAGACAGGCTGTTTGATGTTGTAACAGCCCAGGCTACCACATCAGTGGCATGTCCTGACTCATCTATCTGTGTGTGTATATGTTGGGGTCCTTGTTCAGTTACATTGTCTTTTATTTTTAAAAAGCCCAATATGAACCCCAGTGATGATGTCTTCTCCCTTCATTGCAATGTCCTCCGTCTCCATATTCTTACCACCTGGTGAGTCCCACATACTGGTCCACACCACAACTGGTTACATTCTACTTATGAACAGAAATGCAAGAGATATTAACAAATGCCTCATCACATAACAAAAATAGAAAAGATATCCAAATGCCTTACAAGATGAAGACAGAAACAAAGCTGACTCAATTTGCAGATGACATCAAATGGAGGAGGGGGTGGTGGTATGAATAAATATGGACCAAAGGGATAGGTTGCACATATAATCTTTTTGTGCATTTTTTGGTAAAATGCTAAGATGAAAAGAAGAGTGTGAATATTTTTTGATTTTTGTGAATGCTTTACTACCTTGGTTACTGAATGGTGGGAGATGTTTGCTAAGTAAATATACACATTTGAAGTACATTTATCAGTGTTGTGTGTAAGGCCTTTTCCACTAAAATTAGTGCACGTGGTTAAAATGATGTTGCCATAGCCAAACCTGTGGCTGATCAATGATTACTATTGGTCATCACTGATCAACAGTAATGGCCCGAGTATTGATCCCTATGACACCACCCAGAGAGTGTGTCCACAGGAAAAAATTATATATTCACTATCCCTTGGTCACTTGATATCATGTGGCTGATTAAATTTTGTAATCATTTCTTTTTTTACTTGCTTGTGCAAATATATTCATAGACATTTCAGCATTTCTATCCACATTCCAGCTTCATTCTCTCCTTTAACTCTTCTCAGCAGACTCTAAGGGCCGAATTTTATTAGCGAGACTCCAGTCCCACCATCAGGACCAGAACCGGGGGTGAGGCATGATGCAGGCAGGAGTGGCCTGCCGCATGTGATTCAGTGGCAGACAGCCAATTAAGCCTAATGAGCCGTGACACCCAACCAATTGTGTGATCGGTATCGGGCCCGGAGGCGGGGAGCATGGGGTCAGGTGATGCCTTGGCAGGTGTGGGTGCCATTTTTAAAGGGCTGCCAGCCCTGCATTGAAATCAGTATTCTGAAAGGCCTGGGAGAGGAGGAGGTGATTGCAGAAACTGAAGAGATGGCTGAGAGGAGACCCGGGTGGCCCCATGCTTCCCTGATGCCTCCCTCCAGGTGTTTTTGCTGGCTGTAAGAGAGAGGAGGGATCTATTGTTCCTGAGGGATGGCAGGAGGAGACCTGGCAGCCAAACCAAGCAGGCCTGACTCCAGATCACAGAGGAGGTGAGCAGCCATGGGGTCACGCTGTGCACTTGGATACAGTGCCGCAAGCGGCTCAACGACTTCATCCGGGCTGTGAACGTGAGTACATTTTAATTCCTTCATCGTCTTGGGCCTTGCATCCGGCGAAACAGGTTGGTGCGTTGGGAGGAGAGAGATCAACCCCCTCAGACACTGTCAAAGGGTCAAGGGACGCAAGATGACTGACAGTGGCCAGGTGAAAGGAGGACCCCTGTCATTGTGCAGTCTCACAAGGTCCCTGGAAAGGGGGTGCATGCAGAAGGCATCTGTGTGCCCCCGTCAGTGGCAGCTGGACTGCCAGCAGCCTATGTGTTGAGATTGATCTCACTTGGGGACCAGCATCTCCCTTCCCTCTGTCTGCAGGAGAAGATAATGCATAATCGGAGAGAGCGAGCCAAGACTGGTGGTGGGCTGCCCATCACGCACGTTCCAACACCAATGGAGGATGAGGCCATGGAGCTGGCTGGACCACAAGATGGCCGGAGTGTTGTGGACAGAGAGGCAGGGGCACCTTCCCAAGACAGTGAGGAAGGTCACCATGGGGCACAAGGGTGCATCTGCAGTGATGGAACCATGCTGCTCATCAGGCATCTGGTGCCCACAGGGATCTGCATCATAGGTGTGTGTGCTATGGTGGGAGGGGAGGCCATTGATCCTTACATGTCTTTGTTCTCTCATGGAGGTCAAGTGGTGCCAAATCAGGGAGCCTCCGAATCCATGGGAGAGTCTACCCCCTCTGAGGAGGAAGAGGGAGAATCAGAGGGTCCAGCGTCACCTCATATCCCTGCACCCTCCACCAGTGCAGATACTTGCACCTCGGTGAATTATCACAGATGTGCCCGAGCAGCTGATAGAGGCTGTGACAGCCCAGGCCTCTGACAGTTGAAGGAATGTGGGAGGCCAGGCCCATGCTGAGTCACAGGCTCCTGACGTGCCTCTGGTGTCGGCAGCATCATAGGAAATGCTGCAGCTGCAGCGAGAGGTCTGGCAATACCTGGCAGAGATACCAGATACAATGTGTGCCCAAGCGCGGACAATGAGGAGTCTAGGCCTTAAATGCTCCACTGCCTCTGACTGGTGCATGGGTGGCATCCTCCATTGAGAGATTGGCAACTCTGATAGATAACCGCATCCAACAGAGCACTCAGTGTCTGAAGGATATTCATGCAGACCTGCATACCCTCGTCTTGACCATGCGTGCAAGGCAGAAATGGCAAGGTGAGTGGGGGACAAGGGACCTCGAGTCACCAGCAGGACCCCTGCACTCTCAGGTCAGCAGGGAGGCAGATGTCTATCTTGCAAGGGTGGAGGAGCGGCTACCTCCTGCAGCTGGGGGCTCCTCTCAGGCTGCTTCTGGGGTGGCAGCAGTTCCTCAGCCCCTCTGCCAGTGATACCAGATCCTCCTTCATCCCTGCTGAAAGAGGATGGCACTGCTTTGGTGCAGGAGGCCCTCAACATGCTGGGGCCCTCCAGGCCCAAGGTATTCAGAGGGTGACCGCCAAGGTCATCCGTAGCCAAGGGGCAGCAAGGTCAGCATCCTGCCTCCACTTCAGCAGAGAGCACAGAGAGAGCATCGCTTTGGAGTTCACGAAGGTTAAGAAGTGCACAGGTGAGTGTATCTCTCACATGCAAAGTGCAGGTTGTAGTGTGAGTGTAAATAAATAGTTTCTCTTAAACATAGACTCCCTTCCTTTCTCTTCCACCAAGCACTTGGCCCTTTGCTGCAGTCCAAACTCTAGGAAGAGGCTGGAGGCGATAGAACATGCTGCAAGGGGTCAACTCTGGAGCCTCACCAGATCTGCTCTGCGTGAATGTTCAATCCATAAAGAGGGAAGGCGACAACATGGCTGCAAAAAAGTAGGTTTTTATTGGTCAAAGTACAAGTGGCAGTGAGGATCAAGGAAATGTGAATGTGTACGTGCATTGCGAGATTCCCTTGCACGTATCTCATGGCCACTCTCCAGTTGCACGTATCCCATGGCCACTCTCCAGCTGCATGTATCTCATGGCCACTCTCCAGTTGCACGTATCCCATGGCCACTCTCCAGCTGCATGTATCTCATGGCCACTCTCCAGTTGCACGTATCTCATGGCCACTCTCCAGTTGCACGTATCTCATGGCCACTCTCCAGTTGCACGTATCTCATGGCCACTCTCCAGTTGCACGTATCCCATGGCCACTCTCCAGTTGCACGTATCTCATGGCCACTCTCCAGTTGCACGTATCCCATGGCCACTCTCCAGTTGCACGTATCTCATGGCCACTCTCCAGTTGCACGTATCCCATGGCCACTCTCCAGTTGCACGTATCCCATGGCCACTCTCCAGTTGCACGTATCTCATGGCCACTCTCCAGTTGCACGTATCCCAAGGCCACTCTCCAGTTGCACGTATCCCATGGCCACTCTCCAGTTGCTCCTAGGCTCCTTCATCTAGCCTGGCTTCAATCTGGGAGAGCAGAAAATTCCACATATTTACTTAAAAAGGAAGTAAGTTAGCAGAGGAAACTGATATGGAAAAATAATGAAGGCACACCTTCATAATCAAATAGATAGAGATATAAAACAAACAAGGAGATACAATACCCACCACCCATAATGGGTGTGTTGGTGTTAATCTGGTTTACCCTCCATATGAGGTGCATGCTTAAAAGGAGCGCTGCTCAAACACCAACTTCACACTCACAATACCATCAAATCAGAAGTGAACAAGTCTGTATATAGCTTAATACAATTTATACAAACTATATTATCTAGGAAGTCAAAAAAGTTAAAATAGTTATACATTGCAAAGGATATAATTGTCTTGAACTTTAGACCACAGTTATTCTACTTGTCTTTGTCGAAGATATCTGTAACCAGAGTCTTTCTCTGGCAGTATGGCCACTGTCACTTTGTCCCCTTTTTCTGTCATTTCCCAGTCTGGTTCTGTACTCATAGCTCCTTAGCAATGTCAGAAGCACAGAGCAATCATTGATCAGAGTTCCTGTAATGTCGTCACTGTTTTCAACCAGGTTCTGTTCTCCCTCCTCATCATTCTGGGCTGGCATTGCACCCGCAAGCTCTGCTACCTCATCTGTGCCAGTTTCAGGCGGAGTGGCATGTTCACCAATGTTATGCAGCAGAGAGAATGCTTCCCTTGATGTCCCACCTGGTGCTCCCAGAAGCGGAATCTTCCTGGTCCCGGGGAGGTGGCTTTGGAGGTGGGAGCAGGGAAATCCAGACCAAGGGGTATGAGGTCTGCTCCCCAATGTGTTCCCACCTTTAGGAGATTTTCCCTGAGGCGGATTCCCTGTGGCAGTAGTTGCCCACCTGTCTGCGATGGGTAGCCAATCAAGGTATGTGAAAGGGAAATTAGCCCTTAATTGTGTGCACCAATGCAATTGTTACAACCAAGTGAGAAGGGGTCTAGGGGTTTCCTCTCAGCCTTTGCCTGGTTTACCCATAACCGGGTTTAATTTTAGAAACATCATGTTTTAGCTCCCCCCTCAGTAAATTCTTGCTCACCGATTTCCAATTGTAAGGCAAAGAAATCAGACAGGTTTTCTTATAATTAAACATGAAAGGTGGAAGTTTATTAATCTTAAACTCTAATTCTGGTAATCGCTACGAATGCACGACATGACCACACTAGCATGCATACACGATAAACACGCACGCAGATAGAGACAAAAAAAGTAGAAAAGAATTAAGGGGAAAAGTTTGAGGCAATAGCTGGATTGTAATTACAGTTCTTTGAGTTTGAGGTTGTTGGTAAATCTTACTGTCCGTTGGGGCCCAGTGCATGCTTTAACTTGTTTCAATGTAGGAGTCTTTCCTCTCTTGATGTTCACATGTCATCAGTTGGTCCAGAGGCTTGTGAGAAAGCAAGAGAGAGTCAGCCAGGAGAGAGGCTGTCTTGTTTCAGGTTCAGTTGCAAATGGCAGTCTGAATTCAAGCTGTCCTGTGGCTAGTTCAAAAAACCTTGAACAGCCAGTTATGTGACCAGCTGGCTTAACCACTCTGCGTTTGTGGATTTCAAAGCTCTCGGTGGGGTGGGGGGGTGGGGTGTAGTGCTGTCTCTTACCCCAACAAGATGTGGATCACCATTGCCCAGCCCAATCTCTGTTAATTGAATCAGTGAGCAATTCTTTTGTCTCTCCAAGCACGGTCTCTTAGTATGCAAATGTTCTTCCAGCCAAGTGCCTGGTGATCTCTTGTAAAATAAGTCATTTCTTCACTCCAGCAACAGTTTAAAACTAATGTTCATGACAAAATTAATATGCCTCATTCTTGACAGGTGGGGGTCTTCATGACACCTCCACATCCAGTGGAATGAAATGCGATTTTTTTTTTAAAAGAGCATTTCATAAAAAGGGGCTAGAGAGAAGATAAGTACAGGAAAACACACATGCATCACTATCATTCATTCAGAAATTCTAACAGTTGTTACAGCCTGTCTTTTCTTGCTAGCAGTGCTGCTTTAAACTGCCCTTTGTGGCATCCCAATAAACATGTGGTATTTTGGGGAAGTTTTTCAGTTTGCACATTTCCATGGCTGCCTCGGATGTCTTTGTTCTTGTTAAGGTCTGCAGGGGGAGGGTTAGATTTAATTAGCCCTAGGTTGGAGTTCTGCTCAGGGGAGGCGACAGTGGGCGGTTCTACTCTGAACTCTCTTTCAGTGCTTTGATGAATCATGCAAGTTTTTCCCCTTAGGGGATGGTTGGTTCCCTTTTTTCTAATTGTGGAGGAGAATTCATTGCTAATTTTCCCTTTGTCCTATGGGACACTCCTGCGTGCAGGTATTTGTCCAGTTTCTACTGCACTCCCCTGCGGCACTTCGTCTAGGTAAGGTATCACCCTCACAGTTTCTCTGCCCCCTAGAGGTCTCTCATTGTCTCTGCTGGTTCCTGTAAATGCTGATAGCAACTCTGGTGAGATCTTCTGGAGTCTGCATTCACATAAGAGGATATGGGGTTTAACTTTTCACATTTTCGAGGGTTCGTTGACCAGACAGTAGGGGTTTTCCTCCGGGATTCTTCCCGGACTTCCTTTAACCTGCCCTCTTGGTCACTTTTTCCCCTTCTCTTTCTAAACTTTTGCCAGCCATGTGCCTGCCTTTCCCCTTTTTTTCTCAGCAGGAGTCCCTTACAATTCACCAGCCCTCTGCTGGAGGGTCCTCCTAACATCAGTGCAGGACTTAGGGGTGCAGGTTTTACTATAGCATGGGGTTTCCCCTAAACCTGGCACATGGGGAAAGTCCTGCAGTACTCCATCACATCTTTGTGGAGTTTCGGCCAGTCAACCTGTTGTCTTATGCGGGTTTTGTTCTTTTGTATACCGGCATGTACAGCTACTGTGGTCTTGTGGGCCCTTCTTAATATTTCTCTCCAGTACCTCTGCAGCACCACTAACTGGTGAACTACTGTCCACTCCTTGCCCTCAGGTCTGTGAGGAGAACTCCATTTCCTCATCAGTACCTCATTCTTTAAGTAGTAGCAATCAAGGATTCCCTCTGCTTTACTTTCAGACTGGGCAGCCTGTGCTAACTCTTGCAATACTGGGTCGGCTCTCTGAGCCTCAGCTAGGGAAAATCCATTTAATTCATTCCCTGGTCTCCTAACTTTCCAAAGGAAGTCTCAGACAGGCAGACCTCATGGTCATTTGCCTGCAGTGCCAATGCAGTCTCCTCTGGGGGAGCTGGTTTGATCATGGCCTGACACATTCAGGGAGTCTGCAGGGCTCAGTCTCCTGCCACTGCCCTGTCTCTCTGACCTCCTGAGGTCTTTCTTTCACCACTGGGGTGGCTACTAGTTGCACCCCTGCCGGATCATTACCTAGGAGCAGGTTAACTCCGTCCACAGGCAAATTAGGGACAATCCCTATGGTCACCAGTCCCGAAACTAGGTTGCACTCCAAGTGCACAGCCTGGGTACAGGTACAGACATACACTGCCCTCCAATACCATTCATCACCATTTTGGTGTTCACTGCACTCTCTGGGGGAAAGGTCAGACCTTTTCCCAGTAAAAGGGATCTAGTGGCCCCCGTGTCCCTGAGAATCACTATGGGCTTGCTTGCACCACTCGAGGGATATGGGGTTATTTTCCCTTCAAATACAAAACCCTGATAACCTTCAGGAATCCTAGTAACTTTTCCTGCACTGGCCATAGTAATCTTCCTGGGTCTCACTCTTACTGCAGTTAAAGCCACAGCTTCCATCAGAGCCTCGTCTTCACTGAGCGGGTGTGCCGTGATTAACCCTGCCGGTTTCCCCTTTAGTTTCCAGCAGTCAGCTTTTAAATGCCTTGCCTTATTACAATGGAATTACACTGTCCAGGTCTCACTCTTGCTCACAGCACCTTCATTTTTGGTTGGAGGAGTGCCCCCTGTGTCTCCTGCTTTCCTTTCTCTTCCAGAACTGTCTGGGCAGATATCACCTTCCCACCCTTTGTCCTTTTCAGATTTGTGGGGATGATTAGGAAAGGTTCTCCCCTGAGAAACCACTTATAAACTAAAGCAAACTCATCAGCCAGAACGGTCGCTTGCAGGGCTCCCTAAACCTGTTGCTCCTCCACATGGGTTTTTATTGAGAATGGGAGAGAGTTTTCAAATTCCTCTAACAGAATTAGTTCTCTGAGAGTCTCATAGCTGAGTTGTATTTTTAAAGCCCTCAGCCACTGGTCAAAAGCCAGCTGGTTGCTCCTTTCAAACTTCAGATAAGTTTGATTGGCTTGCTTTTTGAGGGTTCTAACTTTTTGGCGATAGGCTTCGGGTACTAATCCATATGCCGGGAGGATAGCATTTTTGGGCAGTTCATAATTTGATGAGCTCTCACCTGGCAGTAAGGAATAAACCTCATGGGCTTTTCCGGTTAGTTTACTTTGCATTAAAAGAGACCAGGTCTTAACTGCTCATTTTAGCTGCCTTGCCAGTTGCTCGAAGGACATGAAAAATTCTTCCACATCTTCCTCATTGTATTTTGGAATTAATTGAGCAAGTTTTAGCAATCTTGTAGCTGGCCCTGCATTATGTTCCTCCGTATTGACCATGCTTTCACTAGAGATACTCTGTTGACCCCTTGTTAACTCAAACTGCTTCATCTCTCTTTCTTTGCATTCTTTCCGGAATTTTCTTTCTCGCTCCTCTTTCTCTCGTTCCTTCTCCTGCCTTTCATTTTCTTCACGTTCCTTTTGGAAGGCTCTTTCTTTCTCCCTCTCCTGCCTCTCTCTCTCTTTTTATCTTTCCTCCAATTCAAGTTTCTTCTGTTCCAATTGTATCTTTGCTCACAATACCCTGTCGGATTCTGCTTCTAACCTTATTTCTGCTTCTTCAGATTCAAGGAAAAAATGGTTGGCCACTAGCCTTAGGAGTTCAGACTTCCTAGCCTTGCCATGGACAGTGATCCCACACCGCTCAACCATTTTCCTCAACTCCTCCATAGACAGTGCTTTTAACTTATCCCAAGTTACTTCACCCTGGCTTGGGGAGCTACTCGCTTCAGTTGCAGACATGTTAGTATTCAATCACACACAACCACAACAAAACCTGTACTGATTTGCTCTTTTTGATTGGGAACAATTTGGCTTCCCACTTCCAATTTCACTGGTTTGTCGGTGGGTGAAATCCTGGACGCTAGCACCCAATTTTCTGTTATGACCAGATGAGCAATGTGTCTAGGGGTCTGTTGCTATCTTCACCTGATCTTATTGCTACAGGGTTTAATTTTAAACACACTGACTGGAATTGTATGCCACTCCAGCGAGCCAGATGGTGACGGGGTGGTGGCATAAAATTGAGTGGGAAGCTCCATGAGGCCTTCCCGACCCACTCCCACCTCCACCCCATTTTACGTGGGCCGGGGGTGGGGTGGGGGTGGGGGGGGGGGCACACACCCCAGGCCAATCAAGGCCCTTAAGTGGCCACTTAACAGCCACTTAAGGGCCTTCACCTGCCTCCACGGGGATTTTACCCATGGCAAGCAGGCGCCCAGGAGATGTGAAAGGTCGTCCAGTGAAACCTGGCGGCCTCTCAGCACACCGGGGGGTGGGGGTGGGGGAGGGGGTGGCGCCTGGCCAAAGGGACGCAGGGTGCCCAATTGAGGGCTGCCCCTGCTTCCCCAATACCCGAGACGCCCCCTCTTCCCCCCACACGACCACCCTTGCCTCGACGGGATGCAACCGACCACACTGGTGAGGCAAACCAAACTTACCCTGTAGTCCTGTCTCCATGTCCTCGGCTGGGCTGCAGTCCTAGCAGTGGCCACTACTCCCAGTGGCACTGCTGGGACTAAGAGTTGCTGGCCTGATGATTGGCCAGCAGCTCAATGAGGCAGGTCTTCCTCCCTCAAGCGGGTGGAAGTCCTGCCTTGGAACAATTAAAGCTCGGGGACCCATAAAATGAGGGTCGTTTTCCCAGGCTGGGCGGAAGCGAGTTTGCCACCGACTTTTACGTCAGTGGCCAGCTCCTGTCCGCCCGACATAAAATCCAGCCCACTGTTTTTTGAGCTCCCCCCTTTTGAATCCTTGTTCACAGTTTTCCAATAATAAGACAAAGAAACCAATTCACACAGGCTTTCTCAGGTTTAAAGAAGAAAGATGAAATTTTATTAAAACTTAAGCTCTAATATGGTTCACCCCTACGGATATACAACACGCCCATGCTAGCTTGCACATGCGATACACACATGTAAATAGGGACAGAAAAGAGATGAAGAAAAGATAAGGTGGAACAATTTGAGGCAGTATCTTGTTACAGTGATTCAAGCTCACTGTAGTCCTTTTGTAAGTAGTCTTGCTTTTCGTTGGGGCCCAGTAGTCTTCTTAAAACCTTGTTCACATAGGAAACTTTTCTCTCTGAGTTTCACGTGTGTTCACAAGATTCAGTTCCTTGGGAAGGAGATGGAAGCAGGCAGACAGGAGGGGCTGTAATTCTTGCTTCAATTCCAGGAGAGATCTTTACTCCAAGAGCACACGGCTTTGTCTCTTCAAAATCTGTTTCTCCAGTTTAAAACTCTCCTAGTTGGCCAGCAGGTGGTCACGTGACCGACTGGTTTGACCAGGTGTCTTCTGTGTATTGGGGCAGGGACTGTTTCCCTTTGTTTCAACATTGTCTGATACTATGCAAATGTCTTTCCAGTCAGGCACTTGTAATTTTTTAAGTTTTAATGTTCATGTGGCGAAATAATGTGTGCCTCAGTCTTGGCAGGGTGGGGGTTTGCCTGACAATACCATCCACAGTCGTCGCACCCATTTTCACCGCTGCATGGAGCAGTGTCGAATCTAGGGATTGTTGGAGGTTCTGGAGGAACTGATCCTGGGTCTGGCAAATACCAATGGGGGAGTGGGACTCCTGTCATGAGTTCAAATGAGCTGTAACCTGTATAGCTACTGGTGTGGTGCAGTTGGCCATCAAAACACCAGGCAAAGCAGTAACCCATTCACTCTTGGTCTTAACCAGATCATCAGTTCCTTGCATGATAGTTTTCTTCAGCCCTGCTTTTAGACTGTGATTAAAGCATTCCACCATCCCACTGGACTGCAGGTGATAGAGCATGTGGAAATGTTGTTCCACATTGATGAGGCAGCACAGGGATTACATACTTTCTGCTGAAAACTGTGAGCCATTAACCCCATTTGGTAAAACTTTGCTCCAACAACATTTCAGCTCTGGTAACCACATAATTTTTACAGACTGGGAAAGCTTTAATTCACCAGGTAAGCATATCGTTAACAACTAAGTTAAACTGATACCTTCCTATTGCTATGGGTAATGGGCTGGTATAATCAGTCAGCTTTGTTTGATATGCACCATTATTCAGCTGGGAGGTGCCCATCTTTCACTTGGCTAGGGCCTAATTCATTTGGACACAATGAGACAGGTGATGCTGAACATCCTCGTGCATCATTGGCCACCAATAACAACTGTCTAATGTATCCCCCTTTTTGATGCATATTCAGAATCAATCCCTTTCTGAGATTGAGAGCTATGACCCACGTCAAGTTGGGGCCATCTTCATGATACAAAACCTCGTCATGTAGGATGAGTGAATTCTTACTTGGTGCAAAGGAAGGGAAAAGATGCTTCCTGTTCTGTATTGCTTTTTTAGCCATTACCACAGTGGGGTTGCTAGCTATGTTATATATTTGGTTCTTTATGCTGCCAATGTGTAGAGTCTAGCCAGAGAGGTTCTTAGATTGTATTGTTTAAACAGTAATCTTTATTGTATAGTAACTAGATACAGTCCACACTAGCCTGTGTGTCTCCTTCAAAAGCCACACTATAACTGTTGTCTTACCTCATCCTGGTGGACGGTAATCTTTACATTCTCTCAAGATTAACCCTTAATACCCTTATACTACATCTCCGCCCAAGTCTTTAACCCAATATATATTTACATACATTCACTTTTTTATTTACATGGTACCCCATCTCTCCCCAAGTCTCTGACTTCATAGGTTCAACCTATCAGGAGGCTTCAAAACTATCCCTGATCTTATTGTCATCAGATGTGGAAGATTTGGAGTCTTTCTCTGATCCTTTGTTTCTTGACTTGGACGGCCTTTGTTGAGGTTTGTAACATGCGGTGCTTTTTGAATTTTAGGTTCATCATCTGAGTCGTCTAAATGTATGACCGATTGACATCTTTAATGTAAAGGAATCAGATTCCTTCTATTTCTCCACATAGAACCTTCTTGAGTTAAAACTAGATAAGATTGCTATTGATTCTCGTCCTTCTGGAGAATTCCCCCTTCTCTATTTTGGTCTCGTACCCAAAACTTTTGTCCTTCTGACAACTTTGATAGGTTTCTGGTACGGTGTCTTCTGTTATAATTATGGGTCTGTTTGTTTCGATATGACTTTTCTTTGTCTTGTACTTTCTGATAATCCTTGCTTTGCAATCCTGGAAGTAATTTCTTGGGTAGAATTGGAAATTGTGTTGGAAGTTTTCTTCTCATTAAGAGTTCCGATGGTGCTAAGCCGCATAATAATGGAATACTTTTGTATGTCAGTAGTGCTAATTGGAAATTTTGATTTTTCATCAACATAGTTTTAATGGTTCTGGCTGTTTGCTCAGCTTCTCCATTTGATTGTAGATACTTAGGAGATCTTGTTAGGTGAACAAATACACATTCCATCGCAAAGTGCGTGAAGTAATCATTTGTAAATTGTGGTCCATTATCAGATATTATCTGATCAGGTATACCATATGTTGCAAAAATTTCTTGTAAAACTCTGATGACTGCTTCAGTTGTTGTTGTGTACCTTCGCTTAACTTCGATCCATCTTGAGAAGTAATGAACTATAATTAGCTAGGATCTTCCCTCAAAGAAGAATAGATCCATCGCCAACCGTTCCCATGATCTAGTTGGGAATTGGGTCGAAATTAAAGGTTCTCTTTGATCTGTGAACTGCACATACATCACAATTCAAAATCAGTTCTTCGATATCCTTTGAGATTCTTGTCCGCCACAAAGACGCCTGAGCCCATGCTCCACATTTAGTTATGCCCATATGACCCTGGTGTATCTTGTCCAAGATCTCTACTCTGAGTGACTCTCACCAGTCTCTTGTCATATACCAATAACTCACCAGCTATGGTAAAGTGTCTTGTGTGTTTGAAGAAGATTTTCATCCTCTTCTCTTTGGGACTTTGTTGTAGCCAACCTTTTTCACAATTTTGGCGGACATAGATGCATTCTTCATCTTGCATCTGCGCCTGACAAATTTGTTGAAGTCTATTTGAACTTGCCGACCATTTTGATGCAGTGACCTGCGAAAATAACTCAATTTCATTAATAAAGTTAACATCCTGTTGAATAGGATGGTTGACTGTCACTCGAGACAATGCATCTGCTGTCATTTGTTGCTTGCCCTGTGTGTATACTGTTTCGTAGGTGAACTTCATTAGCCTCAATCAGAATCTCTGGATCTGTGGAGGCATCCTAGTGAGTTCCTTTTTATTGAGTAAGGAAACTAAGGGTTTGTGGTGTGTCTCAATGATGACCTTTAAGCCAATAATGTAGTTCAAAAATTTCTCACATGTACAAGTGACTGCGAGAGCTTCCTTCTCTATCACAGCATATCTCATCTCCGTGTCTGAGAGTGCTCGTGACATGTAGTAAACAGGTCTTCAACTTCTATCGGGCTGTTCCTGGAAAAGGACTGCCCTATCCCTGTAGTCATGGTGTCAGCCGCGATCATAGTTGGAAATGAAGGGTTATAATGGGCTAAAACATCCAGTGAAATCAGCATCTCCTTGATTTATTGGAATGCTTGTTTCTGATGTGCATCTCAGCACCATACCAAAGCTTTCCTCAGCAGTTGTCGCAAAGGTTCAGTAATTTAGGCTAAATTAGGTAGGTATTTTGCCAACTGATTGACGATACCAAGAAATGATTGAAGATTATGGGTCGAAGTAGGACTTGGAAATTCGCTAATGGTTCTTGTCTTTTGCGGGTCTACCATTATGCCTCTGCTGCTGACAATGTGTCCCAAAAAACAAATGGATGTTTTAGAAAACTCGCACTTCTCATTGAGTGTTATGCCTTCATTCTGCAAACGATTCAAAACTGCTCTAACCTTTCGGTTATATTCTTCTATGGACTCCCAGTGATTAAGCATGTCATCCATATGGCAGTTTACACCTTCCAGGTCCTGTAGAATACTTGACATAGTGCTCTGGAATATTTTTGGTGCTGACATGATACCAAATGGAAGATGGTTAAAGCAAAATCTCCCAAAGGGAGGAATGAAGGTCGCCAATAACCTTGACTTCTTATCAAATGGAACTTGCCAAAAGCCACTATTTGTGTCAAGCTTTGTGAAGACAGTGCTTCTGGATAACTTTGCCAAGCTTTCATGTACTGAGGTCATCGGATGGATTACACATGCCTTATTAAGTTAAGTCTACACAAATACAAAGATCCCCATTTGGTTTAGGAACTGGAACCATTCCTGAACACAAATCTGTCAGCTCAGTAGCAGGAGAAATGACTCCCACCCTGGTCATGTCTTCTAGTTGATGTTGAACTTGCTTCATTAGTGGGTGTGGAATCTTCCTCGGCATGAAGAGAAAAAGTGGTTTAGCATCTTTTCGCAACATGATATTATATTTGGTCTTCAGTCTCCCTAGCCCTGTGAACAGTTTTGGGAATTCCTCTTGAAAGGGACTCCCAGATTCCTGTTGTTTAATCTCTTCAACTTTCTCTATAAGATGAATTTCAATACAAGCTCTTCTACTTAAGAGTGAGAACTCCTGATTGCTTAGGACATGCAGTGTTTCTAATGTCTGCCTTCTCTTATATTGAAGAATCACTTATAACTTTCCCTTTACTTTAAGTACAACACCTCCTGGGCCATGTAACTGAGTTTCTGTTGGTTGCAGAATGTGGGTGGATAGCCACAGCTCTTTATCTGACAGGACCGTCACACTTGCTCCAGTGTCAAGTTTGGAATTAGTGATATGTCTGTTGACATACGTCTGCTGACTAAAATGCCTGGTTCGGATCATTGATTTCGCCCAGAAAAGATTTCAATTGGTCTGCTGCAGGAGATTGCACAATTTCATTTACCTCTCTGTTCTTAACTGCTTTTCCTTTCGACGTTGAGGTAGTCGAGATTTTATTTAGGCACATCTTACTGAAATGCCCTAATTTTCTGCAATAAAAAGCATTCTGCTGTATTGGTGGGATATGGTTCACGCCTGTGGGAAGTTTTTGCACCACAGTGCTGTGGCAGGGTTTAAAAGTGTCTTTTGCTGTCCCCTACCACCACCACCCCCCCACCTCCCCACATCCACCACCCCCCCACCTCCCCACATCCACCACCACCCCCCCCCCCCCCCCTCCCCAGTGTACCTTTTTTCCTGGTGCCTCTTGTTGAGCCTTCTGGTGAAGGAACTGAACAGTTGCAGGAGGTTTCCTGAACCAAAGTCTTTTCTCACCTTGCAGGATTGGTCTGTTATTGCTGCACAAATTGAAGTAGGAATCACGAGCATTTAAGACTTCATCGAATTTGGCTGATGTTTCATCAATGTCTTGCTATTATATCATCAGCTACAACATCAATTAAATATAATAATATATGCACTTGCTCAATTTCTGACCTGCTGTCTAATTTCAATGCAATTCTATATCTGAGGAACCTTTTCCTCCATAGTTCCCAGTTTTGAGTCTGATTGGATCCCTCATGACTTTAGAAACTCTCTGGCGCTCCCAAACTTGGATCCATTTTTTAAAATGTTATACTCTTTTTAGAGTGTTCCCCTTTAAGAACCTCTTTTTTCAGCCTAGCTTGCTTTGATGGAGTGCAGCTATGTAGCTGAAGCTTGACAGTGTTTCCTGCTTGTTTTTTTATAGGCTTCTGGTAGGGCCTTCTGCTTTCTTTCAGCAGTTCACTGAAATGTTTATACAGCTGTCTATTGAACTTGACAGAGCTGTTCGATAGACAGTTCCAGTTGCTTTTTTTTTAGCGAGAGTTTAATTATTTTGTTCAAGCTTGACTGCTTTAATGATTTTTTTTCTCTTCAGCTTAGCTGCGTTAATGGAGACTCTGCTGTGTTTGGGGTTTCTCGTGCTTTTTTTACTTATTTTTTCAGTTCACATGTTTTCAGGGTTTTCCTGCTCTTCACCTTCATGTTCAGCCCAAGTGAGGGATTGGGTTTTCCCCCTTTTTTTTCTTTTGCTCTCACACAGAGCCTTTAGAAAATTAAACTTCTAAGCTATTCAAAAGCTTTTTTTAAAACTGGGATTTCTCGATTGTTGGCCCAATGATTCACCCGATCACTTGCTTTTCAGCCACGTTTCCGTTCTATGGAGCTTTTCTCTGCCTTCTATGGTATGTAGTTTGTTTTTTCTCTTTAGCTACCCGTTTTAAAGTTTCTTCTCTTCTGGCTGAAATATAATTGTTGCTTCAAATTCTTTCTTCTGCGTATAGCACTTTGATCCCAGCTCAGTTCACTATGTTATATGTTTGGTTCTTTATGCTGCCGCTATATAGAGTCTAGCCAGAGAGTTCATAAACTGTATTGTTTAAACATGAATCTTTATTGTATAGTAACTATATACACGCCACACTAGTATGTGTGTCTCCTTCAAAAGCTACACTGTAACTGTTCTCGAGTCTCTCCCACATGATCTCTTACCTCATCCTGGTGGGCGGTAATCTTTACATTCTCTCAAGATTAACCCTTTGATACCCTCTTCTACAATCCTGACGAGTTTTTAAATCAAGTCTAACCTCAGTCTGTCACACTGGTGCCAGTTGTTGTGAGTTGAGTGGTTTTCATGGAACTACTTTTCCAGCTCTTCTGGCCAATTATCTGCCATATTATTACAGTTTACCTTCTTGGCAAGTTCCGTTCCACTGATGGACTGTCATCTTACAAATAGGAAATTTGTCCTGATCTCTTGCTTGCAAAGTCCCAAGCCATTTGGAGTTCAGAATGATGGGTCAGTTGTTTACCCTCTACCGTGCAGAAGCCACACTGTTACCAGATAGACAAATATTCTCTGACGGAGTTGCACCAAAATGAATTGTCCATAATGGCTGGAGAGCCATAACTACAGCAAAAACTTCAGCTTTTTGGACAGAGTGTTGAGGTGGACATTCAATGAGAAAAAATTGTTTTGCCTGTGGAATCCAACATACTCCTGTATGGTATTGTCCCAGGTTATAGAAACTGGTACCATCACATAGACACTAGCGGAGCCCAACAATGGTACAGTTTTAATAGGTTCACTGGATATGCAGGTTTGAGAGGTATGTAGGTTTAATTGATTAAATCCTATCAAATATTCTGCATGCTTGACTGACCAATGGACTCTTAATATCTGTTTATTGGTTGTACGATCTCTCCACAGGGGTGAGCATGCACGTATGTTAACATTTTCTTTGCCAGCCCAGTTTTCTTTGGATTGATTTTAAATCCAGTCTCTTTGAAGAGGCTGAACACTCCCTCTAAGAGGAGTTAATTCTCCTTCATTGACTCCCACTGCAACAACATATCTGCTATACTCTGATGAAATAAAGTGGGTGAGTTGTGAAATATCTGGGGTATAGCTACACAACTGTTGTTCTCTGAGGTAAATGCAAATTTGTACTGACTGTGAATGCACTGGAATGTCCCAGAATCCATCTGAGATGTCCGGGATTGAATAGATGGTTAGAAAAAAATAGAAAACTAAAAATCCTTTTTAAAAATGATTTTAGGTCTGTGCTTTTTTCTGACAATACATAGTAAATTGTCAGTGTTTCTCACAGTTAAAGGAAGGTCTATGCCCTTTTGCTCCTCCATTAATCACAAATGTTGCTGCTTATTTTATTTTTGGGATAGCTGGGAGTTTATGATCGAGTCGGGATTCATAGCAGGCTTGGAGAACCATCTGAATATCCCCCTCCATCCTGTCTCATGGCTCCATTGCCATCAGTTCCATGGCATACTGACAAAGTAGAACTTACAAGGGTCGTACATATTAATCATCAAACCCCAAGAAGTGGCATCGTCACCAGTTAATTCTACTTGCTCACTATAGGGTTCACGGTTCTGATTATACATGTCCACAATGTCAAATACTGGGTTGGGTGCTCATCCCTGGGCTTATGGTCCATTATATTTCCCATTCCTGCCACTATCCTATAATCCTACTGCCTCACACACAATGCCCGGAATTTTGGCGCCCCCCACCCCCCCACCCCGACAAAAGAGCGGGCTGTTTGCGGGGGTACGGCATAAAATGGAGTGGGAAGCCTGGGGTGTGGCCCTTCCCGCCCCACTCCCACCTCTGCTATCAATTTACACAGGGCGGTGGCAGCGACAAACAGCCCGCATCCCCCAGGCCAATCAAGGCCCTTAGGTGGCCAATTAATGGCCACTTAAGGACCTCTGCCCACCGCCACAGGGATTTTATGGATGGCTGGCAGGCAGCTGAAGCTTCAGAAAAGCCACCTAATAAAACTAGGTGGTCTTCTGCTGGCCTGGGAGGGGGAGGGTGCCCTCCTGATGTGGCACCCTGTGCCCCATGGAGGGCCGCTCCTGAAGTCCCAGCCACCCCCAACACCCAACACGTCTCCTGCCACCCCTAACCAACCCCCTTGCTTCACCAGGGCCTGACCAACTGCCCCCGGCAAGGCCCCAAAAACTTACCTCTTCACTGGTGCTGTCAGTCATCTTCATCCTGAAGCTGGGTTGCAGTCCCAGCAGCGGCCACTGCTTCCGGTGAGGCTGCTGGCACTAAGAGCTGCCGGCCGCTGATTGGACGGCAGTTCCTTTAGGCAGAGCTTCCTTCCTCAAAGTCCTGCCCAAGACCAATTAATAGCCTGGGGAGTGTAAAATCCAGTCTGGATCTCCAGGCCCACAGAGGCGGGATCACCACCGACCTTTTGGCTGGTGGACAGCTCCCCCTCGCCCAGCCCGTTGTCTGTATGCTCTTTATAGTCTGGGAATTCGCCCTCATCACCCACTATAAACTTATCAGGCAGTGTCATGCAAGGAGATAAGGCAGCCTGCAATAGTCGTCAATCATACTTGTTTGTCAAGGCATACGCCTGCTATAGCAATCAAACTTTATTTAATAGCTGAGTTGGGTCTCCTACTCCATCATATTTGGGCAATTAGCCACTAAATTGACATAATTCCGAAAGGGTCAGATCGCTGTTTGATTCATTTACTGTTTGACCTTTCATGTCTATCTTCCTGTCTTTGTGCAGCTGTTCAGTAACCATCTTGACAGACCTGTGTGCACCTGTACTACCATCTGTTTTAAACCAGGTATAATCGACGACACTCCCTGCATTACTACTGAAATAAAAATACCACCACTCATCAGAATTCTCCTGCTGAGGTATTCTGGAAGATGGGAGCGCCGTCAGGAGGACTGCATTGTCCTTGTCATCATCACTACGGCATTCCTCCTTCTCCGTGCCGATAGACAAGGTTTCACCCTAACTTTTAATGCATTAGGACAAGAATGTTATCACCATAGCACCAGCTCCAATGGTGCTATGGAGGCTTAGCGTCATTTTGTTGGGGCATGTTGTGCTCCCAGCTTCTGAAGGGTGCCCACACTGGCATTCCCAGCATGCACTGAAAGACTGTAAAGGAGCATTATCCTGACACCACACAGCCCTACCAGCCAATGCAATGCCAGGGCACCTAATTTGGACCTTGAGGTTGCATGCCACTCTTCAAACAACAAGCGTTGAGCTGTAAGATGGTCCCTGCCCATAAAGGGGCAGGCACCCAAATTGTAGGTATAGTATTGCCAAGTGTCTGGAAGTATTCTGGAGTGTTGTGGTGAGTTTCTGGTTCAGCCAGAGAGTATTTCCACCCCCTCATAGGAATGGAAGAGGATTAGGTGACCTGTCCACACAGAGGGTGCAACCCCTAGTGGGGAGCATTGGCAATATTGCATCTATATCTGCAACATGACAGGGAGAAGGAGCAGAGGCTGCAGAGAGGGCAAATTCTGCAGAAGTTCTCTTGTAGGCTAGCTAATGCACCCACTATCTCATGCCTATCAGCACTATCCTGTATGCTGTCCCGTTGAGGTCCTCATCTGAGTCCTCTGCAGCAGGACTTATCTGTGACCTAACCCTCTGCTGAGCTGTCAAGTGAACCATCCTTTACCCCCGGCCTGGGTGTAGTCCAATCCTGCCCCGTGACTCACCAGGTGCTGATCCCCACTCTATACCAGCCTCCAAGGTAGGTGCAGTTCCAGCATCTGAGCTGGTGGCTGAGTGTCAGATCAAGTGACGGGACCACGTTATTAGTGCAGTGCCTTTGCTCTCTCTCTTCCTCCCTGGGCAGTTGTTGCTGGGCAGGTGAGAGTCAGAATGTCAGTGATTGTGTAGCACTGTTTTTAGATGATGTCCATGCCACAGCTGAATAGCTGGAGGTATGTTAAGGCAATGAGACATGGGTGTGAGGCTGGCATCATTGGTAGGTGTGTGAGAGTGAGGTGGCAATGTTGCCAGGTCCAGGGGTCCAGACTTGAGTCGCTGATCTCCCTAATCTGCTCCCACTCCCTTCTGATGCTGGCCTTTGAGGGCCTCCTGAGCCCCTGCAGAATAATGTGTCTCTCCTCCTGTTCATCTCCATCACTAATGCCTCCTGAGCTGTATCCATCATCCTGAAACCCTCTCTCTTCTCTGGTATTCCATTTTCCATCTTATAAATGCTGGCAATATCATTCAGTACAGCTTCCCTTTAAGAGGGACAGCCTACCTTTAGGAGCAGAGTGATGGCTGCACCACATGCTCTCAGCACAATGCTGTTCTGCTGAGTGCAGAGGAAACCAGCAGCGAGGAGCCCACTCAGACTGACTCTACAATCAACGAGGTGAGGTGGGAGCAGCAAATTTGTATTCTGCCCACCTCCAATGGAACCAGCTACAAAGTTGATAAGGAATGAAACTGGACGGACCACCCTGCATCGGCCTAGGCACTGGAAATGACAACTGTAAACCAAGCCTTGTCGACCCTGCAAAGTCCTCCTTACTAACAACTGGGGGCTTGTGCCAAAGTTGGGAGAGCTGTCCCACAGACTAGTCAAGCAACAGCCTGACATAGTCATACTCACCAAATCATACCTTACAGACAATGTCCCAGACACCACTATCACATTCCCTGGGTATGTCCTGTCCCACCGGCAGGACAGACCCACCACAGATGGCAGCACAATGGTATACCATCAAGAGGGAGTTGCCCTGGGAGTCCTCAACATCGACTCAGGCCCCCATGAAGTCTCATGGCATCAGATCAGACATGGGAAAGGAAACCTCCTGCTGATTACCACCTACTGCACCCCCCTCAGCTGATGAATCAGTACTTCTCCATATTGAACACACTCGGAGGAAGCACTGAGGGTGGCAAGGACACAGAATGTACCCTGTGTGGGGGACTTCAATGTCCAATCACCAAGAGTGGCTGGGTAGCACCAGTACTGACCGAGCTGGCCGAGTCCTAAAGGACACAGCTGCTAGACTGGGTCTGCAGCAGGTGGTGAGGGAACCAACAAGAGGGAAAAACATACTTGACCTCGTACTCACTAATCTGCCTGTCACAGATGCATCTGTCCATGACAGTATTGGTAGGAGTGACCACCGCACAGTCCTTGTGGAGACAAAGTCCCGTCTTCACATTGATGATACCCTCCATCGTGTTGCGTGGCACTACCACCGTGCTAAGTGGGGTAGATTTCGAACAGATCTAGCAACTCAAAACTGTCCATCCACGTGGGCCATCAGCAGCAGCAGAATTGTACTCAACCACAATCTATAACCTCATGGCCCGGCATATCCCCCACTCTACCATTACCATCAAGCTAGGGTACCAACCCTGGTTCAATGAAGAGTGCAGGAGGGCATGCCAGGAACAGCACCAGGCATACCTCAAAATGAGATGTCAGCCTGGTGAACCTACAACCCAGCACTACTTGCGTGCCAAACAGCGTAAGCAGCATGCGATAGACAGAGCTAAGCGATCCCATAACCAACGGATCAGATCTAAGATCTGCCGTCATGCCACATCCAGTAGTGACTGGTGGTGGACAATTAAACAACTAACTGGAGGAGGTGGCTCCATAAATCTCCCCATTCTCGATGATGAGGGAGCCCAGCACATCAGTGCAAAAGATAAGGCTGAAGCATTTGCAACAATCTTCAGCCAATCTTCATCCATCTTGGCCTCCTCCTGATGTCCCCAGCATCACAGATGCCAGTCTTCAGCCAATTCGATTCACTCCGCGTGATATCAAGAAACGACTGAAGGCACTGGATACTGCAAAGGCTATGGGCCCTGACAACATTCCGGCAATAGTGCTGAAGACCTGTGCTCCAGAACTTGCCGCACCCCTAGCCAAGCTGTTCCAGTACAGCTACAACACTGGCATCTACCTAGCAATGTGGAAAATTGCCCAGGTATGTCCTGTAGACAAAAAACAGGACAAATCCAAATACCGCCCCATCAGTCTACTCGCGATCATCAGTAAAATGATGGAAGGTGTTGTCGACAGTACTATCGAGCGGCACTTGCTCAGCAATAACCTGCTCAGTGACGCTCAGTTTGGGTTCCACCAGGGCCACTCAGCTCCTGACCTCATTACAGCCTTGGTTCAAACATGGACAAAAGAACTGAACTCAAGAGGTGAGGTGAGAGTGACTGCCTTTGACATAAGGCAGCATTTGACCGAGTATGGCATCAAGGAGCCCTAGCAAAACTGGAGTCAATGGGAATCAGGTCAGAAGTGGGGATGTTCACTGATGATTGCACAATGTTCAGCACCATTCGCGACTCCTCAGATACTGTAGCGGTCTGTGTGGAAATGCTGCAATATCCAGGCTTGGGCTGATAAGTGGCAAGTAACATTCGTGCCACATAAGTGCCAGGCAATGACCATCTCCAACAAGAGAGATCCTAACCATCTCTCCTTGACATTCAGTGGCATTACGATTGCTGACTCTCCCACTATCAACATCCTGGGGCTTACCATTGACCAGAAACTGAACTGGAGTAGCCATATTAATACCTTGGCTACAAGAGCAGGTCAGAGACTAGGAATCCTGTGATGAGTAACTCACCTCCTGACTCCCCAAATCCTGTCCACCATCTACAAAGCACAAGTCAGGAGTGTGATGGAATACTCTCCACTTGCCTGGATGGGTGCTGCTCCAACAACACTCAAGAAGCTCCTGCTTGATTGAAGCTCAAGCAACCTGCTTGATTGGCACCCCATGCACAAACATTCACTACCTCCACCGCCGACGCACAGTGGCAGCAGTGTGTACCATCTACAAGATGCACTGCAGCAACACACCAAGGCTCCTTAGACAGCACCTTCCAAACCCGCGACCTCTACTAACGAGAAAGACAAGGGCAGCAGATGCATGGGAACACCACCACCTGCAAGTTCTCCTCCAAGCAACACGCCATCCTAACTTGGAACTATATCATGTTCCTTCACTGTCACTGGGTCAAATTCCTGGAACTCGCTTCCTAACAGTACTGTGGGTGTATCTACCCCACATGGACTGCAGCGGTTCAAGAAGGCAGCTCACCACCACCTTCTCAAGGGAAATGAGGGATAGGCAATAAATGCTGGCCTAGCCAGTGACTCAATGACGCCCAAGTCCCATGAACGAATAAAAAGAAAAGCGTGGGCAGGTAGCAAATTGTGATCCCCATGTCCAAAAAATGGGCAGATGTGTTTTTAACTGTTAATCTTTTACTGATCCTCTAGTTTTTCTCATCTCTCTTCTCTCCAACGTCTTACCACCTCTCCTAGCCACGACAAATTCCATAATTCTTGATAAGCTATTTTCGAATCCTTCAATTTTCTTTACCCTCTAACTGTTGTTTCTGAAGATCTCTGCAGCTGGGCAAGTAATTGAGTTATTTCTTAGTGCAACTCCAGCTGTTGCATGGCTGCTAATGTATCTTCTTCCAGTGCAGAAACCAAGTCATTTTTCAAGCTCTCTATTTCTGCCTGGCTACTCTGTTTAGTATTTTTCTCATTCAAGATAGCTATTATTGTATCATTGCCATTATTTGCTTTGCCTTTTTGCTTTTTTTATTTTTTTTCATTTACATTACAATTTTCATACCTCATTGTAAGGTCTCAATCAGAATCATTAGTGTCACTCTCCTCAAAAGGCTCTTCTCTATTGTGTTTTTGGACATAACTTTCTGCCCACACCACCTTTGAGAATACTCCTTTATCATTATTATCCTTTTTTTTAGAGGTTTTCTGTTGGGCTTGTTCTTGGACTTGTTTTTTTTACATTTTTTCCTCTGTTTAACCCTCTCCTTCATGGGCACAGCCTTTATTGGAGGTGATCAATCTCCAATTTGCCCACTTACAACAACCTCCCCCTCCTATGATGTGTAATATAGCTGATGGCTGTGTGATTTTACAGTGGTCTCCCAGCCACTGTCACATAAAGCACCAAACAATTTGGTATCTGCTCCACTCCCTTAACAAATTGAGTACTACTCACACATCTATATGTTTTTAATTATGTGTCTTGCTGCATAGTCATCACCACTAGTCCCTGATAGTGGAAGTAGTCTACCTCCTGTCCCAGGACTTGTCATGATTAAGTCCTTTGTGATTCAGTTTAGATCTCAGTCTGGTATCGACCAACTACGATTTTTCAAAAAGCAACAAGTTTGCTTGACTCGCCAAATGTTACTAAAACTATAAACTTCTTGTTGTTCACTTGATTAGTAATAAAGTCAGTCAGTGATTACAATCATTTTATTCTTTAATTTCAGGATAAAAAGCAATTTACAAGCAGAGTATTGTTAACAGATTGGACACACTTGAATGTGGTTGTAACAATCAGGTGAGGAGGGGTCGAATGGTTCCCCTCTTTTCCCTCTCCTTGTTTGACTGCAACAGGTTTACTCCTTTTTTGAAAAGGATATACTTGCCAATTCAGTGAATGTTTAACTGCTTATGTGCTGTGATCATCAAAGAACCAATTGGATAGGTTTTCTAGAGTTTAATAAAGAAAAAGGTTTGTTTAATTTCCTTAAACCGATCTAAGTAAAATAATAAAATATGCTCCGAATTTCACACACACATACTCGAAATTCGTACATGTACACAAATAGGTTATAGAGTGAAGGAGGAGGATAGATTGGTCAAATTAGAGTCCAGAGAAATAAAAGGGGTATACAGTCTGTGGAGGTTGGTGACTTAACTGGCTTCAGGCTGAACCCGATAGTCATACCACTTTCCCTTGGTGGTCCTTGTTTGGAAAAAATCTATCCACTCTCAAGGCCACAGGATTAAAGCAAATAAAGATTTTATTTCAAGCGTGTGCAAGGGAGAAGACTTCAGTTACCCCCGCACCCACCCACCCCGCCCCCCCAAGAGCCTTCTCAATGATACGGAATTTACAGCACATATTTATAGGATACAATAGTCAGTACTGATTGATCGCACTACCCCTGACACATACCAGGTTTACGACTTGATCAATGAACTGGATTGTATGGTCCCAATAAATGTTTCTTGTTATATCTGCCCCCAGCCCTGAGGCTGCTAGTTCCCATGGTTTATTGCTGCCTGTCTAGTCTCCAGTCTTCCCCTTATCTCTTTGATGAGTGAAGCAAGGACAGCATGTTTACACAGGCTTTTGAGGCAATTAAGTACTGAGTTGTAAAATCCCAGAACAGTGGCCAAGTATTCCATCATTCAAAGGGTCCCTCACAACTACAGTGTTTCTTCTAAGGTTATTAATGCATTCTAATGCTAAATCTACTAATGTTGACCCTTTGGTCCCACTTCAGTCCCGATGGTTCCGATTTAAAGATGTAGACAGCTGATTTGGCTGTTCTCCTGGAGACAGTAGTGTGGGGGTGATTTCATTCAAGGAGTCTCTGTCTGCAGCAGGGGCATCCCTGGGTGGTCGCAGTCGGCGAATAGGGTTTGAAGCTTGCAAGGTGAGTTGGAGAGTGAGGGAGGAAGGAGGGACCCCACTCGGTCTACTCTCGTCAGCGTCTCAGCTGCTTGTCTCTTTACTGCAGAGCAATCGGAAGCTTAAACACACAAAGAGTGGGCCTGTCACATGACCATCACCCAGGGATTCAAACATTGTCGTTACTAGTGTATTCCCCCTTGTAACTTAATTAGTTCATGTCTGGGAAGCCCCTCTCACAGCTAGGGTCCCATTGTTCAAGTGTTTGGGCTTACAAAGTGATTCTTGACAACGCAACCGGCCACTGACATCATCAGATTGTGCCAAGCTCCGCACATGTGCAAACGGGTTCCTGCTCTCTGCGTGTGCGCTGCGTTCCGCATTGCCAGGACTGTTTGGCGCATGCACAGATGATGTCATTGCGTAACGCGGCAAAGCGGTTATTTAAGCAGTGCCATCTTTAGTTCTGGCAGCTGCCAGAATGTTGCAGACTGTGACATTTTAGTGGATCAGGCTGCATTTGTGTATGTGCCAGTGCAGCGCCAGCAAACGCAGCCTTGGGTTTAAAGCATTTCCATTATAGCTTGATGAGTTCATGTCTGGAAACCCCCTCTCTGCTAGGGTCCCATTGTCCACGTGATTAGGTTTAGTGGTTTGTCTGCACCAGTTGAATACCTCAGGTGATTGCCTTGATGGGGACAGGATATGTGGTTCACTCAGATTCCCTAGGTCATTGTCCTTGATGGATCTTTTCAGACATGGTGTCACTATCTCAGTGGATTGGAATGTGGAAGGTACAGTGATGCAAATTGGGGTAGCCATTTTTAGCTGTGAGCTCAAGTCACCTTTAGTCTCCTTTTTTAAAAATTCAATTCAGATTTCCAGCTGGTGGATTAAAAATCATCATTTGACAGAAAGCACGTTTTCATGACAAGGTATGCATTCTTTCCTGTGGGCACTGACAAAAGGAAAAATGTTTATTCCAATATACTATTTTTCTTATCAAACTGGAACTGGCATTGCCGTATATGGTAGTCTCTGGCTTAATGCAGAGTTCTTCAGTAAAAGCCTATCAATACGCACACAAGTCTACATTTTCGACTACATCCATCAACAGCCTTTACCCATGGTCAGCAGATAATGTAAGTTGCAGCATCTTTCCTATTGTTTGCAATATTTTATTGGCAGGACTTCAGTTTTCATCTCTTGAATTTGAACAACTGACTGGGTTTAGGCTAGAGTAATTCTCTGTCGTAGAGAGTGCTACGTAAGAGCGACTGCTTATAATAACAGTGCAAAGGCAAGGATAAAGACAAAACTCAGAAGAAAATGGAAAACAATTAGCATTGCGCTCATACCTTCCTTGTAATCTTCAAAATGCCTGTGAGGTGTTTATCGCTGATAATTAAGACTGGTAAGGAACAAGCAGTGAGGACCATCCATACAGCAGCAAGCAAAACCATTGTTCTCTGTCTCAGTCTCAATCGAGCTGTCCTATTGGCCGGACACTCCACGGTAACAGCTGTAGCTGCTCAAAGCCAGGAAGCCAAAAGTGCTGTAGATGTTAGAAAACCATAGAACCATAGAAAGGTTACGGCACAGAAAGAGGCCATTCAGCTCATCATGTCTGCACAGGCTGAAAAAATTGTCCGTCCAATCTAATCCCACTTTCCAGCACCTGGTCTGTAGCCTTGCAGGTTACAACACTTCAGGTCCAGGTCCAGGTAACACCACCAATCCGGGCAGTGAATTCCAGACACCCATCACCCTCTCGGTGAAAAAGATTTTCCTCATATCCCCTTTAATCCTTCTACAAATCACCTTAAATCTGTTCCCCCTAGTAATTGACCTCTCCACTAGGGGAAACAGATCCTTTCCATCTATCTAGGCTTCTCGTAATTTTGTACACCTCAATTAAGTCACTCCTCAGCCTCCTCTGTTCTAAGGAAAACAACCCTAGCCTATCCAATCTTTCCTCATAGCTGCAATTTTCAAGCCCTGGCAACATTCTTGTAAATCTCTTCTGTACTGTCTCCAGATCAATTATGTCCTTTCCGTAATGTGGTGACCAGAACTGTACACAATCCTCCAGCTATGGCCTAACCAGCGTTTTATACAGTTCCAGCATAACATCCCTGCTTTTGTATTCCATACCTCAGCCAATAAAGGAAAGCATTCCATATGCCGTCTTCACCACTTTATCCACCTGTCCTGCCACCGTCAGGGACCTGTGGACATGCACTCCAAGGTCTCTCACTTCCTCTACCCCTCTCACTATCCTCCCATTTATTGTGTATGCCTTTTCTTTATTTGCCCTCCCCAAATGCATTACCTCACACTTCTCCAGATTGAATTCCATTTGCCACTTCTCTACCCACTCAACCAAACCACTGATGTCATTCTGGAGTCTACAGCTATCCTCTTCACTATCAACTAAACGGCCAATTTTTGTGTCATCCGCAAATTTCCCATTCATGCCTCCCGCATTTAAGTGCAAATCATTAATATATACCACAAACAGCAAGAGACCCAACACTGAGCCTTGCGGGACGCCACTGGAAATCGCCTTCCATTCGCACAAACATCCGTCAACCATTACCCTTTCTTTCCTTTCTCTGAGCCAATTTTGGATCCAACCTGCCACATTCCCCTGTATCCCATGGGCTTTTACTTTTCTGGCCAATCTGCCATGTGGGAATTTGTCCAATGCCTTACTTAAGTCCATGTAGACCACATCCACTGCACTACCTTCATCAATCCTCCTTGTTACTTCCTCAAAAAATTCAATTAAGTTAGCAAGACACGACCTTCCCTTAACAAATCTATGCTATCACTGATTAATCGGTGCCTTTCTAAGTGACAGTTTATCCAATCTCCCAGAATTGATTCTAATAATTTGCCCATCACCAAGGTCAGACTGACTGGCCTATAATTATTTGGTCTATCCCTTGCACCCTTTTTAAATAATGGTACAACATTTGCAGACCTCCAATCCTCTGGTACCTCGTCTGTATCTAGTGAGGATTTGAAGATTATCCTCAGAGTATCCGCTATTTCCTCCCTGCCTTCCTTTAACAGCCTGGGATACAATCCATCCAGCCCTGGTGTTTTATCCACTTTCAAGGATGTCAGACCCTCTTGTACTTCCTCTCTCATTATGCTAATCATATCTAATATTTCACACTGCTCCTCTTTAACTACAGTGCCTGCATCATCCCTCTCCTTTTTGAAGACAGAGACAAAGTATCCATTCAGAACACTGCCCACATCTTCTGCATCCTACCCTTTCGTTAGTTATCCTCTTACCCTTAATGTACTGATAAAACATCTTTGGGTTTTCCTTGTTTTTACCTGCCAATATTTTTTCATGTCCTCTTTTTGCTTTCCTCATTTTCATTTTTACTTCACCCCTGCACTTTCTATACTCCACAAGGCTTTCTAAAGTATTAAGTTTTTTGTGACTGTCATAAGCTTTCTTTTTCCGCTTTATCTTACCCTGTATGCTTCTAGATAACCAGGGGGCTCTAGATTTAACAGTACCACCCTTTTTCTTTGTGGGGACATGTTTACGCTTTGTGCGTAGAATCTCGCTTTTCAATGCCTCCCACTGCTTTACCACTGATTTTCCTTCAAGTAGCTGTATCCAGTCCACTTTCACCAGATCACCTCTCAGCTTCGTAAAATTTGCCTTCCCCCAATTTAGAACTTTTACTCTTGTTCTATCTTTGTCTTTTTCCATAATATTGCTAAATCTAACTGTGTTATGGTGATTATCTCCAAAATGATCACCCACTGCTATTTCACCCACATGTCCAGCTTCATTTCCTTAGACTAAATCTAGAATTGCACACCCTCTTGTTGGGCTAAAAAGGTTCTCTTGAAAGCAGTTCAAGAGTTTTGTGCCTTCTGTGCCCTTCACGCTGTATCCCAGTTGATATTAGGGTAGTTGAAATCCCCAATCATTATTACCCCATTGTTTTTGCACTCAGAACTTTGCCTACATATTTGTTCTTCTATCTCCCTGTCACTATTTGGGGATCTATAGTACACTCCTAGTAGTGTGGCTGTCCCTTTTTTATTTCTGAGCTCATCCCACATGGCCTCATTTGATGATTCACTTAGCATATCATCGCTCCTCACAGCTTTAATTGCTTTATTGTGGGACAAGAGGAGATTCAGGTACAGTTTCAATCAATTTACTCAAGGGTAAACAGGGAGAGATACCACCTCAGGTATTCCAAGGTAATACTCTAACTTTACATTCAGGAGCACAGACATATATACTGTTCTTATCATACAGTAGATGATTGATATGATTGACCATAAACTTTTAATTAAAACAATGGTGATTGATTACGCATTCCGGTGAGCACACTTCCTCAACTTCATCAGTACCCATACCAAATGGCTTCAAACTGTTGGCAACTGTTTGTCTTTGATCCCTTTGTTTCCCCCTTATACCAACATTCCACAGAAACGGTTAATTACCTGGCCTCGAGGCCCCACCCCCCCCCCACACACCACCCCCACACCCGGCTCCATCCTTCGCTCCCTATCCTAACCTTCACCCTAGCAGCTTGTTTGTTCTATCCTATTCTAAACCTGATCATTAAATTCAGCTGAGATGTATTTCTAATTCTCAGCTTGTTTCTACTTGTGAATACACAATTATTAGTCTTTATCAGTGCATATCTCTAGCCTGGGTCTATTATTCTTGGTTTCACATTAGTCCAAACATTCCATAGTTTAATTTACTTTATTGTAAAGTCTCTACAGATCCTGGCTATCAACTTTTACTCGTTAGATTAGATTAGATTAGAGATACAGCACTGAAACAGGCCCTTCGGCCCACCGAGTCTGTGCCGACCATCAGCCACCCATTTATACTAATCCTACACTAATCCCATATTCCTACCAAACATCCCCACCTGTCCCTATATTTCCCTACCACCTACCTATACTAGTGACAATTTATAATGGCCAATTTACCTACCAACCTGCAAGTCTTTTGGCTTGTGGGAGGAAACCGGAGCACCCGGAGAAAACCCACGCAGACACAGGGAGAACTTGCAAACTCCACACAGGCAGTACCCAGAATCGAACCCGGGTCCCTGGAGCTGTGAGGCTGTAGTGCTAACCACTGCGCCACTGTGCCGCCCCGCGCCACTGTGCCGCCCCTGTTAATCCTGTAACAGTTTGTCTGTCTTTCTCCCATCCTGACTTATTCTACTGGGCTGCTTTCCAAATTCACATTTCCTAATTCTGCTTAACCCCTTCAGCTTCTTTAACCAATAAGGCTACACTTCTTTTTTATTCCTCCTCTCTATCCTGCCCGAAAACTTTATATCCAGGGATGTTGAGATGCCTTTTTTGCCCCTCTTTAAGCCAAATTTCTGTTATAGCAATGATATCATGCTGCCATGTGTCTATCTGTGTCCTCAGCTCATCGGCTTTATTTGTTTTACTCCTTGTATTTAAATAAATATCTATAACACTGCCACGTTCCTGTGCTGCACACTTTTTAACATTTGCTTCTTCTGTCTTTCAGAGTCATTTGCAAATTTTCTGCCTCCTGTACCCTGCTCTGAATTTGTTCTATCTGCAACTGCCCTCGGGTTCCCATCCCCCTGCCAATCTAGTTTAAACCATCCCCGACAGCACTAGCAAACCTTCCTGCAAGGATATTTGTCCTGGTCCTGTTCAAGTGTAGACCATCCGGCTTGTACAGATCCACCTTCCCCAGAACCAGTCCCAATGCCCCAGAAATCTGAAACCCTCCTTCCTGTTTCATCTCTCCAGCCACGCATTCATCTGCTGTATTCTCCTATTTCTAAACCCACTAGCACGTGGCCTTGGAAGTAATCTGGAGATTACTACCTTTAAGGTCCTGCTTGCTAAACTCTTTCTAATCTAATGTTGATGAAAACAAGGAGCCAGTCAAGTTGCACACAAAACTGGAAAACACACAGTTCCACTGATCAAGATAGTAATCCACAGAGGAAGGCTTAAAATGAAAAGGACATCAGCAAGGTTTTGGTTGACCATAAAATTTAAGTTCCATTCAGTCTTTTTTTAGAGCCACCTCTCACAAGAATACTGCTGCAATATTAGTAGAAAGCCCCACAACAAAGATGAACCTGTACTGTACAATAAAAAATTAATACTTGGAATTCAGAACTGGGAAAACATTCTCCTGGAGCCCTGTCAATGTCCTGTTCTGGGGCTGTGTCCTGAGTACTGTACAAAAGCAAAATACTGAGGATGCTGGAAGTCAGTAATAAAAACAGAAAATGTTGGAAATACTGAGCAGGTCAGACAGCATCTTTGAAGAGAGAAGCATGGTTAACATTTCAGGTCAATGACCAGTTCTGACTATAAGGTCATTAACCTGAAACCTTCTCTCCACAAATGTTGCCTGTCCTGCTCAGTATTTCCAGCATTTTCTGTTTCTATTTATTGAATATTCTGTTCACTTGTTAACTTGTCAGTGGTCATCCCTGAGAAAGGTCCTGCGACATAGTCAATGTTGGGCCCACTGTTTTATTTGCTATATATAAATGACTTGGAGCTTGGAATACAGAGTAGAATCTCAAAATTTTCGGATGACATCAAACTTGGGGGTGCGGCATACAGTGAGGATGATATGAACTGCCTGCAACAGGACATAGATAAGCTAGCAGAGTGGGCAGACATGTGGCAGATGGAATTTAATACTGACAAGTATGAGGTGATGCATTTTGGCAGAAGGGATAGGGAGAGGCAATATGTACTTAATGGCACAGTTCTAAAGAGTGTACAGGAATAGAGGGTGCATGTGCATTGATCTTTGAAGGTGACAGAACATATTGGAGAGTGATTAGTAAAGCATATAGGATCTTGGGCTTCATAAATAGAGGCATAGAGTACAAAAGCAAGGAAGTTACACTCAACCCTTATAAAGTTCTGGTTAGGCCCTAACTGGAAGATTGCATCCAGTTCTGGTCACCACACTTTTGGAAGGATGTGAGGGTCATTGAGAGGGTGTAGAGGAGATTTACCAGAACGGTTCCAGGGATGGAGGATTTTAGTTACAAAGTTATGTTGGAAAAGCTAGGTTTGTTCTCCTTAGAACAAAGAAGACTGAGGGGATATTTAATAGAAGTGTACAAAATTATGATAGGCTTAGATAAGTTAGACAAGGAAGAACTGTTCCTATTAACTAATGGTACAAGGACTAGGGGACACAGATTGAAGATTTTGGGCAAGAGATGCAGGGGGAATATGAGGAAGAACTTTTTTATGCAGCAGGTGGTAATGACCTGGAACTCGCTGCCCACGAGGGTGGTTGGCGCAGAAACAATTGATGACTTCAAAAGGAAATTGGATGGCCACTTGAAGGAAGTAAACTTGCAGGGCCTCAGAGATCGGGTGGGGGAGTAGGACTGACTGGATAGCTCTGTGGAGAGCTGGCAGGGACTCAATGGGCTGGTCTCCTTCTGTGCCATAAATAACTCAGTGACTCTGGTTGTTATGTTGTTTAATTTGTAAAAACATGACCTAACCCATCACATTCTACTTACATGAATGTTTGGAAATAAAGGCTTTTGGCAACAAGTTGACAAAATATTTATAGAATTTAATGATAGTAACGTATGGTTAACCATATTAGGCTTTGGCATAATCTCAAGAAGATAAAGAGTTGTTTTCTTGCAATGCTAATGCTAAGGATAAAGAGACATTGTTATTATTATTTATGAACTATGAACATAGGATAGAATAAACCAGTGTTGTGTTCTTGCAGATCCAAAAAATGTGCTTATATAGTATAGGATAGTCACTAATAAATTCAATAGCAAATCAGGAGAAATTTCTTCACCCATAGAGTGGTTAGAATGTGGAACTTGCTGCTACAAGGAATAGTTGAGAGTAATAGCATAAATATATTCAATGGGAAGCTAAGTAAATACATGAGAGAGAAAGGAATAGAAGGATATGTTGTTAGTGCCAAGCATGAGGCATATTAATTTTGCCAAATGGACGTTAAATTTCAAACTGTTTATGTTTATGTTTAGAGATACAGCACTGAAACAGGCCCTTCGGCCCACCGAGTCTGTGCCGGCCATCAACCACCCATTTATACTAATCCTACACTAATCCCATATTCCTACCACATCCCCACCTGTCCCTATATTTCCCTACCACCTACCTATACTAGGGGCAATTTATAATGGCCAATTTACCTATCAACCTGCAAGTCTTTGGCATGTGGGAGGAAACCGGAGCACCCGGGGGAAACCCACGCAGACACAGGTACAACTTGCAAACTCCACACAGGCAGTACCCAGAATTGAACCCGGGTCGCTGGAGCTATGAGGCTGCGGTGCTAACCACTGCTGTTGTTGAAGTGAAGAAAGGATTTGCTTTTACAAAATTGCCAGATTTTGGTCGGAAAGACATTTGCATTTTAACAGACAGTGTTTGGAAGGACAAAGCAGCCATTCCCTGACACATTCAACCCACAATGTCCCCTTGGCTGGAAAGATATTTGCACATTAACAGATAGTGCTTGGAAAGGACAAAGGACCATTCCCTGAAATATTCAATCCACAGTGGACTTTTGATTACCAGACATTGAAGGTGGGGGAGCTCGCATTCCAGGTTGACTGCTAAGATGGACAAATACACAAACGGCCAAGGCCAAACCAGCTAGTCACAAGACTAACCTGTTGGGCAACCTGGGTTTTTTGAATTTGTACAAACAGCTTGAGGAGAAAAGCAGAATGCTCCTGGACTGAGAAGATCTCTCCTGGCTGGCTCGCCACAGCCTCTCCTGTCTGCCTGCTCCCATCTCTTTCTTACGGAACTCCAAATCCACTGAAGACACGTGAACCCCAAGAGAGAAAAGTCGACTACAGTGAACAAGATTTAAGAAGAATACTGGGCCCCAACAAAATGCAAGATCTACCTACACTAAAGGACCCTACAGTGAGCTCAAAGAACTGTAACACAAAAAACCTCCTCAGATATTGCCTCAAACCTTTCCACTTTATTTCTTCTGTTCTCTTTCTGTCCCTATCTGCATGTGTGTATTGCATATGCATGCTAGCGTGGGCACGTCGTGTTTCCATCGGCATTAATCAAATTAGTTTAAGTGTAATAAATTTCAACTTTTCTTCCTTAAACCTAAGAAAGCCTGTTTGTGCTAGTTTTTTGCCTTATAATTCACCAAGGGGAAGCTAAATACACTGTGTGTTTAAAATTAAACCCTATTACAGTAAGACCAGGTGAAGGCTGAAAGGGAACCCTAGACCTCTTTCTCACCTGGTCGTAACAATAGGGTTAAATATAGAAGAGTGAGGAGGCTTCTCGTGTGGAGCGTAAACACCAACAGAGAGCAATGAGACCGAATGGCCTATTTCTGTGCTGTAATTACTTTGTAATGTCAGGTGATGCCACATTTATTAAAAGGCTTTCCATGAACTGGTCTTCTACTTGGTGCATTCTTACATGCTCAGAGTGTTAACGCTATCATTCAGAAATATAACATTCATCTCCTCATCCTGCTCTGAATTCAAAGTTCTAGTTAAATAGTTTTGCTGGTTTGCCCACTGGATTGAAACCAACTTCTACTATGGTTTGATCAAGAGCTCGTTTTACTTTTATGTTTTTGGAGACCACAGTTAACACAGTGCGACTAGTAAAACATTCGACAAGTGCCCTGTCCAAGAGGAGGGCACCAATAATGCAACAAACAAACCTAAATTTATTAAATGATAGTATTATTCTGCCCATCTATCAGAACACCCATATCAAATTCTACTCACCAGCCACAGAAAACTACAAATGTATCAATGGACACTGCATGATACCTCTCCAAGGTCGCTAGTGCACGCAGAAGGCCATGGAGGAGAGGTCAGTAGTTGGAATGACCTTCCCAGCAATCCCTTGCATCCTGGGCATGTAGATGGCTGTCTTAGCCAGGCCCAACTGCAGACTCATTAGCAGGTCTGCTGACTTGCCAACCCACCATTGTTGTCGGTACTATTGTTTCTCATTCTCTTCTTCTTGACCTTTTCTTCCTAATGTGTTAATTGTACATACTTTTAACTGTGAAGTACTAGATAGTGCTTGCATTTCAACAGTATGTGGGCCAGATTGGTTAAAAGTTTATCGTGATTCACTAAGTAGTGAGAATTGACACAAGGATAAGGAATATCCTTGATAAGGATAAGGTACTAGTTACTTTAGGTTTGGTGATGACAACACATGGAGGTCACTAAAGAGAATTGTAATTCAGTGTAAAATAGCTGGACTAAGTCATTTTATAAGTACTGTTGTAGTCTCAAGTGCGATGCCTGTGCTGTTGAGTAAACCTTGTCTGAAAAAGGCACAAATGAAACTTGACATGGAGCACGATAAGGCAATTGTTTTTGGAAAAGTCAGTGGAACTGCAGTTTACCTAGTCAAGACGTTATTGTATCCCCTTAACAAAACCTGATGTTTCTCATCAGAGTGTTAGACAAGTATTAATGGCATCAGGTGATAAGAATCAGAGAGAAAAAAGCAAATTGTCTTCAAGTTACATAGACAATTTGCCTACCCTACTTGTCAAAGAGTAAAAATCCTGCTAAAACATGCAGGTATGGTTGATGAAGATGGTACAAAATTAATAGAAGAGATTAGTGAGATGTGTGAAATCTGTAAGAAGTATCACCACCACATCCTATTGTAAGCCTTCTAATGCACGTGACTTTAACAAGGTAGTTGCCATGGATTGAAAGGTATGGAACAAAGACAGAAATATTCTCATCCTACATTTTATAGACCTGGCAACCAGATTTAGTCTATATACAATGATCCATAATAAGGCAAAGGGTTATTATAGGCAAAATCATGGAGAAATGGATAGGGACCAGACTTAATAATGGAGAGGAATTTGCCAATGATAATTTCTGAGACATGTATGAAAATATGAACAGCATGGTCATAAATACAGCAACCGAAAGTTCTTTCAGCAATGGACTCTGTGAAAAGAATCATGCAGTGATCAATGAAATTCTGCATAAAATTTTAGCTGATCAACCAGACTGCAAGTTGTCAGCTGCCCTGGCATGGGCTGTCCTTACAAAGAATTCACTCCAGATGGTTGGAGGGTATGGTCCCAACAATTAGTCTATGGGCAAAATTCTAAGTTGCCTTCTGTGCTGTGAGAGAGTCTTCCTGCTCTAGAAGGTACTACAATTAGTTCAATTCTTTTTTCTGTACATTTAAATGCTTTACATGCAGAGAGACAGACATTCATCAAGGCTGAGGTCTCAAAGGAAATTTAGAGAACATTAAGGCCTCATGTAAGACCATCTGAGACAGAGTTTAATTTAGGAGATTTGGTATACTATAAAAGAGAGGGTCTTGGGAATGGAAAGGCCTTGATAAAGTAATAGGCTGTGATGTTAAGACAGCTGTTCTCAAACGGCAATCAAACTGTTAAGGTTCATTCCTCACAATTAACTGGAATTAGTTACACAATCTCAGACTCTGAATAGCCGATAGCAGTAAACGAGGCACCTTGTACTTCAAATGTTCATGTGTTTTGTGATGAGGGTCCTGAGGAACAGTATGAGGTAGGTCAAGGGCAGGACAATGATAATTTCAGTGATCATGGCACACGGGACAGAGCTATCATATTTATTTATTTAGAGATACAGCACTGAAACAGGCCCTTTGGCCCACCAAGTCTGTGCCGACCATCAACCACCCATTTATACTAATCCTACATTAATCCCATATTCCTACCACATCCCCTCCTTCCCTCACCACCTACCTGTACTAAGGGTAATTTACAATGGCCAATTTACCTATCAACCTGCAAGTCTTTGGCTGTGGGAGGAAACCGGAGCACCCGGCGAAAACCCACGCGGTCACAGGGAGAACTTGCAAACTCCGTGCAGGCAGTACCCAGAATCAAACCCGGGTCACTGGAGCTGTGAGGCTGCAGTGCTAACCACTGCGCCACTGTGCTGCCCATATCTGTAGGCTAATTGCGCAGAGTAGGTTTTCGGGTGACATATATTCAAGAGGGGTCCAGTGAATGGAGGGATGTGACAATTGTGGGACATGCAGGAAAGCTATTGGCAAGTTCAATTATTGGTTGAATGTTCATGATTTGTCAAAATGGGGTGAAAGAGTGGAAAGTAAAAAGTGCATTGCACCCAGTGACAGTGAGTCTGGAAGTGAATTTTTGTCAGAAAAAGATCACGAACTGGAGGAAGAACCTCCGATAATGCAAGAGGGAGGTCACGCAGTAGTAGTATGGACAGACATCGAAGTTGAAATAGAGGCTGTAGATTGAATAGATTAGTTAATGAAATAAAGGTCATGGAACAATCTTGCAAAAGAACTAGAAGCAAAAGTCTTCTTGATCATGAGATTTTGGTGGCTGCCAATAAACGTGAAGATAAATTAATAAATAGAAGCAAAACAAAGGGAGTTAGATAATTGGAGAGAGTTTGGAATTTATTCTGAGGTACCAGATAAGGGTCAACTAGTTTTGTCACACAGCTGGATTTGTACTGAAAAGATCCTTGCAGATGAGACTTATAAGTAACACCTTACCAAGTTCACGGTCACATTTTACAAATTTCACAGTCACAGCATTTTAAGAATCATGAATTTCACAATTTCACTAATTTAAATCATAAATTTCACAGTGTCCCAACAAATCACAACAATGATTTATTTAAAACAAGAAAAAGACATGGAGTTTTCTGGTTTCAAATGGCAATTATTGTGTAGTCAAAAACTATTTTAAAAAACTGACTATAAACAGGTCACATTCTTTACTCACTGAAGTCAGTGATTGAATGTGAGCATGGAGCAACCTGCAATTGTCTCTTTCTGCATTCCCTGGGCTGAATTTTATTGGGGCGCCCTTTGAACTTGGCGGCGCACCCGCATTAGCCGGCAGACGCCGAGCCCCTGCAATATTAGTTGTGGGGGCTCATTTCCATAGAGGCCATGTGCTGCCCCCCCCCACCATATTATGTGGGGAGAGGTGGGACATTCGGAGCAGTGAGGAACCCTTTGACAGCTGTGCCCTATTTTAAGGGCCCCAGCACCTGCTTCCTGACAGCTGTCAAAGAAATACCTGACTGCTGAAGATTGGGGCTGCTGTCAATCTGGCAGCAAAGCAGAAAGTGAAACAGAAAGCCAGCAGGTCAGGCAGCATCTGTGGAGAGAGAAGCAGAGTTAGCTTGTCCAAGTTCACAGACCTGAAAGTTAACTCTGCTTCTCTCTCCACAGATGCTGCCTGACCTGCTGACTGACCCCAGCACTTTCCACTTTGCCGCCACATACTTACCCTGCTGTGTCCCAGTGTCCTGTGAAGTTGTGATCCTCTTCTACCACTCAAGTGTAATATTCCTTCTTGTAGGCGTGCCCTACCCAGGTGAATAATCGTACATTTACACATTCCAGGATGTGAGACTTAAATAGACCATAAAAGATATTACAGAGGTTTACAGAGAACACACTGACACAAATGGGGATGCACGGGTGTCACAGCAATGTAAATATATCTTTCACTAAATGTTCCTCACCAACATGTGTGTCCTTTTCTCTGTGCGAATGATGTGTGCCAGTATGTAGCGCCAATGTCACATCCCTTGGCACCATTGGCCCTTCAGGAGAGCCAATGTATGCAATAACATCATTGCCATGCCACCATTACTCATGAGTTCTCCAAGGACTCTGTGACATGGACATTGGCTCAATCAGCTGCTGCCTCTAATGGTTTACACAGGGATGCTGCAGATGTGGACTGGTGCACAGCAGGTGAGCAAGGGTGATGTGTGGCTTGCAGAGCTCATGTTAGTTCCTATGGTGCAGACAGCTTTGGTCTGATAAGCCACTTCCATACCTCCCTATCTCACTGCTAGCCCTACGCGCAGAGCCTGGGTGCCATGCTTCTTTCATGTTGTAGGTCCTCAGCGTCCTCATAGGAGGAATCCTGGTGACATCTCTCCTCATCATGCCAGGCCTGGCCCCTATTGGGTGCGTAGTTGTGCAGAGCAGCAAAGAAAGGAGCTGGCCTTTCTGGCCCGTAGTACAGGACATCACCCTATCCATATAGGCATTGGAGGCACTCTTTCAGCATGCTGATCTCCTGCTCAATGGTGGCTCATGTAGCTCAGTGGCTGGCGTTTTATCTCTCCTCTGCAGCAGTGGTGGGGTCTTTCACTGGTGTCGAGAGCCATGTCTGCAAAGGATAGCCCTTATCTCCAAGAAGCCACCCCTCCATCTGAGCCAGTTCAGTGAACAGCGGTGGCAGCTGGGACTGGCGCAAGACCCAGGTGTCATAGCAGCTGCCTGAGAAGCAGACACACATTCGCTGCAAACATCTGCAGTGTTCACTTTCCAGCTTCACCTAGATTGAGAGGGCTGCCTTAATGTTGACATCTGCAGGTAGTAACCTGGCAGTAGGCCTGATGGCCACATGAGTGCAGTCTATGAACATTACAGCCTATGGATCTCCAGCAATGGTGCTCTCTGGATCTGGCTGTGAGATTCCGTCCTGAAGTGGACATCCTCACTGGCCCTCCAGCGCAGGGCATTGGTGACCTCCCTGATGCAGTGGTGCACTGATGACTGTGTGACCCCACAAAGGTCTCTGGTGGGCCCCTAAAAAGGTGCAGAGATGTCAGGCTTGAGAACCGCTGCCACTATGAGGAACAAAGGCATGGGATGTCCACCGGAGCCCATGGGCTGCAGGTCATCCTTGAGCAGAGCACAGAGATGTGTCACTACCCTCTCTACATGCGCAATCTCCTCTGACACTGGTGCTCTGACATCCGATGGCATGTCATTTGGGGCCTGTAGATGCACGACAAATGTAATGGCGAGCTCCCCTTGGGGGCTGCTGCTCATGACCAGGGCCTTTACGTGGATCGCACCTGCCTGGTGATATTTCCTCTGGCACATACGGATCCTCATGTGCAGAGGATCACACAGTGTAGGATGAGCCACACCTATTTCCATGTGATAAATAAAGTTGAACCCTGCATGTATTCAGAGGTTCCTAACAGGACAGGGATTGGTGTTGACGGGTACATCAGCTGCTTTCCTGGATCAACCATGTGGCATGCCATGGCATTGCCCATCTTGGCCAACACTCAGAGTGGCACAGCATGACCACATCAAGATCCTACCAGCTGAATCGATTGCCCCCACCATCCATACAACCTTAATGCTCCTGCCCTTTCTGGCACCCTCCCAACACACAGGGTGCCTAGTGTGCCATTGCCCCTTCACAAACACAGAGCATACACTGTTAACGGAGGGATGATACACAGTACCTCCTTTTGTGCCAGAACAGCTTTCCCTCCAGTAATCCAGCTCCACACAGCCTCACAGCTCCAGCGACCCGGGTTCGATTCTGGGTACTGCCTGTGTGGAGTCTGCAAGTTCTCCCTGTGACCGCGTGGGTTTTCGCCGGGTGCTCCGGTTTCCTCCAACAGCCAAAGACTTGCAGGTTGATAGGTAAATTGGTCATTGTAAATTGCCCCTAGTATAGGTAGGTGGTAGGGGAATTGAGGGAAGGAGGGGATGTGGTAGGAATATGGGATTAATGTAGGATTAGTATAAATGGATGGTTGATGGTTGGCATAGACTCGGTGGCCCGAAGGGACTGTTTCAGTGCTGTATCTCTAAATAAAAATTAAAAAAATAATCTCAGACCCCCTCCCTTCCATAATGCAGAGTTAGACCGCTGAATATCCCCCCCTCTTCCCTTTAAGAATGCAGAGTTAGGCTCCTGAATACCGCCCCTCCTCTCCCTTTAGAAATGCAGAGTGAGACCCCTGAATATCCCCCCCACCTTTCCGTAATGCAGAGTGAGACCCCTGAATAACAGAACTTAACTTCTCTGGCGACAACTTCTGCCTCTGAGGACCCACCGGCTTTTCAAATCATGAACGGGATGACACGTGACAGCCGCCCGTTCATCAAAAAATCTGGAAGTGTCAGTGGAGAAGCGGCAGACTGCCTAATCAGCAACGGTAAGTACTCTTTACCATATGTTAATTGTGGTGCCGCTGCCGTGCGTTTGGGGGGCCGAACCAAGGTCCTGCCGCAGCCGGTAACATGCGGCGGGCCCTTCTTGACGTCACGAGTCGTGGTGGGCTTCTCCCCACAGCATTTTACCAGCCCCCGCACCGTGACCTGCAGCGTCGAGGGCCTGGTAAAATTCAGCCCCCTGTCTCTGAGCTGTGAACACCTGACAATGTTTAGGCATAGCTCTCTCCACATTCACAGAGTGATGTGAATTTGACAGGGTGTGGTATTTTTGGTGAGATCTGTTTTGCTGAAAGTAGGTCGCGTTCAACGAAAAGCAGATCCCACAATGTTTTATTGATGTCACAAAGGGAACCTTCCAGACATGAGAAATTTGTTTTTAAAAGATGCAAGTAGAATTTAAATTTGTAAGTCAGGCTTGTAGGGCTTTAAAATATATTGGCTTAGATATTAAACAAAGTAGATCTGTAATAACTTTAAATCAAAATCCTATTTAAGAGTGTTACTGCCATCCCTGTTTATCATATTAGGTCATCACAAAAGAATGAGGTTATATCTAAAGAAGAGACAGAACATTTGCGAAGCTTGATTGGTCAGTTGAAGTGGTTGGGCACTCAGACTAGACCAGATGCTAGTTTTGATGTGTTGGAGTTAAGTACTACAATGAAACACCCTAAAGTAGAGAATGTTTTAAAGACAAATAAAACATTAAGGAAGATAAATCTGAATAAATGTGCCCTTGAGTTCCTATCCTTCGTTGATCCAAAGAACATGAAGCTATTCATTTTTATTGATGCTTCACATGCTAATCTTCCAGATGGGTATTCTGGTGCAGCTGGTTTCATAATATTTCTGATGGGTGAGAATGGGAAATGTTGTCCTTTAGCTTGGGAAACTAAGAAAATATAAAAGGTTGGTAAAAGTACCCTGACTGCCGAAACACTGGCTCTTGTGGAGGCTGTGGACATGGGTTTCTATTTGTCAAATATTTTAAGTGAAATTCTGTACACTGGGAATATTGAAGATAGTACATCCATTGAATGTCAAGTGCATAATAAAAAGTGTGAGTAAGAAAAGATTATGGATTGAGCTTGCTAGCTTGAAACAAATGTTGGAGAGGAAGGAAATCTTTAAAATTAAGTGGGTGGATGTAAATCATCAACTCTCGGATTGTTTTACAATCCGCCGCATGTATGAAGAAATTGTTAGGGGTTCTAGAGGAGGGGAGTCTCGCAATGCAAAGTTTTGTACAGAATATGAAGTTCTTTAAATTAATTTCTTTTGACATTTTTGTTGTACATATAAACTCTTTTTTATTTAAGGAGAGAGAAGGGAATCTGTTATTTGTATATTAATTGTATTAATTGGGGATTCACTTGTGTCCCAAAAATAGGAACAGACTGAAACTGTGGTTATTGGGTAAGGAGGTGCATGTTTGTAATAGGTATCTCTGTAAATAAATGCTTATGAAAGTGTGTAAAGATTGGCTCAAGTTCTATCCTAATCATCTGATTTTCTGGAGTATAACAGGGACTAGAGTATTGAAGGTAGAGGTGAGGGTATGGTTGAGCAGATGGTTAGCTGCAGAAATATCATGGTGAATGGAGGGTGAAAGACTAGACAATTGAATTTCAAAAGTGCTATTCAAGTCAATTGGGAGAGAGTATTTTCCAGGGGCTGACACAGAAGGAATTGGGGTTGGGAGGTGGAAAGGGGATGTGAATGGAGAGCAATACAAGAAAATGATCAGAGGTAGCCTTATCTGTGATAGCTACAATTGGAGTAGTAAGTAGTAATTGGAGTTGACAAGTTCAAGGTCCCCTCACTCCATCAATCCTTCAGCGTCCTCCCTTCCAACAATCTCCCCAAACAAGAACCAACTGTTCCCCTGCTTCAAAGAAAAGAAAAAAGAAACACTTGCATTTTTAGCACTTTTCATGTCCTCAGGATGTCCCAAAGTGGCTTGCAGTCAGTTAGATACTTTCAAAGTGTAGTTAATGTTCCAATGTAGGAAATGCTGCAGACAATTTACACACAGCAAGATCTCACTAACAGTCATGTGAGAATGACCAATCTGGTTTTTAGTGATGTTGGTTGAGGGATAAATATTGACCAAGAAGCTGGGGATAACTCCCCTGCTGTTCTTTCTATCGCATAGTGGGATTTTTTACATATATGAGACGGCAGAATGGGCCTTGTTTTAATGAGCTTATAGCTTTTAGAGGTTCCATTTCTTTAGTTAGTATAACTCTCGGTCAGATCACAGATCTGACACTGCAGTGGATTGTACACTGAGGTTTCACAGTGAGTAGGATGCTAAGGTAACTAACAGTAACATACAGAGAATGCACAACACATACAGAGAATGCACAATATTTATTCAAACTGTACTTCCCAAGACACTGCGATAATTTACACAGAAAGGACATCACTATTCCAAGTGAATGTTGACACGATCGCTCATTACTTCCTTAACAGGAAGAAAAGATAAAACAGCTGCCACCATGACACCAAGTGCTATTGTTAGATTAAAGAGGAAGAGGAAATTATGGTTAAGAGTCAGTAAGTCTCAGAATGAAGACAGAGTGCAACGCTTGTGAGGAAGGAGTCTCAAGTTCCCCTCTGGCTCCTTTCCTGGTTTGGCCGTAACAGGGTTTAATTTTTATAACAAAATGTTTTAGCTTCACCTCAATGAGCCTTACTCACTGCTCTCTAATTGTAATTGTAAATGAATCAATCAGACAGGCTTTCTTAGGTTTAAACAAGGAAGCTGTAAGTTTATTAACCTTATCACTCTAACTCAGTTAGAATTACTAAAAATATGCGATGCAATTACGCTAGCATGCATATGAGATAAACACACACACAAATAGGTACAGAGGAGGAGAAAGAATAAAAGGGGGAGTGTTTGGAGTAGTAAATGGAATTCAGTTACTGTCGTTAGTTTTGCTATAAAATCTTTGGTTGGAATTGCGGTCTTGTAGTTCTCACTGGGGCCCAATGCACATTTTCAAACTTGCTTCTCTGATACCAGAAGGTTGAAATGGTCCTCTATCTTAAGGCTTAAGCTGCTTCCGTGGGTCCCTGGGACTTTTCTTGAGAGAGAGAGAGAAAGAGAGATGAAGATAGCTTCCTTCTCTTTTGTCTTCAAATTGCAGTCTGCCCATTCTGTGTGGCACAATTCAAAATGTCCCTAGGTTGGCCAGCAGGTTAGTCATGTGACCAGTTTGAACCATAGACCCATAGAAAAGTTACGGCACAGAAGGAGGCTATTCAGCACGTCATGTCCGCGCCAACAGAAAACACTAGCCGCCCAATCTAATTCCATTTTCCAGCACCTGGTCTATAGCTTTGCAGGTTACAGCACTTCAGGTGCATGTTCAGGTACCTTTTAAAGAATTGAGGGTTTCTGCTCCACCATTCCTGACAGTGAATTCCAGACACCACCACCCTCTGGGTGAAAAAGTTTTTCCTCATGACCCCTCCAGTTCTTCTACCAATCACCTTAAATCTGTGCCCCCTGGTAATTGACCTCTCCACTAGAGTCATAGAGTCATACAGCACAGAAACAGGCCCTTTGGCCCATTGTGTCTGTGCCGGCCATCAGGCACCTATCTACTCTAATCCTATCCTTCCCCGTAGCCTTGTATGCTATAGTGTTTCAAGTACTCATCTAAATATTTCTTAAATGTTGTGAGGGTTCCTGCCTGTACCATCCCTTCAGGTAGTGTGTTCCAGATTCCATCCACCATCTGGGTGAAAAAAATCTTTCCTCAAATCCCCTCTAAACCTCCTGCCCCTTACCTTAAATCTATGCCCCCTGGTTATTGATCCCTCTGCTAAGGGAAAAAGTTTCTTCCTATCTATCCTATCAATGGCCCTCATAATTTTGTATACCTCAATCAGGTCCCCCCTCAGTCTTCTCTGCTCTAAGGAAAACAACCCTAGCCTATTCAGTCTCTCTTCATAGCTGAAATGCTCCAGCCCAGGCAACATCCTGGTGAATCTCCTCTGCACCCTCTCCAGTACAATCACATCCTTCCTAATAGTGCAGTGACCAGAACTGTACATAGTGCTCCAGTTGTGGCCTAACTAGGGTTTTATACAGGGGAAACAGGTCCTTCCTGTATACTCTATCTAGTCCTCTCATAATTTTGTACACCTCAATTAAGTCACCCTTCAGCCTCCTCTGTTCTAAGGAAAACAACCCTAGCCTATCCAATCTTTCCTCATAGCTGCAATTTTCAAGCCCTGGCAACATTCTTGTAAATCTCTTCTGTACTGCCTCCAGATCAATTATGTCCTTTCTGTAATGTGGTGACCAGAACTGGATGCAATACTCCACCTGTGGCCTAACCAGCGTTTTATACAGTTCCAGCATAACATCCCTGCTTTTGTCTTCTATACCTCGGCCAATAAAGTAAAGCATTCCATATGCCTTCTTCACCACTTTATTGAGCTGTCCTGCCACCTTCAGGAACCTGTGGACATGCACTCCAAGGTCTCTCACTTCTTCTACCCCTCTCAATATCCTCCTGTTTATTGTATATTCCCTTGCTTTATTTGCCCTCCCAAATGCATTACCTCACACTTACCTGGGTTGAATTCCATTTGCCACTTTTTTGCCCACACAACCAAACCATTGATATCATTCTGGAGTCTACAGCTATCCTCTTCACTATCAACTACACGGCCAATTTTTGTGTCATCAGCAAATTTCCTAATCATGCCTCCCACATTTAAGTCCAAATCATTAATATATACCACAAACAGCAAGAAACCCAATTCTGAGCCCTGTGGAATGCCACTGGAAACAGCTTTCCATTCGCAAAAATATCCTTTGACTACTACTCTTTATTTCCTGTCCCTAAGTCAATTCTGGATCCAACCTGCCACATTCTCCTGTATACCATAGGCTTTCATTTTACTGACCAGTCTACCATGCGGGACCTTGTCAAATGCCTTATTAAAATCCATGTAGTCCACAAGCACTGCACTCCCCTCATCAATCCTCCTTGTTACTTCCTCAAAATATTCAATTAAGTTAGTAAGACATGACCTTCCCCTAACAAATCCATGCTGACTATCCCTGATTAATCTGTGTCTTTCTAAGTGGCAGTTTATCCTGTCCCTCAGAATTGATTCTAACAATTTACCCAACACTGAGGTCAGACTGACCGGCCTATAATTATTTGGCCTATCCCTCGCACCCTTATTAAATAATGGTACAATGTTTGCAGACCTCCAATCATCTGGTATCTCACCTGTATCTGATGAGGATTTGAAGATGATCCTCAGCGCAACTGCTATTTCCTCCCTGGCTTCCTTTAACAACCTAGGATGCAATCCATCCGGCCCTGGTGATTTATACGCTTTCAAGGATGTCAGACCCTCTAGTACTTCCTCTCTTGTTATGCTTATCATATCTAATATTTCACACTCCTCCTCTTTAACTACAATGTCTGCATCAACCCTCTCCATTGTGAAGACAGAGACAAAAAACTCATTAAGAACCCTGCCCACATCTTCTGCATCCACGCATAAGTTCCCTTGTACATCTCTGATAGGCCCTACCTTTTCCTTAGTGATCCTCTTGCTCTTAATGTACTGATAAAACATCATCAGGTTTGCCTTGATTTTACCTGCCAATAATTTTTCATGTCCTCTCTTTGCTTTTAATTTCCTTTTTTGCTTCACCCTTGCACTTTCTATACTCCTCTAAGCTTTCTAAAGTATTAAGATTTTTGTGATTGTCATAAGCTTTCTTTTTCTACTTTATCTTACCCTGTACACTTCTAGATAACCAGGCGGCTCTAGATTTGGCAGTACCACCCTTTATCTTTGTGGGGACATGCCTACACTGTGCCTGTAGTATCTCGCTTTTGAATGCCTCCCACTGGTTTGCCACTGATTTTCCTTCAAATAGCTGTATCCAGTACACTTTTGCCAGATCACTTTTCAGTTTTGGAAAATTTGCCTTCCCCCAATTTAGAACGTTTACTCCTGTTTTATCTTTGTCCTTTTCCATGATTATGCTAAAACGTACCGTATTCTGGTCACTATCTCCAAAATCGTCACCCATTGTTACTTCACCCACTTGCCCAGCTTCATTACCGAAGACTAAATCTAGAATTGTGCCCCCTCTCATTGGGCTTGTTACGTGCTGGCTGAAAAAGTTCTCTTGAACGCAATTCAAGAATTTTGTCCCCTCTGTGCCCTTCACACTGTTTGTATCCTGGTTGATATTGGGGTAGTTTAAATCCACAACTATTCATGTCCTATAGCTTTTGCACTCAGAAATTTGCCTACAAATTTGTTCTTCTACCTCCCTCTCACTATTTGGGGGTCTATAGTACACTCCCAGTAGTGTGGCTGCCCCTTTTTTTTATTTCTGAGCTCTACCCATATGACCTCGTTTGATGATTCATTTAGCATATCATCCCTCCTCAAAGCTGTTACTGATTCCTTAACTAATAATGCTACACCCCCTCCTTTTTTCTCTCCCTCTCTATCCCTCCTGAAAACTCTATATCCAGGGATGTTGAGCTGCCATTCTGGCCCCTCTTTAAACCAGGTTCCATTATAGCAACGATGTCGTGTTGCCATGTGTCTGTCTGTGTCCTCAGCTTATCAGCTTTATTTACTATACTCCCTGCATTTAATTAAATACCCTTTAACACTGCCACATTCCTGTGCTGCACACCTTTTAACCTTTGCTTCTTCTGTTTTTCAGAATCACTCGCTAATTTTCTGCCTCCTGTTCCCTGCCCTGAAATTATCCTGCACTCAGGTTCCTATCCCCGGCTGAAACAGCATAGTCTGCGAGGATTGTTGATTTCAAAAGTTCTCCGGTCACACTCAGTGGGGGAGTGGAGGTCTGTCTCTTTTGATCGCCACTATTGACAAAACCCATCTTGCTAATTGAATCAATGAGCACTCCCATTGTCTCTTCATGCAACTGTCTCTCTGAATGCAAATGTCAACCATGTTTTAGCTGTCCAGCTCTGTGGTCCTTTTAAACAAGTTATGTTCAATGTTCAGTAAGAAGTTCAAGTAGTGTTCCATATGACAAAATTAATATGCTTCCATTTGGCAGGTGTGATTTCCGTCACACTATCCAGAGGAAGACTGTTCTACAGACGGATAATAATGTGCGTTTATATAATGTCTTTAACATAGAAGAATATCCCAAGGTGCTTTAGAAGGAAGAGAAGACCATCATTATAAGATCATAAAAAGAGGTACTGTATATAAGCTCATGCTGACTAGTATGCTTAATGAATGGAGATTTTTTTAATGCCAATGGCAGAAAAATGTCAGTGGTAAGGCAGGGAAAGACCCATGGAAGGGATTTGCCCACCAGCACTAACGTCTATACTAAACCATGTTGCCATGTCCCTCTTTCCACTGAAAGCTATATGTACAAGCTGCTCACAACAATACCATTGTAGTCTCTGTTCCCCTATTGTTTCTCTGTATGTTCTACAAGAAAAGCCAGCACTCACTGCAGCTGAGCACACCATCAAACAATGCTGTTGCTTCTCAACAATGCTGTTACTCTGACCGCCCCAGATATTTCGACCAACCCACCCCAGAGATTTACAGAATGAGTGAGGTGGGGGTATTAATTGTGTGGTATTTGAGTATTTAATTGTATTCAGGTGGTGGACATTAACTGGGGATTGACTTGTGCTCCTAGATATAGGAGCCAACAGAAACTGTGGCAGTTGGGTTTGGAGATGAATGTGTATCTTTGTAAATCAAAGCTTACAAAGTGTGTAAAGATTGGGCTCCCATTTTATCCTTCACTGCCTGGCTTTCTGGAGTCGAAGGGGCGGGGGCAGGGGTGGCGACAGAGTGAGACACAAGGCACGAGCGAGAATGAGCTGTTGGTGGTTGCAGACAATGAATAACACCTTGTCAGGAGGGGCAGGTTGGCATCCCAACTTTGCTCATGAGCCCGATGCCGGGATTATTGGTTCCAATCTTCCTGGCGGTGGCGAGGCTCCATGGTAGCACCTCCGCCGGTCTACGACGGGACCCTAGTTTAAAATGTTTCTCTGCATAAATTTAAATTTAATTCCCTGCGATCTTACCTTCAGTTCGCAATCTTGAGCACATCGTGCAGCACACAATGTGCCTGCGCTTTCCTGTCCAGGAGAAGCTGGTGCCACCGAGGTGGGGAAGGGATCAACTCTGCATGATTTGTATGGGGAAGGGGGGAGAAGGGGTCAACGCTGCATGATTTAGTGTATAATGAAGCTCTGCCTTATGTTGTACTGCCTGCAGGGCTGGCACCAGCACCTGCTCTTACATGAGGTGACACCGTGAACGTGTCGCCAATGCCACCCCAGCCACATGATTGGGGGGTGCACAATCGCAGCGGCCCGGGTCCCATGAAGTACGGTCGCCATGTTTCACGCCCGCTGCTGCTCCTGGTGGCAGGACTACAAAATCCAGCCCATTGAAACTAAATTCATGTAAATTGTTCCTCCAAAAATGTAGACTTCTCTTTTAAGTTGCTTCTGAAGACTTTTGAAACCAGCAGCGGAACAGAAAATTCGTCTTCACATCCAGCAAACTCCTGACAGCTGGCACTGTTTAGCCTGGGAGCAATTAGAAATATTCTAAGCTGCAGTGTGGTTAGCACTCAATCAATATGCCCCATCTGCCTCCCACCCAATCCATACTTGGACTAGAAAATCCCACCTTATTACTAGTGATTTAAGCTCCAGCGTACTGTTCCTGTATGATATCAAATGATAACACTGCCTGGTCACTGCTACTAATCTTCAGATTTGTGGGGCATTTTGTAAGTTGTGTATTAGGGAGGCAACATCAATGTAAACACAAACTGCCATTGATCTAATTAAAATAAAACTTGAATTAGGTGGCAGGTTGTGGCGGATAATAGAACTAAAATCAAGACTTCTCGATAAAATTTAAGATAATCAGTTTGAGAATTCTTCAAAACAAACTGAACAAATTATCAGCAAATCTGCCCAAACCCTCAATAAATAATTGAAAGAAAAGTTTGCCAAAAAACTTACTTCGACCAAAGAAACCAACACAAAATCACATATTTTGTGGCTCATTGAATAAATGGAAAATTATGTATAAGTGTGGAGGTATTTCTGCCTTTACTTCATCTCTGCGTCATGCTGCTGGCTAACTCCTGACCAATTAACTCCAGTATCACAATGCAGCTAGCCACACATAGGTGTGTACAAATTAGTAGAACCAAAAAGCTATTCTCTCTAATAAACAATGTTAAGTAACAGATTTTGAGAATACAGCACAGCTATCTCTTTCAGAATTATTTTAACATTTGGAGCTACTCGATACAATCCTAATGAATGATCAAATGCAGCAAAATTTCTCATCTGTTCTCCCCGTAATTTCCCACACTGAGCATTCTTGATTACAACCATGCTCTGTATCCCTGAGGAAAGACAAATCAACCCTGCATTGTATTTGATGCTACACAGAGGCTACTGGAAGCACCAGTTTGCCTGGGCCTTTGATCTCAGTATCTAACCAATGTTGCAGGAGAACATAACTTAAAATACAGCTTCTGCAATTAATTAGAGAAGTAGATATCTTGCACTTGAGTATTATAGAATATATTGGTTACTTTAAAATTTTTATGGTATTTCTTATGGAGAATGTTTGCACTTATTAAGGTGAGGGCTATCAATGCTCAGAATGGAACACTTATCACTTTTAATGCATCCAGTGTTAGTATGAAACTAAATTAATGTTGACTATTCAGTCAGCAAATCACCAAACCCCATTTTGTTCAGGCCCTTCCTCTTATTTGACCACAACAGGGTTTATTCCTTTTTAAAAACAATGGTTGTGCTTACCATCTCAGTGAGTGTTTCACCTTTTTCCTTTCATGTGATTGCAAAAGAACCAATCGGACAGGTTTTCTTGAGTTTAAACAAGAAAGAGGTAAGTTTATTATACTTAACACTCTAACCCGATTTAAAAGTGCTAAAAATATGCGACACATTCATGCACACACTCACACGAGAATCACACGCACACAAATAGATTACAGAGGGAAACAGTTTTGCTGGTTGAATTAAAGTCCAGAATAAATGGAACTTAAATACAGTCTAGAAATCCAGTAGTCCTCGGCTGGAGCTGTATTCTTGAAGTTGTCGCTGGTCAAAATGTACTTTGATTGGCTTGCTTTGCTAAGAGTTTTCCTGAAGGCAGAATTGGTAGTTGATTCTCTTCCCCTGGTTGCTGACTGTAGTCGTCTGTAGGCTTGGAGGGTGTCCCCCAGTCGCAGAAAGTTCTTTTCTTGATATTTTCTGGGGAGAGAGAAAGAGAGGGAGAGAGAGAGACAGGGGAGCAGCCGCCTTCTTCACTGCTGTACACTCAGTTACTGCTTGTCTGCTGTCTGTGTCACAAAACCTCTGGTTTCTTCAGAGATGAACAGGCAGTCACATGGTTCTCTCAATCCCCTTTGTTTTTAATGTAGTCCAAAGTCTAAAACCCAAAACTCCTCTTAGGTGGGGTTGCCAGTGTTCACCCCCGCAGAGACACCTCCACTTATGAATGCCTCAGGATGACTTTGAATGGCTCACTAACGAGGATCATCTGGCTAATCTACTGAGTTAGCCAAAGCATTGTTCTGACTGGGCTTCTTGTTAGACTTTTTGTCTCCAGTTCAATCTCCTGGTGTATCAGATGTAAATGGCAGTGGCCATCTTGGCTGCTAGTTTTTTTTTTAAGTTACTGTAGAGTTTTTTTTCATTAAAAGTCTAATGTAAGTTTCCAACTGATGAAATTAATATTTCCCATTTGGCATTTAGGGTTTTCCTGACAAGGATATGAAAGATCATAAATCAATTGACAACAAAGGAGAAACGATCAAATAGGATTGAAGAAGGCCTATTAAAACATTCAGGGGTGTCTCAGGGAAATTATCCCTACTCTCTATCCAAGGGAATCCTTCACAAAGGGTAGGAACTCTCTCAAAGGGTTAAATAAACAGATCTAAGGCAGTGATGAGGTGGCAGTGATCCCTCTGAAATCCAACTGAAGTAGAATTTGAATTCAAATAGACAGCAAATGACAATAAGGTGCACAGGTTCAAGCGCGTGACATTTATAGAACACGGAAGAGAGATTTATTTAGAAGAATTCAATAACTTGATTGACAGAACTTTCCTCTTTGTTTCAGAATGAGTATTCTACTTTGAACAAAAGTGTAGCTAAAACAAGTGCCAATTATAAACCAATGGGTGGAGAAACATGGATTGGTCAGCCTGTCTGAATGACATGCCAGAGAGCATCAATCACAGATAAGGCCGTCTCTGGTCACTTCCTTGTATCACTGCCCACCCACATACCCATTCCATACCCCAACTCTACCTCTTTCTGTATTGTCGCGCGGAAAAAACTATTCCCTAATTCACTTACAGCTGCACTTTCAAAATCCCAACTGTCCAGCGCTTGTTGCTTTGTTCATCACAACATTACTGCAGTTACTGATTTGCTGAACTGCACCTTCACCTCCACCTTTGATGCCCTAGTTCCCAATAAAACCATTACTCTCTCTCATGTGTTCACATTGAACAACTTCTCCTTCAACTCCACTCACTTCTTTCAAATAAAAGGTGTTGCTATGGGTACCTGCATGGGTCCTAGTTATGCCTGCCTTTTTGTGGGATATGTCGAACATTCCTTGTTCCAGTCCTACTCAAGCCCCCTCTGCCAACTCTTTTTCCAGTACATTGATGACTGTATCGGTGCCGTTTCCTGCTCCCACCCAGAACTGGAAAACTTTGTCAACTTTGCTTCTAATTTCCACCCTTCTCTCACCTTTAGATAGTCCATCACCGACACTTCCCTTCCCTTCCTTGACTTCTCTGTCTCCATCTCTGGGGATAGCCTGTCTACTTATATTCATTATAAGCCCACCAACTCCCACAGCTAGCTCGACTACACTTCTTCACACCCTGCCTCCTGTAAGGACTCCATTCCATTCTCCCAGTTTCTCCATATCCGACGCATCTGCTCTGATGATGCAACCTTCCATGACAGAGCTTCTGATGTGTCTTCCTTTTTCCTCAGCCAAGGACTCCACCCCCCACCACCCCCCACCCCCCCGCCCCACTGTGGTTGACAGGGCCCTCATCCGTATCCGACCCATTTCCCGCACCTCTACCCTCACCCTTTCCCTTCCCTCCCACTACCGTGACAGGGTTCCCCTTGTCCTCATTTTCCATCCCATCAGCCTCCACATCCAAAGGATCATCCTCCGCCATTTCCGCCACCTCCAGCGTGATGCCACAACCAAATACATCTCCCCTCCCTTCTCCTGTCGGCATTCCGAAGGGATCGTTCCCTCCGGGACACCCTGGTCCACTCCTCCATTATCCCCACCATCTCGTCCCCTTCCCACGGCACCTTCCCCTGCAATCACAGGAGGTGTAATACCTGCCCATTTACCTCCTCTCTCCTCACTATCCAAGGCCCCAAACACTCCTTTCAGGTGAAGCAGCAATTTACTTGTACTTCTTTCAATTTAGTATACCATATTCGTTGCTCACAATGTTGTCTCCTCTACAGTGGGGAGATCAAACGCAAACTGGGTGATCGCTTTGCGGAACACCTCCGCTCAGTCCGCAAGCAGGACCCCGAGCTTCTGGTTGCTAGCCATTTCAACACGCCCCCCATGCTCTCATGCACACATCTCTGTTCTGGGATTACTGCAGTGTTCCAGTGAACATCAACGCAAGCTCGAGGAGCAGCACCTCATTTACCGAATAGGCACACTACAGCCTGCCGGACGGAACATTGAGTTCAATAATTTCAGAGCATGACGGGCCCCCCTTTTTATTTTTATTTTTAGTTATTTTTTCTTTTTTTGCTTTTATTTTTTGTGTTTATTTTATTTTAGTTTGTTTAGTTTGATACTACTGTGCCTACCCCCTGTTTTTTCATGTTTGTGCTTGGGGCCAGGCTGCTCAGTTTTCTGTCCATTCACACCCTCTCTGCACTAATGCTTTGTCTTTCAGCACACCATTAACATACCACTTGCCTTTACTCCATGACCTTCTGGTCAGTTATTCTCTGTGACCTTGTCCTATAAACACATTCTCTTTTGTTATCTCTTGCCCCACCCCGCTTTACTTGTTTAAAACCTTTTACATTTCTAATATCTGCCAGTTCTGATGAAGGGTCACTGACCTGAAACGTTAACTCTGCTTCTCTCTCCAAAGATGCAGCCAGACCTGCTGAGTATTGCCAGCATTTCTTGTTTGAGTTTCTTTACTCTCTCTCACCCTGGCCATTCCCCCGGTATCCTCCTCATTCCCCCCTCATCTCTGCTCCCTTAAGATCAAGAGATGCAGACGTGAAAGGATATAGCAGACAACTGGTGTAGCCATTTACTACAAGATCTAGCTGGACCACATAAAACACCATTGGGTCCTGCTCTCCTCTGCTAAAACTGCTTACTTTTCCAGGATGATGCTGAAATGTAAAGATTTGCTTATTTTCTGTACTGAAAACGGTTTCTTAAAACGCTTTCCCCTGTATCCTCCAGCCTCACCTCCAATGACAAGAGCAAGGAGCTAATGGACTTCTTTGTCACTAAGATTGAGATCACACGATCAGCTGCCTCTGCCACTTCCCTACCTTGCACTAGCCCACCTGGCCAAACTTCCTCTAATGCTCCCCACTGCCCTAAACCTGAACTCGCATCTTTCTCTAGTTTCTCTCTATCTCCCCTCATGCCCTGTCCAAACTCATCTTGTTCATGAGACCCACCTTCTGCTCTGAAGACCCTATTCCCACTAAACTTCTGACCTTCCTGTACTATACTGGTCAGTGTGCTGTTAATATTAAATGAGGATAGTAGACTTTGGGTCAAAGTAACAGGAATTTATTTACAGGGGTCTTATCTCTAAGGTAGCTACATTAACACGGAGCAACACGAGGTTCAGACTCATGACATCACATCCTGTGATGATGCTTTCAGTCTATATACATAATCTACCCAGCAACAGCTTAAGTATTGTACTACACCTCCAACTTCCCTTCATGATGCCATGTTAGCTGATGTTGTTAATGGTTCTCTGTCATAGAGAGATACAGCACCAAAATAGGCCCTTTGGCCCAACAAGTCCATGCTGACCATCAACCACCTATTTCTACTAATCCTACATTAGTCCCATTTTTTCCTTCTCACATCCCTACCTTCCCCTACCACCTACCTACACTAGGGGCAATCTTTACAATGGTCAATTTACCTATCAACCCGCAAGTCTTTGGCATGTGGGAGGAAACCAGAGCGCCCAGAGGAAACCCACACAGTCACAGGGAGAACTTGCAAACTCCACACAGGCAGTACCCAGAACTGAACCCAGGCCGCTGGAGCTGTGAGGCTGTGGTGCTAATCGCTGTGCCACCCCCTCTCCTTAGGTACTGTCCCATTCTCCTTTTAATCTGCCAGCATCAACTATCTCCTCGAAAAAAACTCTTGACCCCCACCGTCCTTGCAAACCTCCACCCATCTCCAACCTCCTTTTCCACTTCAAAGTCCTTGAATAATTTGTAACCTGTCAAATCAGTGCCATCTTTCCCAGAACTCCATGTTTGAATTCCTCCAATCAGGTTTCTGCTTTGTCACAGTACCAAAACACCTCTTATCAAAGTCACAAATGACATCCTCTGTGACTGTGAAGAAGGTAAACTATCCCTCCTCATCCTTCTCCACTTGTCTGCAGCCTTTGATACAGTTGACCACACCATCCTCCTCCAATGCCTCCCGTCCAGCTGGATGGGACTGATCTCACCTGGTTCCATTCTTATCTATCTAATTGTACACAATGTATCATTTGCAATGAATTCTCTTCCTGCTCCCACACCATTATGTCTGGTGCCCCCACCCCAACAGGGATCTATCCTTGACCGCCTCATTTTTCTATATGCTGCCCCTCAGCGACATCATTCAAGAGCATAGTGTTAGTTTTCACATGTACATTGATGACACCCAGTTGTACCTCTCCGTCACCTCTCTCGACTCCTGCACTGTTGCTAAATTATCAGGCTACTCATCCAACATCCAGTAGTGGATGAGCAGAAATTTATTTCAATTAAATATTGGGAGACTGAAGCCATTGTTTTCAACATCCACCTCCCCCCCCCCCGCCCCACACCCCCCACCACCACAAACTCCGCTCCATAGCTCTTGACTCCATCCCTCTCCCTGGCAACTGTCGAAGACTGTGAACCAGACTGTTCACATCCTTGGTGTCATATTTGATCCCGAGGTGAGCTTCCAGCCTAATATCCATGCCATCACAATGACAGTCTATTTCCGCCTTGTAACATCGCCCGACTTGGTTCTTGCCTTGGCTCATTCATGCCTTTGTTACCTCTAGACTTGACTATTCCAATGCACTCCTGCCTGGCCTCCCACATTCAACCCTCCGTAAACTTGAGGTCATCCAAAACTCTTCTGCCTGTTCCTTACTCGCACCAAGTCCTGTTCACCTATCACTCCTCTGTTCGCTGACCCACATTGGCTCCTGGTCAAGCAAGGTCTCCATTTTAAGATTCTCATCCTTGTTTTCAAATCCTTTCATGGCCTCACCCCTCCCTAACTCTGTAATCTACTCCAGGCCCACAACCCTCCAAGATATCTGTGCTCCTCAAATTCTGGCCTCTCAAGCAGTCCCGGTTTTAACTGCTCCCCAGTTGGCGACCGTGACTTCAGCTGCCTAGGCCCTCAGTTCTGGAATTCCCTCCCTAAACCTCTTCACCTCGCAACCTCTCTTTCTTCCTTTAAGATGTTCTTTAAAATGTACCACTTTGACCAGGTTTTTTGGCCATCTACCCGAATATCTCCTTATGTGGCACAATATCAAATTTTGCTTTATAATTCTCCTGTGAAACACCTTGGGACTTTTTTTACTTTAAAGATGCTATTTAAATATTTGTTGTTGTTTAGCCCATTACATTGGCATATTATTTCCCTTTTCTCATAGAATGACATAGAATTTTACAGCACAACAACATACTATTCAGCCCAACATGTCTTTGCTGGTGTTTCTGCCCCACACAAGCCACCTTCCACTCTATTTGCTTCATCTCACTCTACCCATATATCCTTCTATTCCTTTCTCCCTCATCGTTTATCTAGCTTCCCTTAAAATCTACCACTTTGACCAAGCTTTTGGCCATCTGCCCTATTCGCCTCAGCAACTTCATATGGTAGCGAGTTCCACATTCTCACGATTCTGAGCAAAGAAATTTCCCTTGAATTTTCTACTGGATTTATTAGTGCCCAACTTGTATTTATGGTTTTGGACATCCTCATAAGTGAAAACATCTTCTCAACATCCATCCTATCGAACACTTACAAAATCTTAAAGACCTCTATCAGGTCACCCATCAGCCTTTATTCCTTGCTGGAGAAAAGAGCCCCAGTTTGTACAAAAATGTACATCTGTTGTTGTTTTGATGAATAGTAAGATAAATTTTTAATGCCTTTATCTCTCTAATAATTTCCCTACCACTGATGTAAGGCTCATCGGCCTATAATCTCCTGGATTATCCTTGCTACCCTTCTTAAACAAAGGAACAACATTGGCTATTCTCCAGTCCTCTGGGACCTCACCTGTAGCCAATGAGGATACAAAGATTTTTGTCAAAGCCCCAGCAATTTCTTCCCTTGCCTCCCTCAGTATTCTGGGGTAGATCCCATCAGCAGGCCCTGGGGACTTATCTACCTTAATGCTTTGCAAGACGCCCAGCACCTCCTCCTTTTTGATAACGACATGACCGAGACTATCTACACTCCCTTCCTAGAATCAGCATCCACCAAGTCCTTCTCTTTGGTGAATACTGATGCAAAGTACTCATTTAGTTTATTTAAGTTTAGTGAAGTGTTCAGCACCAGTCACTTTCTCTGTGATATCATCGATTGTTGGTGTCAAATGTTTTTCTCCTTGTATGACTTGGTTTGGTGATTGCATATCCATGCAGATTCTAATCTGGTTCTTGCTCTTGGGTTTCTTGATGATTTGTATGAGTGAGACCCAAGAGAAAGGCTCAACCCGACTTTCTCAATAATGTCAAAGTCAAGTAGGCGTTGAAGTTCCTTCTCTGTCTGTTTTCTGACATGAAATGGTATCCATTGCCGTTGATGCACAACTGGGGGTGCAATAGGGGCTATATGCAGCTGCATGTAATACCTTTCAGTTTACTGATACCAGTGAAGCGGTTAGCATACAGCTCGAAAATGTGGTTATGCATAGGAATCACAAATGTGACTGTAATCATGTGCAGATCTGTTGCTGTGTGGAAACTGATAAGCGTGTCACAGTCTCCAGATATGGCATAGAATACAGCATTCACTCTAGTGTCTTTGAATGGGACTGGCGTTTCAAAAGTCGGCAGTTTGTCACTACTGTATGGGAAAATTTTCATATTCCCTGGTTTGCAGGGAATGGGGCAATCCAGAAGTTTGATGAACATTTTGTCTCCCATGCCATTGACAGATGCTCCTCTATCTTTGACAACATCTATGTCTGAGGTCACTGTCACCCGTGGCTGTTGCTGTGTTCGAGAAAGAGCACAAAAGTATGGTCAAGGTCATCCTCCTCTACATTGGTTATATTCTCAAGCCCTTTTGCTGTGGTACACATACATGACACCCTTCTGTTGGTATTGGCCTTTGTAGGTGATTTTGTTGATGAGTGGCAAACATGAGCAAAGTGGTTAGGTTTTCCACAGGCTTTACACTGCTTACCAGTAGCAGGACACTCTGTGGAAACATTCTTTGGACAAGTCATAACTCTGTTTATGAGACTGCTGTTGTTGCTCTACAGGTGGTTTCCTGGCACATGAGTGATGAACAGTGTTCACAGGAGTTGAAATTAGAGTTTGGTAGTTACTGTTAGCAGCGTCAACTTCAGTAACTCTGAACTCTGACAGTGATAGTGATCGCTCCAACAGCTCTGACAGCTTTCTGTCTTTCTCGAGTGCTTTTTGGCATAGTTGAGTAGAGGGACAACTTCAATTATTTGTGTTTTGATTTCCCGTTTGTCATGTTCAACATCACCAAAGTCACATTTGTTTGCTAGTTGCCTCAGTCACATGCAATATTGGTCAATTGTCTTATTTGCTTCTTGCTTAGTGTGTCAGAAGACAATAGTTGCATATATGGTATTTTTCTGAGGTGTAAAGTAGGTTATAGTGCATTTTTGTTGAGTTGTAATCATTTTGCTCAGGCGGAAATGTCTCAAAGATATCCTCCAATTCTTCACCTCCATAGTGGAGAAGTAGGCCTTTTGGTCATCTGTGATTGAGAAACCTGCCATCACGCCTTCAAAATGTTGCATCTACTTTTGCCAAAGTGGCAATACACATAAATGCACATCAAAAGGTGATAGACTGGGCATATACAATGCCCTATAGATCAACAACACAATGATAATGTGTGATCAGTGATCCAGGTCCAGGATCGCATTCCTTTCAAAGAAAACTTCTCTATAATGATCCAAGATTTTTTTTTGATTGGATGGTTATTTTGGAGAGGTCCGTGTGTGTGTGTGTGTGCCTCATTGTGGTTTCTAATTCTCCAACTTAAAATGCTGTCTGCAGAAAATAGACAAACACCTTCCAAGAATTTCATAGAGAGATACAGCACTGAAACAGGCCCTTCAGCCCACTGAGTCTGTGCCAACCATCAACCACCCATTTATACTAATCCTACATTAATCCCATATTCCCTATCACATCCCCACAATTCTCCTACCACCTACCTACACTAGGGGCAATTTACAATGGCCAATTTACCTATCAACCTGCAATTCTTTGGCTGTGGGAGGAAACTGGAGCACCTAGTGGAAACCCACACAGTCACAGGGAGAACTTGCAAACTCCACACAAGCAGTACCCAGAACCGAAGCCAGGTCAGTGGAGCTGTGAGGCTGTGGTGCTAACCACTGCACCACTGTGCTGCCCTTTCATACCTGAAAGCAGTGTTTCCTATTTTTCACCACCCTCGTTGCCAATGTGAGGTTCTTGAGATTAAACGGTAATATTCAGCCAGAACCACTGCATGCTGTTGAAACATTGTTATGACCAAGGCAGGAATCAGTTCAGTCCCAATACTCCACAGGTCGCAGCATATTATTAAAGTTTTCAACAATTTACTGCCATCCAGAATAGAAACAAACCAAACCAGGTATCTTTAGACAACAACAAATCAACTATTTATTAGGAAACTAAATCTTAAACACTATTAAGATAAATTTATGTCTAAAGACCTTATAACTTCTTATTTATTCAAACTTCCCCATTCATACACATACAATCAAAAACTAACAGTTAACCCGTTTTAAAAATGTGTTTTAAAAAATCAGCTGTTTCTTAAGAATAAATAAATAACTGGCTTATAAGGCTTTGTGAGTTACATTCCTGGTTGATGAGGTGTCCAGATTAGAACAATCAGATGCCACTCGAAGTCTCCACGCAGATTTGATGAACAGTCTTTACTTGATAGGCATTCAAAGCACTTCGGCTGCAGCAGGCATTATACAGTTCTTTCAACATGGAGTATGACGATAGGTCTATTATTTGGACTTTAAAATTGGTAGTCTTTCAGTCAAAACTTTACTGCGAATTCCAGGAAATACAATCAGTTAAGAGAGAGTCAATCTTGAAGCAAAGACTTCACCTTAAAGCTCCAATTCCAACTTCACCTCTCACTCATCCTGTTCTCCCTCTTGTGTGCGTATCCATGCAGCAATCTGGAATGTACCACACATTGAAATAACCATGCTGCTCACAAATTCATAAAATTTCCGTGACTTTGGAAGTAAAGCAAAGGAATTTTGCTACCTCCAGCAATACGAATGCTCTCTTCAAAGGGTATTTTTTGCCTCCTTCGGCAAGTAACACAGCCTGTAGCTCATTGTAGAATTTCTGCTGAGAGAATTCTCTTCCTTCAAGGCAAGCATGCTTCACTGGTGTCTCTCTAGTTCAAACTGGTTTTATTTGGTTCTTACACACAGTTAAAAGTTACAGTATGCCACGTGACCTCTCCACTCTCCTGCTGTTGCCTAGTTAACAGATGTAGCTGCTGCACACACTGTTCTCAGTCTTAAATCTTCTCATGCTATCTTAAAAGCACTGTTTTAAACAGAGGAGAAAAATAAATAGTTCCATGATAACATAGATTCCTTTTTTCTCTTACAGCCATGCTGTGTTGATATATGTGTGTATGGTAGCCTTAAGTGGGCAGAATGCTCACTGCAATTTTCAAAACACTACAAATAAGGGTGCCACGTTTGCCAATCTCCAATCCTCTGGCACCTCCCCCATATCTAGGGAAGACTGGAAGATTATGGCAAGCCCTTTTGCAATCTCCACCCCCATTTCCCTTAGCAACCTGGGATGCAACCCATCTGGACCAGGTGACCTATCCACTCTATGCATAGCCAGCCTTTCCAGTATCTCTTCACTCTCACGGTCAGGTAAACACACACAGTCTGATGTGAAGTTGATCAATTGTTTTAGTTTCAATGAGCCCCTAAAGATTTTGAAGACAAATTTATTTTTTTTAATTTTATTTCATTTTAGAGATACAGCACTGAAACAGGCCCTTCGGCCCACCCAGTCTGTGCCGACCATCAACCACCCATTTATACTAATTACCATTAATCCCATATTCCTACCACATCCCCACAATTCCCCTACCACCTACCTATACTATGGCCAATTTACCTATCAACCTGCAAGTCTTTGGCTGTGGGAGGAAACCGGAACACCCGGCGAAAACCCACAGGTTGAGTTATTAATCATATATATGGAGCATGCCCAACGAACACTTACCTTTAGCACTGAGTGCCACATGAACCAGCCTGGAAATGGCACATTAATTTAAGCTATCTAGATCAATAGATAATGACTGAGAGACCAGATCATGTGAGTTTCATTTCACTGTTTGGCGTGATGAATAGATTTTTAAGGTTGTTTTTGATCTAAGCACAGATTTTCAAGCTGTGTGTATTCTCTCCACTCTTCTCTACTCTTCAGATAGTGCTAGGTCTCATGTCAGGGAAGTGGGGCCAGAAGTCTAGATGTGGGATGTGTGAGGGGAGAAGGAGAAAGTGATGCGTGAGGAGAGAGGGAGAACAGGACGCGTGAGGGAAGAGGAAGAATGGGACGCTTGGTGGGAGAGGAAGAACAGGATGAGTGAGAGGTGGAGTTGGAATGGGACCTTTAAGGTGAGGGAGAATTGGGCCAATGGGAAGAGAGCAATGCTCCCTCTAAGGGCATGTATGCGCATCCATGCAGCAATTTGGAATGTACCACACATTGAAATAACCCGGCTGCTCACAAATTCATAACATTTCAGTGACTTTTAAAATGAAAACATAGGAGTTTATTGCCTGCCCAGTACTAATAAAATTTAGAGGGAGCATTGAATTCCCCGTAAGCGAATGTTACAATAAATGAGAGCATGTGGAATGTTGGCCTTTATCTCAAGAGGACTGGAATACAAATGGGTGGAACTTACGTTATAGTTTTGGTTAGAATCCATTTTTAGAGTATTGTGTTCAGTTCTGGGTGCATGTTAGGAAAGATATATTGATCCTGAAGGGGTGCAGTGCAGATTCACAAGTTGATACTGGGTCTAAAAGGGTTAAATTATGAGGGAAGATTGCATTAACTTGCTTTGTATTCCATTCAATATAGCAGATTAAGGGGTGATCTAATTGATGTGTTTAAGATGATCAAAGGAGTTGTTAGGATGGATAGAAAGAAACTATTTCCTCTGGTAGGAGAATCCAGAACAAGGGGGCATATTTAAAATTAGAGCAAGATTGTTCAAGTGTGATGACAGAAAGCCCTTCTTCAAAGGGAGTCTCCCACATGTCAAGAAAAAATATTTTATGTTGAATGATGATTTTTAATCCACCGGCTGGAAACCCAAATTTTGAATTTTAAAAAACAGACTAAAGGTGACTCGATGATTGCAGCTGAAGATGGCGACTCTAATTTGCATCACTGTACCTTCCTCATTCCAATACATTGAGATAGAGACACCATGTCTGCAAAGACCCAGCAAGGACAATGACCCGTGGAATCTGAGTGAATCACATATCCTGGTCCCATTAGCATGACATCAAGGCAATCACCTGCGATATTCAACTGGAAGAGATGAATCACTCAACCTAATCACTTGAACAATGGGACCCTAGCTGAGAAAAGGGGATTCCTAGACATGAACTAATTAGGTTGCAAGGGGGAATACACTTGTCACGGCCATGCTTGAATCACTGGGTGATGGTCATGTGACAGGCCCACCCTTTGTGTGCCTGTAATTATTTTTTCTCTGCAGTAGGAGATAAGCAGCTAGATGCTAACGAGTGAAGACCCGAGTGAAGTCCTTCCTTCCTCTCTCTCTTTCTAACCCATCTTGCAAGCTTCAAACCCTGTTTGCTGACAATGACCACTCATGGTTGCCCCTGCTGCAGACGGAGACTCCGTGAAGGAAATCAACCTACTGTCTCTAGGAGAACAGCCATATCAGCTGTTTACATCTTCAGATCGGAAGCACAGGACCAACAAAGGAAAGTCGCACGACCACTAAATTTAGCCTGAGCCAGTCAACTCACCAGCCTCCACAGACTGTATGTCCCTTTTAATTCTCTGAACTCTAATTTGCCAATCTATCCTCCCCCACTGTCCCCCCTGCCACCCAACTCTGTAATCTATTTGTATGCATGTGTAAACTTCGAGTGTGTGTGTGTGTGAAAGGTGGAGCCTATTTTATTATACGCGGATTGGTTTAAATAGAATCAAGCTAACCTCTTTCTTTGTTAAACTCAAGAAAACCTGTTCGATTGGTTCTCTTATGATCACAGCATGTAAACAGTTAAACACTCACTGAATTGACAAGTATCTCCTTTTCAAAAAAGAAGTAAACCTGTTGCATTCAAACATGGAGGGGGGAAAGAGGGGAACAATAACCATTTGACCCCTCCTCACCTGATCATAATACACATCATGGTCGAGTGCTCCAAATTGCACAATCTCACCATATATAGAGGTCTGCATTTGGAAGAAGCACAGCAATAACATTGGATGAGGAAGACCAAAGTAAGGTGAGGAAGTTGAATTCTGAAAACAAACAAAGGTCTTTATTCGGGAAATGTGACAACGGAGGATTGAAGGGTATGAGGGAAACTGGTTGGCAGGTAGGGGCCTCTGATCTCTTACCACCTGCCCTAAATGGGAGTACTGGAGGGTTAAAAGTGAACTAAGTAACAAGAGAGCATTGATAGGATCTGAGATTGTTGGAAAAGAGCTTACAGTATGAATGTGAAAGGGCAATGGCAATGAGAGGGTCGGGGGAGAAACGAGTACAATTGGAGGAGTGAATGGGAAAGGAGTCTCTGAGGGTCTCTTTTTCCCTGCAGCCTTACTCTAAATGCAGCCTGCAGACATTTGTGGCTCCTTCCCCTGCTGTGCCATATTACACCTCACACCATCTTCCACCCGAAAGAAAAGAAAATTGAGGGAGAAGCAGAAGAGGAAAGAAGCAAAGAGAGTTAGTGAGAGAGAGGCTGAAGAGAAAAAAGAAATAGAAACAATCACGGGGTTGTCTACCTGATGTGTTTCCATCTCCCTGCGTTCTTGCTGGAGGCGAGGTCAGACTGGCACCAGCTACCCATTCGGAAGTGGTGGTTAACCAATTAATATCAACTAAATTCCCACTTGGGGTAAAATTGGTGATGCTATCGCAATCTTCCCGATGTTGGCCAAAGCCTGGCAGGTGCCTGGAGGCAGCCTCCTGGCGGCAGGCCAGTGCGCCATTGATGCCTCTTTTAAATCCCCCCATCCCAGAGCTGCAGAGATCAAAAGCTATAGCTGTGGCTGCAGGGCATCCTTCTCCACAATGATAGCAGCACATCATCCAGCACAGTGGCACAGTGGTTAGCACCGCAGCCTCACAGCTCCAGTGACCTGGGTCAAAAACAAGAAATGCTGGAGTCACTCAGCAGGTCAGCATCTGTGGAAAGAGAAGCAGAGTTAACGTTTCGGGTCAGTGACCCTTCTTCGGAACTGACAAATATTAGAAAAGTCACAGATTATAAACAAGTGAGGTGGGGGTAGGGCAAGAGATAACAAAGGAGAAGGTGCAGATTGGACCAGGCCACATAGCTGACCAAAAGGTCACGGAGCAAAGGCAAACAATATGTTAATGGGGTGTTGAAAGACAAAGCATTAGTCCAGATTAGGTGTGAATACACTGAATATTGAACAGCAGCAAGTGCAAACCTGAAAAAAAAACAACCTGAAAAAAACAGTGGGTAAGCAAACTGAACAAACTAAGATGAAATGAAATAAATGCAAAAAAAGATTGTAAAAAATGTAAAAAGGAATGTAAAAAAAAAGGAAGAAAAAATAACTAAAAATGAAAGTAAAATGAGGGGCTGTCATGCTCTGAAATTATTGAACTCAATGTTCAGTCCGGCAGGCTGTAGTGTGCCTAATCGGTAGATGAGATGCTGTTCCTCGAGCTTGCGTTGATGTTCACTGGAACACTGCAGCAATCCCAGGACAGAGATGTGAGCATGAGAGCAGGGGGGAGTGTTGAAATGGCAAGCAACCGGAAGCTCAGGGTCCTGCTTGCGGACTGAGCGGAGATGTTCCGCAAAGCGGTCACCCAGTCTGCGCTTGGTCTCCCCAATGTAGAGGAGACCACACTGTGAGCAGCGAATACAGTATACTACATTGAAAGAAGTACAAGTAAATCGCTGCTTCACCTGAAAGGAGTGTTTGGGGCCTGGGATAGTGAGGAGAGAGGTAAATGGGCAGGTATTACACCTCCTGCGATTGCAGGGGAAGGTGCCCTGGGACGGGGACGAGGTGGTGGGGGTAATGGAGGAGTGGACCAGGGTGTCGCGGAGGGAACGATCCCTTCGGAATGCTGACAGGGGAAGGGAGGGGAAGATGCGACTGGTAGTGGCATCACGCTGGAGGTGGCGAAAATGGCGGAGGATGATCCTTTGGATATGGAGGCTGGTGGGATGAAAAGTGAGGACAAGGGGAACCCTGTCACGGTTCTGGGAGGGAGGGGAAGGGGTGAGGGTAGAGGTGCGGGGAATGGGTCAGACACGGTTGAGGGTCCTGTCAACCACAGTGGGGGGAAATCCTCGGTTGAGGAAAAAGGAGGTCATATCAGAAGCACCGTCATGGAAGGTAGCATCATCAGAGCAGATGCATCGGAGACGGAGAAACTGGGAGAATGGAATGGAGTCCTTACAGGAGGTAGGGTGTGAAGAAGTGTAGTCGAGGTAGCTGTGGGAGTCAGTGGGCTTATAATGGATATTGGTAGACAACCTATCCCCAGAGATGGAGACAGAGAAGTCGAGGAAGGGAAGGGAAGTGTCAGAGATGGACCATGTAAAGGTGAGAGAAGGGTGGAAATTGGAAGCAAAGTTGATAAAGTTTTCTAGTTCGGGGCGGGAGCAGGAAACGGCACCCAGTGACCTGGGTACTGTCTGTGTGGAGTTTGCAAGTTCTCCCTGTGACTGTGTGGGTTTCTGCCAGGTGCTCTGGTTTCTTCCCACAGCCAAAGACTTGTAGGTTGATAGGTAAATTGACCATTGTAAATTGCCCCTAGTGCAGGTAAGTAGTAGGAGAATGGTGGGGATGTGGTAGGGAATATGGGATTAATGTAGGATTAGTATAAATGGGTGGTTGATGGTTGGCACAGACTCAGTGGGCTGAAGGGCCTGTTTCAGTGCTGTATCTCTAAATAAATAAAAATAAATGATGGCCAATGCAGCTGCAGGCACACCTTATATTTAAAAATTCAAACGTCTTCAGATGGCGCCTCCATCTTGAGGCACCCTCGGTGGTCCCTTCACTTACATTGGCAGTGTCCATCTCTCCCGATCGAGCTGCCAGCTGCCCACACCCTCAGGCGCTCCAACTGGCCTTCCTGCCCGCCGTCCTTAATTGGACAGCAAACACAGAGGCAGTCTGTTAATTGTCTGCAGATTACACAGCTGGTCAGGGCTAAGATGCTATCAGAGTCAGGACTCAGAAATGATCCTGGCCCACGCTTAAAAATAACGTCAGTAAGATTCCTCTTTAACTTTCTGTTCAAAGGAAGACTGCACTCATTCAATTGTTGCACGCATTTGAGTATAATATGTTTTCTTGGGTGATCACGAGTCTGAGTGAAACGACTTCAAAAGAACAAAGAGGCAGAGCATTTTACAGCAAAGAGCTTGTGAATGGGAAGTTTATTTTTAAAAGACCTTTCTGTCAGTTCTTTGGAAAGAAAGAGAGTTACTTGTATTGACTGCCAAATTGAGTTCTAATATTACAGAGGTACATTCAGTCTGCTGTACCACCTTGCATATGAAATTGCCTTAATTGTTCAAAATAAACTTTCCAGTAGCCCTTCTGCGACAACCAACAACACAACAACAAATGAAACCCATCAGTTTTGACAGCGTACTCCTAGAAATTCAGAATCATTGGAAGCCCATGAGCTATGTACGATAATATAACCAATTCTATTGCAAAGTGGATTGCTACCAACTGCAGACCGGTAAACATTGTAAGTGACACAGAGCTAAGAGATGACCTGCAAATAGCATTTTACAATCAGTCATATACTATACTCGATGGGCCGAAGGGCCTCTTCTGCACTGTATTATTCTGTGATTCTGTGATACCTTCCGGCAGAACTATAATGTCACAAATAGATAATCTTTATCAGGTAAAGGGAGTAGGGGGTAACATTTTGGCATGGATGGAAGATTGGCTGTCTAAAAGGTCATTTTCTGCTTGGCAAGATGTAATGAGTGGTGTGCCACAGGGATCAGTGCTGCTGCCTCAACATTTTAATATTTATATAAATGATTTGGATAAAAGGTATGGTTGCTAAATTGCTGATGACACAAAGATAGGTAGGAAAGTAAGTTGTGAAGAGGAAATAAGGAGGCTACAAAGTGATATAGATAGGTTAAGTGAGTGGGCAAAGATCTGGCAAACGGAGTATATGTGGACAAATGTGAAATTGTCCATTTTGGCAGGAAGAATAAAAAAGAAGCATATTATCCAAATGGTGAGAGATCGCAGAGCTCTGAGATGCAGAGGGATCTGGGTGTCCTCGTGCATGAAACGCAAAAGGTTAGTATGCAGGTACAGCATATAATTAGGAAAGCGAATAGAATGTTATCGTTTATTGTGAGGGGAATTGAATACAAAAGTAGGGAGGTTATGCTTCAATTGTACAAGGCATTGGTGAGACCACATCTGGAGTAGTGTGTACAGTATTGGTCTTCTTATTTAAGGAAGGATGTAATTGCATTGGAAACAGTTCAGAGAAGGATTACTAGACTAATACCTGGAATGGGCGAGTTGTCTTATGAGGAAAGGTTGGACAGGCTAGGCTTGTATCTGCTGGAGTTTAGAAGAGTAAGAGGTGCTTGATTGAAACATATATGATTCTGAGGGGTCTTGACGGGGTGGATGTGGAAAGGATGTTTCTTTTTGTGGGAGAATCTAGAACTAGGGGTCACTGTTTAAAAATAAGGGGTTGCCCATTTATGACAGAGATGAGGAGAATTTTTTTCTCTCAGAAGGTCTTGAGTCTTTGGAACTCTTTCTCAAAAGGCAGTGGAAGCAGAGTCTTTGAATATTTTTAAGGCAGAGGTAGATAGATTCTTGATAAGCAAGGGGGTGAAAGGTTATTGGGGGTAGGCGGGAATGTGGCGTCGAGGTTACAGTCAGATCAATCATGAGCTTGTTGAATGACGGAGCAGGCTCGAGGGGCTGAGTGGCCTACTCCTGCTCTTTGTATGTCTGTAGGTTTGTATGCTCGTATTGTTATAAAAAAGCTGATTCGGTAATTATCTTTTTTTTTACACAGATCATAAGCAGCCATTTAAGCAACAAATTACTATGCAATCAGTTTGAACAGAACCGCCATCGCTCCCCACCCCAAACCTTTCAATAGGGAGTTTCAAGAGTGGGCTACCAGTTTTGTTTGTTCTGCCTGTGGTTGTCAATGAGCACTTCCATCAGGAAGTCAGGATCAGACAAGCAGCAGCCAGAGGCAGGCTTGGAGTGTGGCCACCACATATGAGGCTGGCTTTTTCACCTAGGGGAGCACGCACGGAGGAGCACTGAGTGCGGGCCTACGATCACCAGGAAGACCCACAGTTACCAGGGCTGTTGGTGGGAACTAGGTGAGTACAGGCAGGCTTCTAAATAAACCAATCCATCCATAAAATAAACAAAAGGACATCTGTAATAAAAATAGAACATTCTGGGAATACTCAGCAGGTCAGGCAGCCTATTACTTTACACCTATTTGTTATGGACAGGTGGGAGATGAGAGGGATGGTTTTTCCCTTTTTCACCTCTCAACTGACCAGAGACAGCGTTTTATCCACTGAGCATTTTAATGGTCAGCAAACAGACAAATGACAGGTTTTCTCCTAAGTTTAAAAGAAAGATAAATGTTTATTCTGACAACACATGAAAATGTATGCAATGTCACCCACTCTCACACACATAAAGATACACCCAAACACACAAGAAAAAATAGAGATTTAAAAATAACATGCATTTACTTCTAATGTTTTAAAAGTGTCCAATCTTTAACTTGTGTTTCCCTGGGGTGAAGACTTTGAACAATGCAGGCCTGTATTCTTTTCCTTGTTCACTGAAGAAAGACTTCAGAGGTTTAGGAAGATGGATGCATTGCTGCTGACTTCTTTTGTTATATTCCAGCCAAAGGTCACTGGGGAAGGCCTGGTATCATTTCTCAGGTAGGGAGTTCAAGGCCAAACTCCAGTCTCCTGGTAATCTTAGGCAGGGACTTGTCTCTTCGATAGCATAGATGGATCTCCTTCTTCTTCTGGCTTTGTCTGCACAGAAAGTTTTTTTATTAAAATTCCTTATCCGAAACCTGGTTTTAGTCATGTGAGCAGAGTTTCTCCCTCATTGTTCTCATAAATGGTATCTGATAGTGAGGCCATTGTTAGACAATGTGGTCTGGGTGTCACCCATTTTCATTCCATCTTGATAAAATGGAGTTTTTCACACCCATTCTCTTGAGTTTAAATTTGGAGTCACCAAGTCTGCAATGCTATTGTTACCTCAATTCTTTGGAGAGAAGTAACTATTAACTCAGAATTTGCATTTTAATGCCTTCTCCAAGGCTTGTCCAGACATGAATATTGACTCAGGGTTTAGTTTCTATGTGTATTAGCAGTACAGGATAAGGTCACCTGATCTCTCAACTCCATTTTCTTTTGTAGGAAAAGTGTCCATTGTGGGTTTGTTTCACAGGTTCATGATATAGTTCATAATTTCTTCTTGTATGAGTATGATATAATACATTTCTAACCTCTAACCATTCTCTTGAAAGGTCATCAACCTGAAATATTAACTCTACCTGACCTGACAATATGAAAGGCACAATTCAGCATAGCAGTGCTTCAAGAGACCCCTTTTCTATCCTGAGTGGCGTTGAACAGGGCTGTGTTCTTGCACCTACACTGTTTGGGATCTTCTTCTCACTGCTGCTCTCACATGCATTCAAGTCTTCAGAAGAAGGAATTTTCCTCTACACAAGATCAGATGGCAGGTTGTTCAACCTTGCCTGTCTAAGAGCGAAGACCAAAGTACAGAAAGTCATTATCAGGGAACTCCTCTTTGCTGACGATGCTGCATTAACATCCCACACAGAAGAGTGTCCACAAAGACTCATCGACAGGATTGCAGCTGCCTGCAACGAATTTGGCCTAACCATCAAGAAAACGAGCATCATGGGACAGGACGTCAGAAATGCTCCATCCATCAATATCAGCGACCACAATCTGGAAGTGGTTCAAGAGTTCACCTACCTAGGCTCAACTATCACCAGTAACCTGTCTCTTGATGCAGAAATCAACAAGCGCATGGGAAAGGCGTCCATTGCTATGTCCAGAATAGCCAAGAGAGTGTGGGAAAATGGCGCACTGACACAGAACACAAAAGTCCGAGTGTATCAAGCCTGTGTCTTCAGTACCTTGCTCTACAGCAGCGAGGCCTGGACAACGTATGTCAGCCAAGAGCGACGTCTCAACTCATTCCATCTTCGCTGCCTCCGGAGAATCCTTGGCATCAGGTGGCAGGACCGTATCTCCAACACAGAAGTCCTCGAGGTGGCCAACATCCCCAACATACACACCCTACTGAGCCAGCGGCGCTTGAGATGGCTTGGCCGCGTGAGCCATATGGAAGATGGCAGGATCCCCAAGGACGCTTTGTACAGTGAGCTCATCACTGGTATCAGACCCACCGGCCGTCCGTGTCTCCGCTTTAAAGATGTCTGCAAACGCGAAACGAAGTCCTGTGACATTGACCACAAGTCGTGGGAGTCAGTTGCCAGCGTTCGGCAGAGCTGGCGGGCAGCCTGAAAAGGCGGGGAGTGGTGAGTCAAAGAGACTTAGCAGTTGGCAGGAAAAAAGACAGATGTGCAAGGAGAGAGCCAACTGTGTAACAGCCCCAACAACCAATTTTATCTGCAACACCTGTGGAAGAGTCTGTCACTTTCGAATTGGCCTTTATAGTCACTCCAGGCGCTGCTCCACAAACCACTGACCACCTCCAGGCGCTTACCCATTGTCTCTCGAGACAAGGAGGCCAAAGAAGAACTGACCTGCTGAGTATTTGCAGCATTTTGTTTTTATTTCATATTTACAGCATCCCAGTATTTTGCTTTTGTAAAGGGACTTCTGTGTTTAATGCAGTGACTTTTACTGAGTTTTGTTCAAAAGAGTGGAGTTCTTTTAAATATTTAAATATATCGTAGCTGGGCGTGAGTGTCAGGTGAAATTTGCCGAGAGAATACAAACCTATTGGTTTTAGTAGAAGAAGGTTTAGATATTTAAAAGTGTGATTTCTTTTTGCTAATACTACCACATACGTAAACTCAAAGAAAGGGCGCTAAGATACAAGTTCGCCCAGGGTTTCATTTTCCCTTTGACTGGTCCTGGACATATTATGCTGCAACATGTACAAAGTGTTTTTTGAATGGTGCAAAAGAGTGGCTGAAATAAGCCAAGGTAAGAACTGGTATTGACAATGTATGAAATACGATAACGACAGCCAATTTTTGGCATATGATCACTCTCTATCTCCAGTGATCAATCGCAGTAGCAGTTAATGATGCCGGACTTGGAAACTTCCAGGCAAAATACAGAAAACTCATGGGTCATTTCAGGCATAGAACAGCTAATGATGTAGAACTAGAAATACAACTGGACAGAAACAGGAATCTCATACAAGATGCTTTTAGAGGGAACTCCACATTCAGCCACTGTTTAGAAATAGATTCGCTATCGCAGCCACATTAGCTTTCCAGAAGCGCAATCTAACAGTGCCCACTCCTGCTGCATGTTACAAACCTAGGACCAGAAATTGCTGAAACGGTGCACCATCCCACGCCATTATTAATTTGTAAACAAAATTGAGGAGTTACAGATATATGCGGAGTTCCGACCTTCCACAAGTTGTCATTGTCATTTGACTATAATTCACCTTATTTCCTTTTCCTTCTTTTGCTCTGTTTCTTTCGCTATATTTGCCTTCCACTAGTCAGGGAGATGGGCGAACGAGCAAGATGTTCCCAGATGTGATATTGCTGTTTACGGGATCAACATTCCAGCAATTTGCTGCGCAAATATAGTGCAATTTCATTGGCGGAAGTTGAAAACTCTATTTGAGCTTTGCAGACATGTGAACGAGCTCTTTGGGGAAGATATGTATGTTTCCTGTTCCATGGTTGTAGCTGCATTGTGTCATTTATTGTGTGATATGACTTTCTGGGATGATGACCCACTGTATCTTGTCCAATTTAAGAACTCTTACACTGTTATACAAGAAACAATCTCACATAGCTAAAGGTGAACAATGACGTTTGGACCCAAATTCTAAGTATCTGAAATTCCTTCCAAAATTCGACAGGGAGAAAGTGAGCAAGTTAATTCGTGCCTTATTGTTGTTAGAAGTCTGATAAAACCAGCAGTTTTTGCACAAACCCTGCGCAGAGAGGCATACTTAGGAGAGCGAGGTGGGAGAATTGATGCTAAATGTGGTAGCCCCATCTCTGATGTGCTTTTCTTTAGAACAAAGTTTGCAACTGGAGTATTGGAATTGCTCCATTGACCAAACAAAAAACAGAAAAAGAGAAACAAAGAAGGTCAATTAATGGACAATCTTTATAATGATTTTGTCAAGGAGTGACAGACATATCAGTAAGATACATATCACACAATTAGGCAAAAATTAGAATCAAGTGGGGAATGTTTCATACCAAAGGAAATAATACAAACTAAAATGAATTTCTGTAGCTCCCCTCACCCCATATATAAACAGAGCCTGGAAAATTCAGACCAGTAGACGAAAATAAATTCCACCTCAGATCCATTTTTCAGTGTGGTGAAAAGTAGGAAAAGCATGCAGCTATTTTCGTCAGAATTCGCTTATCATTTTGATCACATTTTTACTAAATTTGGAGGTGTTTCAAAGCACAATTTGAATCTTCCCACATAATGGTTGCAGAATGTGAATTCTGCCCAGCAATTTTTAATTTGTCAAGTGCCCAGGGAGCAAAAATGATGTGTATAATACAATACTATGATTCCTTTGCGAACATAAAAAAATTGCAGAAAAAAAATTCCTCAGTCAAGTGCCAATTTACTGAAATAAAAGCAAAATACTGCGGATGCTGGAAATCTGAAACAAAAACAAGAAATGCTGGAATCCTTTGTTATCTCTTGCCCCACCCCCACCTCACTTGTTTATAATCTGTGACTTTTCTAATATTTGTCAGTTCCGAAGAAGGGTCACTGACCCGAAACGTTAACTCTGCTTCTCTTTCCACAGATGCTGCCAGACCTGCTGAGTGGTTCCAGCATTTCTTGTTTTTGTGCCAATTTACTGAAACTATTTTGACTAATCATGATAAATAAAGACACTGTAATATGATATTTATAAAAATTAGAACTATCCTGAATCAAAGTGAAATTGCAGTATTCAGAGGGCAATGTGTTAAAAAGTGTTTAGCAAAACTTTAATAGTTTGTGAAAGGAATAGAGCTGCATCATTTTTGGCATAAGTTATTAGATGCAAGCGATGCACAAGCCACTTTATGGCACGATTATTTGTTATGCTCGATGGCATTGTGTTCTGTGCTTGCGAGCAAAAGAAAATGGTTTGCAAAACATCTTTCATGAAAACAATGCCCCTTTAAATACAAACTTAACAATTAGCAACACTATATGCACGTGCGTACTAAACCTTAGTCACAATCAAGGAAGGATGGGCTGTTCACAGACAGTTAATACTTGGTGGGGGGAGGTTATGTTTCACTTTTGGTGATGGTGTAAAATGTACCTCTTTGGACTGGCCGCCCATTATACCTCCCACTTGATTTTCTTTCGAATGACCATCAATGTGGCTGCTCTGATATTGCCCACTTTATGACATCAGCAAAACTTAAAATAGCCTCATGATAGAAACTGCATTGGAAGAACTCATCATGTGACTTCCTGTAACATAACTGCAATAAAATGATGCACAGTTTTTGCCTCTTCACAAAAATGTTTGTCAAACCTAATTTTTCATGACAACACTTGCACCTATACAGACCTACATATAATAAAGTTTCTGTGACTGACTTCCTGTTCTTAGTGAGTCAGTGTTGTAACTTCCAGCCATTCTGTCACAGACAAGAAGCTATTTTAGCTCCCACAAGGCCTGAATGAGGCAGGCAAGTACAAACTCAATCACAACTTAACGTCCGTGTTCCAGGCGTAACATCAGTGTTTCAGACATAACAGTGAGGAAAAGGAAAATCATCTGACAAGCATCTCACAACCAGCTCTGCAGTGGATATACCAAGACAAATAGATATTTGGGGTCTCATAGATTTGGGCCTGTGCTCGCTGTCTCACTCAACAAATCCAAAATTCATCTATTAAAAAAATAAATTTACAAAATTAACAACTTCAAATCATATGTTACTGCCTTAGCAAATAAATATTGAACTAGGCAACAGACATCCCAAAATGTTCAAGGAATGTGAGGGGATGCAGAGTGTGCACAAGAGCCTCGGGGCCTGACCTCAGATATCTTGCCTCACAATTTCATTGAACTTTTTTGGGGAAATTGGCCACTCTGTTTCTTAAACAGAAACAGAAAACACAGAAACAATTAGCAGGTCAGGTAGCATTTGTTGAGAGACTACAAATCAGTTCACATTTCAAGTATAGATCTTCCTCAGAACTGAAATGTAGTGCAGATGAGCTGCATTTAAAAATTAATGTAACAAGGGAAAGGGGGAAGGGCAGGAAATAAACTAACTATAACCACACATACAAACACTGCATCTTGTCATCTTTCAGATTCTAATGTCTAAATCTTCCTCTACAATGTTGTAATCTGTTTTTTTTAAATAAAAGGCCTGTGTGCCCTGAAAATGTGGACTCAGTCAGGGGTATGGTCGTATAGATGCTGGGCAGTCTCCTGTACTTTGCCTAAGTGATCATCCTTCATGTGTAAGCCTAGACAGTGATTGTCAGCTGAAGATCACATCTTACAAGGACTTTTATGTAACTGAAGTTAAATTATTGGCCTGGTTAGGAAATTGGCTCAGTGCAGGAGACAGAGAGTAGGGATAATGGACAGGCCCTCTAATTGGCAGGATGTGACTAGTGATGCCCTCAAAGCTCTGTGTTGGAGCCTCAACTATTCACTGGGTTTATTAACAACTTAGATGGTGGGATTGAAAGCCACATATTCAAATTGCTGATGACACAAAGATAGGCAGCACTGTAAGCAGCGTAGAAGGAAGCATAAAATTACACAGAGATATTGATAGCTGAAGTGAATGGACAAAACTATGGCGAATGGATTTCAATGTAGCGACCGAAAAGGGTTAGTACTTTCTAAATGGTGAAAAGCTAGAAACACTGGAGGTCCAAAGAGACTTGGGGTTCAGGTACACAGATCATTAAAATAAACGGAGTGTCTCCTGACAACGCAAAACATGTGCAGAGCGATTGCAGATGTCATCAGTGTGTCCGAACATTTGTCAGCTTGCTAGTATGAATCTGTGCATGCGCACACTGACATCACCATGCAAGGACACGAGACATAATGATGCCAGTCTGAGCAGTGCCTCAACCCTCAATGGTTGCAATCGCAGACAGGTGGGAATGAGAGCGGCAAAGAGATGCGTCGATGGCGGGAGGGAGTGGGGTACTGTTGGGGTTGGGATGAAGGCGGCGATGGCAGCCTTTGAGGGGGTTTGGTTTAATTCACTTTATGTGACAAATTGAGTAGCGCCATTTTTTATACTGGCAGCTGCCTGAGACGTCACAGACAGAGACGTTTCAGTCGATGAGGATGCATTTGTGCATGTGCCAGTGCTGCGCCACTTAGTGGTTCCATTGTCAGCAAATGCAGTCTAAAATAAAATAAATAATACTTGGACTCCAAGGGTTAAATTGCAAGAAGAAATTATACAAACTAAGGTTGTATTCCCTGTGATTTAGAAGGTTAAGGGGTATTTTGATCAAAGTTTTCAAGATATTAAGGGGAACATAGGGTAAATGGAAGAAAACTATTTGCATTAGTTAGGAATCAAGGAGTTGTGGCATAGTCTAAAAATTAGAGTCAGGCCTTTCAGGAGTGAAACTAGGAAACACCTCTAGATGCAGAGAGTTGTAGAAGTTTGGAACTCTCTTCTGCAAATGGAAATTGATGCTAGATCAATTGTTAATTTTAAATCTGAGATATTTGGGGTGGCACAGTGGCACAGCGGTTAGTACCACAGCCTCACAGCTCCAGCGACCGGGTTCTGTTCTGGGTACTGCCTGTGCAGAATTTGCAAGTTCTCCCTGTGACTGTGTGGGTTTCCACCGGGTGCTCTGGTTTCCTCCCACAGCCAAAGACTTGCAGGTTGGTAGGTAAATTGGCCATTATAAATTGCCCCTAGTGTAGGTAGATGGTGGGGAATATGGGATTAATGTAGGATTAGTATAAACGGGTAGTTGTTGGTCAGCACAGACTCATTGGGCCAAAGGGTCTGTTTCAGTGCTGTATCTCTATATTAAGGGATATGGGGCAAAGGTGTTATGGAGTTAGGTTGCAGATTAGCCATGATCTTGTTGAGGTGCTAAATGGCCTGCTCCTGTTCTTATATGTGGTAGATATTGCATGGTATTATCAGGGCCAGAGTGACCTTCTGGAATAGCAGTGATCGTCTATGCAGTTCAGAGCCAAATCTCCCAGGTTTTATCCATCCAAATTGGCCTGGGTTTTTGCTCCTTCCAGATCACATGGCTTTCAGGTGTGGTGTAGAGTTTATATATTGTGATGCACAAGATGTTGCAGTTATGTGGGGCAGAATGGATGGACCACAAGGCCCATTGTTGCTGTGTTTGTAAATTTCAATCATGGGGCATTGGGATAAAGCTGCTATCCTCAATGATGTGCTCTTTGCAGTCGGGATTAGTTGATGGAAATCAAAATCGGGGCACTGGATGATTTTTTTCCACGTCCTAATTCAAAGGCACTGAAGCCAATTGCAACTCCCTAACTTTTGCCTTGGGTGAGATCAGGTAACTAAATAACAAGGAACTGAAAGGTCTTCAGTAAATGTCTGTAACATACTCAGGAAATGCTACACACCACAAGGTTCACTAATATTGAAAGCAAGAAGTTCTTTGATCTGATATTTCATTGTTTTGGAATAATAAAAATGCTGGGAAAAAAACAATCGTAAACAAGGCGTACTTATAGTTCAACCTTTTCTCATGATAAACTAAACGACCTTCACGAGTACAGTTGATTTCTAATACAAAAGTTGATCAGCGGTTATTTTTGAGGTGATATAAAGTACTTGCAGAGTAAAATTCCACAACTAGGATAAAGCTTTCATGAAAGCTAAATCTCTTGAGGTTTAGGGCTGCTCTTGAGGATATATTTACGTCTGCAAGACTGTGTCAATTCTTTCAAATATTGCTTGAAGTTTTCTGTCAGAAAGCAGTAAAGAATGGGGTCCAGAATGCAGTTGATACACATTAGGCATAGGGTGACTTGATGAACATCGTTGACAGTCTTTCTGAAAGCGCAGTCGTCAGATTGCCAGAAATTGAGAACTAAAAGCACCCAGGGCAGTTGGACCAGATGGTGAGGTAGAAAACAAATAACATAAATAATCAGAACGGTAAACACCATTCGAAAAGCCCGTATCTTCAACCTGCTTTGCGAAGTTCTCAATTTTTCCTGATCAACTGACAGTTTTCGAAGGATAAGGACACGGTTGGCAATGACCACTCCAAAACTAAGGAAAAAACCCAACAACATTAGCAAGTGGATAATTAGGATCAGAATTTTTCCCTCCCGATAATTTTCAAAACAACTTATTTTGCTGTCTTTTCTGTTCAGGTGTGATTCGTTATCGATTAAAAACGGTAAAGAAAAGAAAAGTGTTATTGTCCAGATGAAAGCAGTAAGGGCGAAGCCTCTTTTGATCTGTTTCGATTGAGCTGTCTTTACCGGCTGTGAGACAGCGAGGTAACGAGTGAAGCTGATGAAAGCCAGAAAGAAGATAGTATTGTAAGTATTGATGTAAAACAGAGATCCGCATAGACTGCACATGAAGCTGGCGAAAGCCCAATTGCCTTCACGATAGTAGTAATCAATCCAGAAAGGAAGAAATGTAACGAACAGGAGATCAGCCGCTGTTAGACTGATCATGTAGATTTTGACTTCGGTTAGTCTTTTATTAGCTGTGCTACGTACTAAAAAATAAAGTGCTGCAATGTTTTCCGGGAGTCCCACAATAAATAGAAAGCTGTAAATTATAGTGAAAAACTGGTACCTAAATTCAGATGTGTCATAAAAATGTTCTTCACTGCAGTTTCCCGAATGTGTTGAGTTATTCATTTTAACGGTTGAACATTCGATGGAGAAACGATTGGTGTTGCTGGACGTGACAATTTTCTCCCGTTCCTCAGTGTCACGTTATTATTGCAAGGTAGAGTCGTCACAGGTCACTTTTCTGCTGTTTTCAAGATGGCTCTTCATACAAAAGGCTTTTGGTCTGCAGTTATTTTTAAAAAATCACAATGTGTGATTTCCGTGGAATTGAACCTCTGAATAAGTAAACCGTGTAACTAATTCAATATCCACTACCAGCTCAATGCAGGTGCTTGCACTGTACAGACTAGTCAAATTCTGTTATAGTTTCTCTGGCAACGCAGCAAGTCTGGCAGCATCTGTGGAGAGAGAAACGGAATTCCCGTGAGAAGAGCAGAACTTTTTCAAGAAGGCTTTCTTGGTTTCTCTGTTGTTCACTTCAGTACTTCAAATGAAAGAAGCCTGTGCGTTTTGGTTTATTTATCTGACCGGATGTGACACTGAATATTTCATATTTCCAACAGTTGTGCGGTTAATGTAGAAAAAACTGTGGGTGTGGTACGTCAAATCTGCTGATTCACTGTAGGCGTTCTTGGCTTTGTTTCTGTTCTACCAATCTTCAGTTTTTTGAAGTGGTGTTGGAAAGTTTCTGTGGAAAAACACCTCTGACCACCAATCCTCAAGGAGAAAAGCACGGGAAAAGGAGATGGTAGATCCTGTCAGATAGTTCCCCGAGCAGACTACCAAAGTCCAGCATTTGCAGTATTTTGCTTTTATTACACCTGTCATTCTGGAGCCTGTCACTCCAGAATTGGCCTTTATAGCCACTCCAGGCGCTGCTTCACAAACCACTGACCACCTCCAGGCGCGTATCCATTGTCTCTCGAGATAAGGAGGCCCAAAAGAAAGAACACCATACATCATGCATCATGCCCATGTTCTTTTAAAATAAATATATATGGACAATTTAGTCATTACATCCAGCATGTACAATGATTTGCAGAGATGTGCAATCATGCTGATATTATTGTGAGTACTTGAAGGACAAATTGGCAAAGCAGAGGGATGAGGTTAGCCATAAATAGGGAGCTGTGGTTGGGGAGAAGAGACCTGAGGAGCTATTTTTTTCATGGTGTGGAAGAAATGTTAAATAGGCTGGCAGCTTGTGGGACCTTTCGAGACAGACTGGTTGCCATTTTGCAGCTGGTTCAGGCATCTCTGGCCTAGAAGCAGGATTGTGGGAGAGGATAAAAACCAAAGAACTGAGACAACGTTCGTAATGAAATAGTGAACAGCCAATTTGTTATTGTCCCACCTCCAAGTGCAGCCTAGTTAATAAGTTCTCAGATTGACAAGGTCACATGGTACTTGTGTCTATTTTTATTATGAAGTTAGAGGTAACATAAAGAGATGTACTTTCTTGCCACAAGTAGCACGGGAGTCCTTGTGTTCTTGAGTAGGAGGGTGAATAGGTGTGGAGCTGAAACCCAGGAAATTGCCAGACTTTACAGCATTGTTTTAAGCACTGGGGGCATGAGCATGCACAAATACATGTGTCACTAAAAGGGAAAAGTCGATTTGTAATGTATGTGTGTCTGTGGCAAGGGAGGGGTATCATGTTGTAATTTGATCTCCTGCATTCCACTCAGATAAACATTAAGAGTGACTGTCCATATCTTTCTGGCATGTATCAGGGTTTTAGAATCATAGGGTAAAATTAGTCTTTGCCAGTTGTGCAAAATGGGCTCATGGTGAATCAGCAGCCTGTTTTACACCGTGTCCAATTTTCTTTTCCATTGAAGCCAGTTGGTTATGAACCTGTTTTGGGATACTGGTGTAAACCAATTTCATCTCCTTGGAATTTCACAACACTAGAGAGAAAGTAAGTTGCATCTTTATTAGAGGCTTTTGATAAGATCCCACATGACTCTGAACGGACAGGGGGCATTCTGAAGGGGGAGGGTGAACAGCCAGAGGTTGTGGTACACATCGGTACCAACGACATAGGCAGGAAGAGTGATGAGGTCCTGCAGGGGGAGTTTAGGCAGTTAGGTAGAAAGTTAAAAAACAGGACCTCTAGGGTTGTAATCTCGGGATTACTCCCTGTGCCACGTGCCAGTGAGGCTAGAAATAGAAAGATAGTGCAGCTAAACACGTGGCTGAACAGCTGGTGTAGAAGGGAGGGTTTCAGATATCTGGACCATTGGGATCTCTTCAGGGACAGATGGGACCTGTACAAGAAGGACGGGTTGCATCTAAACTGGAGGGGCACAAATATCCTGGCTGCGAGGTTTGCTAGCGTCACTCGGGAGGGTTTAAACTAGTGTGGCACGGGGGTGGGAACCAGAGCAGTAGGACAGCAAGAGAAATAAATGAAGGGGAACTAGTAAATAAGGCCAGTAAGACTAAGAGGAAGAGCAGGCAGGGAGATGATGCGGAGCACAATGGGACTGGTGGTCTGAAGTGCATTTGTTTCAATGCAAGAAGTATAACAGGTAAGGCAGATGAACTTAGAGCTTGGATTAGTACTTGGAACTATGATGTTGTTGCTATTACAGAGACTTGGTTGAGGGAAGGACAGGATTGGCAGCTAAATGTTCCAGGATTTAGAAGCTTTAGGCGGGATAGAGGGGGATGTAAAAGGGGTGGGGGAGCTGCATTACTGGTTAAGGAGAATATCAAAGCTGTACTGCAGGAGGACACCTCGGAGGGGTCATGCAGCAAGGCAATATGGGTGGAGCTCAGGAATAGGAAGGGTGCAGTCACGATGTTGGGGGTTTACTACAGGCCTCCCAACAGCCAGCGGGAGGTAGAAGAGCAGATATGTAGACAGATTTTGGAAAGATGTAAAGGTAACAGGGTTGTAGTGGTGGGTGATTTTAACTTCCCCTATATTGACTGGGACTCACTTAGTGCTAGGGGCTTGGATGGGGCAGAATTTGTAAGGAGCATCCAGGAGGGCTTCTTGAAACAATACGCAGATAGTTCAACTAGGGATGGGGCTGTACTGGACCTGGTATTGGGGAATGAGCCCGGCCAGGTGGTCGAAGTTTCAGTAGGGGAGTATTTCGGGAACAGTGACCATAATTCCATAAGTTTTAAGGTACATGTGGATAAGGATAAGAGTAGTCCTCGGGTGAAGGTGCTAAATTGGGGGAAGGCTAATTATAACAATATTAGGCAGGAACTGAAGAATTTAGATTGGGGGCGGCTGTTTGAGGGTAAATCAACATCTGACATGTGGGAGTCTTTCAAACGTCAGTTGATTAGAATCCAGGACCAGCATGTTCCTGTGAGGAAGAAGGATAAGTTTGGCAAGTTTCAGGAACCTTGGATAACGCGGGATATTGTGAGCCTCGTCAAAAAGAAAAAAGAAGCATTCGTAAGGGCTGGAAGGCTAGGAACAGACGAATCCCTTGAGGAATATAAAGACAGTAGGAAGGAATTAAGCAAGGAGTCAGGAGGGCTAAAAGGGGTTATGAGAAGTCATTGGCAAACAGGATTAAGGAAAATCCCAAGGCTTTTTATACGTACATTAGAGAGGATTCTTCGGGACAGGATTTACTCCCATTTGGATACAAATGGACTTATTAGCGAGAGGCAGCATGGTTTTGTGAAGGGGAGGTCGTGTCTCACTAATTTGATTGAGTTGTTTGAGGAAGTGACAAAGATGATTGATGAAGGAAGGGCAGTGGATGTTATCTATATGGACTTCAGTAAAGCCTTTGACAAGGTCTCTCATGGCAGACTGATACAAAAGGTGAAGTCACATGGGATCAGAGGTGAGCTGGCAAGATGGATACAGAATTGGCTCGGTCATAGAAGACAGAGGGTAGCAGTGGAAGGGTGCTTTTCTGAATGGAGGGATGTGACTAGTGGTGTTCTGCAGGGATCAGTGCTGGGACCTTTGCTCTTTGTAGTATATATAAATTATTTGGAGGAAAATGTAGCTGGTCTGATTAGTAAGTTTGCGGACGACACAATCGTTGGTGGAGTTGCGGATAATGATGAGGATTGTCAGAGGATACAGCAGGATATAGATCGGTTGGAGACTTGTGCAGAGTAATTTGGGCAGATGTAATTTAATTTGGACAAATGTGAAGTAATGCATTTTGGAAGGTCTAATGCAGGTGGGAAGTATACAGTAAATGGTAGAACCCTTAGGAGTATTGATAGGCAGAGAGATCTGGGCGTACAGGTCCACAGGTCACTGAAAGTGGCAACGCAGGTGGATAAGGTAGTCAAGAAGGCATACAGCATGATTGTCTTCATTGGTTGGGGCATAGAGTATAAAAATAGGCAAATCATGCTGCAGCTGTACAGAACTTTAGTTAGGCCTCACTTACAATATTGCGTGCAATTCTGGTCACCACACTACCAGAAGGACGTGGAGGCTTTGGAGAGGGTACAGAAGAGGTTTACCAGGATGTTGCCTGGTCTGGAGGGCATTAGCTATGAGGAGAGGTTGGATAAACTCGGATTGTTTTCACTGGAACGACGGAGATGGAGGGGCGACATGATAGAGGTTTACAAAGTTATAAGCGGCATGGACAGAGTGGATAGTCAGAATCTTTTTCCCAGGGTGGAAGAGTCAGTTACTAGGGGACATAAATTTAAGGTGAGAGGGGCAAAGTTTAGAGGGGATGTGCGAGGCAAGTTCTTTACACAGCGGGTGGTGAGTGCCTGGAACTTGTTGCCGGGGGAGGTGGTGGAAGCAGGTACCATAGAGACGTTTAAGAGATATCTTGACAAATACATGAATAGGATGGGAATAGAGGGATACGGACCCCGGAAGTGCAGGAGGTTTTAGTTTAGGCAGGCATCAAGATCGGTGCAGGCTTTGCCTGTTCCTGTGCTGTATTGTTCTTTGTTCTTTGACAGACTGGTCATAAAGGTAAAAGCCCATGGGAGCCAAAGCAAAGTGGCAAGTTGGATCCAAAATTAGCTCAGAGGCAGGAAGCAAAGGGTAATGGTCGATGGGTATTATTGTGGCTTGAAGAATGTTACCAGTGGGGTTCTGCAGGGATCGGTATGAGGTCCTTTGCTTTTTGTGGTATATATCAGTGATTTGGACTTGAATGTAGGGGTATGATTAAGAAGTTTGCAGATGATACAAAATAAAAGCAAAATACTGCGGGTGCTGGAAATCTGAAATGAAAGCAAGAAATGCTGGAAATACTCAGGAGCTCTGGCAGCATCTGTGGAGAGAGAAGCAGAGTTAACGTTTCAGGTCAATGACCCTTCTTCAGAACTAGCAGATATTAGAAATATGAAAGGTTTTAAGCAAGTAAAGCGGGGGTGGGGCAAGAGATAACAAAGGAGAAGGCGTAGATAGGACAAGATCACAGAGAATAACTGACCAGAAGGTCATGGAGCAAAGGCAAACAATATGTTAATGGTGTGTTAAAAGACAAAGCATTAGTACAGATAGGGTGTTAATGGACTGAAACTGAACAGCCACAAGCACAAACATGAAAAAAATAGTGGGTAGGCAAACTGAACAAATTAAGATAAAATAAAATAAACACAAATTTTTTAAAAAAAATAAATAAGAAAAAATAACTAAAAATAAAAGTAAAATGGGGGGCCCGTCATGCTCTGAAATTATTGAACTCAATGTTCAGACTGTAGTGTGCCTAATCGGTAAATGAGATGCTGTTCCTCGAGCTTGCGTTGATGTTCACTGGAACACTGCAGCAATCTCAGGACAGAGATGTGAGCATGAGAGCAAGGGGGGAGTGTTGAAATGGCAAGCAACCGGAAGCTCGGGGTCATGCTTTCAGACTGAGCGGAGGTGTTCCTCAAAGCGGTCACCCAGTCTGCGTTTGGTCTCCCCAATGTAGAGGAGACTACAATGTGAGCAGCGAATACAGTATACTACATTGAAAGAAGTACAAGTAAGTCGCTGCTTCACCTGAAAGGAGTGTTTGGGGCCTGGGATAGTGAGGAGAGAGGAGGTAAATGGGCAGGTATTACACCGCCTGCAATTGCGGGGGAAGGTGCCGTGGGAAGGGGATGAGGTGGTGGGGTAATGGAGAAGTGGACTAGGGTGTCACGGAGGGAACGATCCCTTTGGAATGCTGACAGGGGGAGGGAGGGGAAGATGCGTTTGGTAGTCGCATCACAAAAATTGGTTGTGTGGTTGATAATGAAGAAGAAAGTTGTAGACTGCAGGAGGATATCAATGGACTGGTCAGGTGGGCGGAACAGTGGCAAATGGAGTTCAATCCGGAGAAGTGTGAGGTAATGCATTTGGGGAAGGCTAACAAAGCAAAAGAATGCACAATAAATGGTAGCATACTGAGGAAGTGTAGAGGAACAGAGGGACTTAGGAGTGCATGTCCACAGAACCCTGAAAGTGGCTGGACAGATAGATAAGATAGTCAAGAAGGCATACGAAATGCTTGCCTTTATTAGCCGAGGCATAGAATATAAGAGCAGCGAGGTTATGCTGGAATGGTATAAAATGCTAGTTAGGACACACCCAGAGTACTGCATGCAGTTCTGGTCACAGCATTATAGGAAAGATGTGATTGCACTAGAGCAGGTATAGATTTACAAGGATGTTGCCTGGATTGGAGAATTTTAGTTATGAGGTAAGATTGGATAGGCTAGGGGTGTTTACTTTGGAACAGAGGAGGCTGAAGAGAGACCTAATTGAAGTGTATAAAATTATGAGGAGTCTAGATGGAGTGGATAGGAACGCCCTATTCCCCTTGGTTGCGGGCCCAGAACCAGGGTAGTAGATTTAGGGTAAGAGGTAGGAGGTTTAGAGGGGATTCAAGGGGAATTTTTTTCACCCAGAGGATGGTGGGGATCTGGAACACTCAGCCTGAAAGGGTGGTAGAGGCAGAAACCCTCATAATATTTAAAAATACTTGGATACGCACTTGAAGTAACCTACAAAGCTATGCACCAAGAGTTGAAAAGTGGGATTAGGCTGGACAGCTACTTGTCCGCCGAGTGGATATGATGGGCCGAACAGCCTCTGAAAGGGAGTTCAGTCAACCTCTGATTCCGCAATAGACCGGACGCGACTCAAGCTTCTTTGTTCACTGGTTTATTGCAAACATATGCAGGGGAGACCGCACCCATGCAAGATGGCATACGAACTCTCCGAATAGTTTCAAAACATCATTCTTATACTATTTTACAGATTCGTTTGCATTTACCAATCATTCTGTTACACATTCTTACTCTCTTATCTCTATCCAATTGTGTCTACTTGTGTACATAGCTAGGTTACATTGGGCGGCACAGTGGCGCAGTGGTTAGCACCGCAGCCTCACAGCTCCAGCGACCCGGGTTCAATTCTGGGTACTGCCTGTGTGGAGTCTGCAAGTTCTCCCTGTGTCTGCGTGGGTTTTCTCCGGGTGCTCCGGTTTCCTCCCACAGCCAAAAAGACTTGCAGGTTGGTAGGTAAATTGGCCATTATAAGTTATCCCTAGTATAGGTAGGTGGTAGGGAAATATAGGGACAGGTGGGGATGTGGTAGGAATATGGGATTAGTGTAGGATTAGTATAAATGGGTGGTTGATGGTTGGCACAGATTCAGTGGGCCGAAGGGCCTGTTTCAGTGCTGTATCTCTAAACTAAACTAAACATTCTGAGCATGTATACATTATACTATCCAATCATTAACAAGCATGCACACATGAAACTTTGACTCTTGTCTGGGTTTTTGTCACTCAAGACAGCTTGTGGTTCATCAGGCTTTTTCCTTTGTTCACTGTCCTTGTCTTTTTCTCCCCCTTCAGCCTCCTTCCATGCTGTAAATTCTGATTCTTCATTCCCTCTGCTTATGTTGAAACAAAACGAGCTGAATGCCTCCAAAATGAATAGAAATTGAAGTACTCACAAGAATTCAGCAGGATAAAAAAACTTTCTAAAGTCATATTCACAATTGTGGCATGCATCTATTTAAGGGTTGATGATGCACTGGATTTCTTTCTCCTTTGACATTACTGCTCAGCAACTAGGCTAAGTTATCTCCAATTTAAAATGTCTAAATTGCCTTAATTTGTTTCCAGTTACAGTTTGTTTCTTACGAAACATAGATAGAAAAATTAATACATTCCCACTGAGAACTTGCTTGGAGAGAACGCAGTGCGGCAGAAAGATCAGCCAAGACTTTTGTACTTTTAAGCTCAATTTTGCAAGGCTTTGGGCAGTTAGCAGAACCTAGCAGGGGAAAGCATGGGTTATGAAATCAAGTGAGCAAGCCCTCTTTGCACTCTTCTCTATTTCACAATGAAGAAACATGGTAGGTGACACAAGCCTGCATGGTGGGCAGCAGCAGCCTCATTGTAATATTTTCATTTAATTAATTGCATTTGTGCCAAATTTCATAATATTCAGGCAAGCTCCTCTGTCACAGTTTTTTATACTAACTGTTTCCTCAGTTTCACCATCACTGGTCGTTCCTGTTGGTGGATCTCACTTTTCCTACAATCCAGCGTGTATATTCCACCCCCCTCCCCCCCCCCCCCCCCCCACCCCCACCTGTATCAAGGTAAATGATATGGGGAACCAGAACTGTAACAAGAGAATGCTTACTCTGTACACTAGCTATTGAGATATAACATTTGCCACCCCAACTGAATTCTCTCTTTATTGGACGTGAACTGAATGAACAATCTACTGAAACAAGGCAAAGACTTCAGAACAATAAATGATGTATTTACATAAAATATATACATTAACAATATAGACTACATCACAGAGATAATATTTATTTCCCTAATAAAGATACAACTTACTTTTTCTCTAAACACGAGCTTCAATATAGAATACCTTACTCCTTTAAATGTTCCTCGGGCTTTTTCTGCTAGCTGACAAAACCATGAGCAACTGAGAAAAACGCTCATATGAAGTTTGTGAGATGGGAGCTCTGCCCACTGAGTGGCAATTACAGACAGATCCGGTCAAGCCAGTGGCCTCCCTCTTTCAATTCCTTTCTTCAAGAGATTCAGACATGGCTGTCAATCAAATTTTCTGCCCTGAGATGAGATCCTGCCCTTTGATGTGTGTCTAGGAGGATTCCAAGTGTCTGTATGGCTATGCTCCCCACTACCCTAATGGAACATCCTGGACTGTCAAGTTCCGTGAAGAATCATCAGTCACAATAGCAAATAATGTTTGAAATTGTAAATACCAATCTTCTCTCTGTATAACTAATTAATACTTCAAATGATTATTATGTGAGTCTAAACAAACTGACATCTTCAGTAAAATATAATCAATATCCAGGCTGGTTTCAGGATGCTGCTTTACTGGTAAAAAAAAAAGGTGCTATGTGTAGTCCTGGGAGCTAACCTCTTGCATATTGAATCTAGCATTACACACAGGAATGCTACTTTTCTTCCTTTGAAAAAGGCCCTTGCACACAAATCGTATGGCCTGCTTGTGAGGACTGTGCACGCACAAAAAACATGCAGCTGGGCCTTCCAGGTTCTCACATTTTTTCCTTGAGCAGGTAAGATACATAAGACTCACCTCATTCTAAATGAGATATAGTATAGACCTATTTTCTGGCTATGTTGGTCACTCCATGTAGCTGAGAGGATGTTGCCTGAATTAAATGTCTTTGCAAAGAGGTATAGCATCTGTCTGTGCTTTCCCCAAATCTTTGGTTGGACTCTCATATCTATATCTTTTGCAGTCCCACTCAGCTTGTACAATTTAGACTTCCTGCATGGTCAAATAATCATTTCTCACTTCTGCTGTGTTTGAAGCTGACTTGACAGGGCTTTGGCCTGAAATCACATGTCCCACCTCCGCCGCACCCCACCCACCACCCCCCCCCCCCCCACCCCCCTCAAGTATGTTCAAGTGGGAATATTCAAAACTTTGTGTCACTCTGTTAGCAATGGCTGCAGTTGGACTAACAAAGCCTGCTGTTCTTTGGCTAGCCCTGACATCCTTAACAAGCAGTTTGGCCATATCCCTTCAGTATCTCTTGGCATTATTCCCCCGCCAAAACACAAAATGGCATGGTTATAGAGAACCTGTCTTCTCTCACCCCACGTGAGATACTCTAGCCAATCTCTGACCTGAATGCAATCAACTCTGCCCTTCTCGTAATGGTGATCAGGCATGAATCACTGATTCATTGCTGTATCAGGCATGGATGCATTAATACTGCAGGAGCACTGTGTCCCTTAACCCTTTTGCCAGTGCTCTATTTGCTGTAATCAGGCTTAGGGAAGGAAACATCGGCCTAAAAATTCCAATGAGTTGTTGCACTGCTGCAAAATTCGGTGAGGCAGGATGTCTGCTTGTTGGTTGGCTTTGATGTTGAGCTGACTTTGATAGTCAGCCATTTGTGTAATCACATGCTAGCAGGCAGTCTAAGTTCTGCTTGGTATGCCATATGTTTGTGGGGCAAGGAACACTTATGAAGAGGTGGGTGGGGAGTATAGCTCCCATCTGTAATTGAAACAAGATGTGAGGGAGGGGGTGCAAAGAAAGCTCCAGGGAGAGGAGAGACACAATAAAACCTGCTGCTACTTAGAGGAACAATGGCAGTACTAGAAGAGGATTAGAAAATAAATACTGAATGATGGCAACAAGAACAGAGGAGAAACAAAGAGCAGCCAACAACCTGGAGATGACTGGAATGTGCTTCAGAGTGATATGCTTTGAGATGCCATCTCTTGTGGCACCATCCGGGAAGGGTTTTCAAGTATTAGTGTTAACTGAATTGAGTAGCACATCTAGGAACATGTCCACCCATCCCTGGCAAGAGAGAAGCCTCTGGACCCTGTAGGTAGCTCCAACATCTATCTTGGCACTCACCTCACTCAATATAAAATGGGCATGCGTTTAATTAGCCAGTCTGTCCTGCTGAAGTTGGATTTGTGAAGATGAGTTTCTTTTGCTAAAGTTCTGAGACTTTTTTCAAAAAAGAATTAATGTTTAGTTGTACTTTGCTCTCTTGATTAGCTTCTGTTGATATGGAAGGAGGCATTTTTGCAAAAAAAATTTTTTTTATTCGCTAGGCCAATAACTAACTGCTTCTGCATTTTCTCAGACCCCGGATCGATCCTCCAGTCTTTTGGGGTCAAAGTTTAAGGAGACTTAAAAACTTTATCGGGACGGGAATCCCGCCTCCAAGAGCTGCCTGCCAGTCAGAGGGCTGGCAGCTTAGCAGTGCCCTCAGAAGCGGTGGTCACTACCAGTACTGCGGAGGCCTAGGACCCAGGCCCAGCGGTGGAACCCCAGTGGATAAGCGAGGTTTCCAGGGCCAGTCCAGAAGGCCCCAGCAAGACGGGGTGGGGGGTGGTCATTTGGTCCAGGGGACGGTGGTGGGGGGAGGGGGGGGGGTTGCTCCATAGGCCACAAATTGCCAAGAAGGAAGGACCCCCCTGCAAGCCCACAGGGAGGGCGCCTCACTTTACAAGATGCCCTCCCTGCACGGCGCTGGCTCCCCACCCCCCGCCGCTTGTATGATTTAATAAGCCACTTAAGGGCCTCCATTGGCCTCTGGGAGAAGGTTGTCGTCAGCCTATCCTGCTCCTGGAGATTCAGAACCGGGATTCTGGGCATTGGGTTCCGTTGCGATTCTGCCCTGATTCTCTGGCCCCACCCACCACAAAACCCACTGTCAGGATAACAACAAAATCCGGCCCATTGTGAGGCTTCACCTCAGTTAAAAGGAAGTTCCCACCCCAAATCGCCTTGGCAAGTCTGGAGGGGGGCTGCTGACTGTCACTAGAGGAGACTGCTGATGGCCTTGTAGGATGCCTTGAGCACCCCTGGGCCTTGAGGGCCTAGCTTTGGACTGCACCACCTCGGCATGGTTGAGAGGCAACAGCAAGGGCACTGGCAGAGTGGCAGTGGTGTGGGCACGAATGCTGTCATCCTGAGAAAGGACAGCAGGTTTGTCCTCTACAATGCCACTGCCACTCCAGAGGGCGGTACCTCAGCAATCCTTGTAATCTACTGGTGCACAGGTTGCTGGACCTCTGTGAGAGCTTGCATGTCCTGCTGAGCACTGATATATGCACCCATGATGGTTGCTGTCTGAACCTGGAAGGCAACGGTCTGAGCCTGCATGCCAGCCACCTGGGATCTCATGACCTCTGCCTGAGCTTCCACTGTATCAATGAGAAATCGGGGAGGCCTTTGCCAATGCTGCAGTGGAAGCTAAGACAGCGGCCAACAGACACTCCATCATGGGTTAGTCTGGCAGTGCTACCATAGCATTGCTTAACACTTCCACGATGAAAAGGATGGGCTCAGGGCTACATTGTAATCATGGAGATGAAGTGTGTGTACCAAGTTTACATGCTGCCCACCTCATTAGGAACCAGCAGAGGCAAGTCACCAATCACGGGCTCCGTGCCTGAAAATTGAGGCTATCCAATTTCTAGCCCAGAGTCTTAAACAAATCCCTTTAATTCTAGTCAGAACGCAATTAACCTGTTAACTCTTAAACAACTTTATATATTTCCTAGTGACAGTCTGCTGCTGCAATGACTATTTTTTCATCAAATTAATCTGGCCTAGATCCCCTTTCATCCCACTGAAATGAACTAATTTCCAGTCCCACACCTTCATCGTTGACCCTCTTTTTCTTCATCAATTTTAAATTATAACTTTCTAAATGTTCTCTTCCCTTCAGATTACTTACTGTCTTGCTTCAGTTCCTCATATCAGATTTGATACTGCATCCTTCCTTGTTGGACATGCAACATACTAATTAGGAGACAATTATGTCTATCCTAAGAACCCCTCTCCATTTGACCACAAACTTTTATTTTATCACAGTCTACCTGAGGTTAATGCTCCCAGTATAACAATTCTGTATGACTACAAATCTCATACTCAATTTCCTTCCCACTAGTCAGTAGTCAATAAAGAGACTTGAATTTATATCGCACTTTTCATAATCACTGGATATCTCAAAGCACTTTACAGCCAATGAAGTAGTATTTAGTTTAGTTTAGTTTAGAGATACAGCACTGAAACAGGCCCTCCGGCCCACCGAGTCTGTGCCGACCATCAACCACCCATTTATACTAATCCTACACTAATTCCATATTCCTACCACATCCCCATCTGTCCCGATATTTCCCTACCACCTACCTATCCTAGGGGCAATTGCTAATGGCCAATTTACCTATCAACCTGCAAGTCTTTGGCATGTGGGAGGAAACCGGAGTACCCGGAGGAAACCCACGCAGACACAGGGAGAACTTGCAAACTCCACACAGGCAGTACCCAGAATTGAACCCGGGTCGCTGGAGCTGTGAGGCTGCAGTGCTAACCACTGCACAGGGCACCAATGCGCAGGGAGAAATAATAGTGGAGGTGTCAACTTGCAGGAAGGATCACTAGTTCTGCTGCAGACGACTCAAATGGTGAATTCATTGGTCCAGGCTATAGACTGATGGGCGTACATACACGATTGCTTGGTTCATTTGAAAGCCTGCTAGAAATCACGGAGGAATCCAGCACCAACTTGGAACTGAGTTTTGTGCAGAGCTTGGGGCCCATTCTTTCCAACATGGAACGTTTGGCTACCTCCTGCAGCACACCTGTGGAACTTACCATGATTCAGCACTTGATGGCTTGTATCTCAGCTGCCATTGCAGCACAAGCAACAGCATCCAATGTCTGAGTGCTACAGTGGAAGCTCAGATTGCTGTCATGCAATCTCAGCTTGTTGTCATCGAAGCTCAGATTACTGCCATCATAGATCTGGATACAAATGTGCAAAGGGGCTTGCTGCATGTCACAGCACTCCAGCAATCTGTTCTCCAAAAGATCTGCTCCCTAAAAACCCTCTGTGAACATGGCCTCTTGTTGATAGCCTTTACCCCCTTCCTCATCCTCCTTCTTCTAGCAGCTTATCCTGTTCTGTGTGGCCTCTGCTCATTCTTGCAGTCCTGTTCAATGCCAAGTGGAAGTCCTATTTGGCCACCCATGTCTGGAAGTCACTAGTTTATGCACAAGCCTTTAAGTAACCAAAAAAGTACTTCAGCACCAATCAGATCAGTCCCTACAGACTACTGAAACTTTTAACAAGTATAGAAAAGAACCAAAAATGCATAGAATCACAGCCACAGCCAGAAGACATAATCCAGCAACTAACCTATAAGTAGTTGATGATTCCTTTAAATAGCACTAGTGGTCCATCATGCTGTTGAATGCGTGTTCAGCTGTGGGAAGTTGAGAGGTCATAGGCTGGACTGTGAAGCTCCATAACGGCAACGCTGCAGTAAAATCAGCATTGCATGCTGCTTGACCTCATGATCTGCCTGCTCTGCATATTGGCGCTGACATTAGTTGTACGTTCACAAAACCCTATACGAAGATGGCGTCTGGTGCACTTCCCTTTAGAAGTGTGCACATGCACCGCGTGTGCCATTTTCAATGCTTAAGGAACCTTGTAGTACCCAAACAAATGGGCACTGCAGAGCCCAATTTCTCCCAAAAGCTCTAATCCATTTTTTTTCCTTTATTCTTCCCTTGACTAACCTTCATATGAACATTTCTCTCCTATTTGCCCTAAGGTACATTTTTTCATAACCCATCTTCCCTGAGCTTACTATTTTAGATTGTGTTTCCTTCTCACTGTACTCATTCTTAACCTAACCACAATATATTCTAAGATATGGATCTCTTTCCTGTGTTAAAACTATAAATTCTGCCCTAATGGTTCAGAATCAAGAGGCGCCACCCCAACTATATAGCTTTGACCTCACACTGGAAAGTAGAAAACAGATGGTTCCGACTACACTTATACTGTCTGCATTTATCATGGGCATTAACCTTTTGCTATTACTATGGAGTCAATTACTAAGGTGCCATTTAAAACATATTAAGTGCACAGACTATTTCGGGCAGTTCACTAATTACTTATCCTGTACTTATTAATTTAAAAGGCTTTTCTGATTTCTGCCAAAGTCTGATCTTCAAGCAGCTTCAATAAAATGTTCACACCTTGTTGCAATTTGATTATTTTAGTGATGTGATTCCGGATGCAACTGCTAACAATTAGGAGAGGCAGTTGCTAAGTAAAACGCATTAACCCCAATGCACCTGCTATAAACAGTGGGGACTGTACTTGCCCTGTTTCTAGCACTCCCTCGGAACTCTATAATTTCCCATTGTCTTAAAGAAGTTATTCCCTATCTTAATTACCACATATAGCTACTTCATTTCGAGAAGAATAGTGTATCCTTCTCCTGACCCCTCAAACATTGTGTATTTAAACATGTAGGGAGGAATTTTATGCTCTCCTCCGCAGCTAAAACTTAGTCTGGGGCAGGGAGGCCTGTGAACGGCCTTCCCACCCTGCTTCCAATTGAGGCCCTTAACTGGGCAATTAACCCTCAATTAAGGGCCTCTTCCTGCTGCAGCCACAATTAGTCGTGCAGCAGGCGGCCCTGGCACTGCAGGGGAAGCAAGGCACGAGGAACCATGCAAGCTGCTTCCTGGTCCAGAAGGGGGGATCCTCGTTAAAAGACACAGTGCCTGAACAATGGATCCGGCATCAGGAAGGAGGGGCCTGCTGAGGGACACTCCCCTACCCTTGCCTAAGACCCCCCTCCGCCCTTCCCCCACGACCTCCACCCCACAAGGCTCCTCCTGCCTTGATCTAACCGAGGTCTTGTTCCAATGATGCTTGCTTCTCGGCTTCCAGTAGGTACCTCCACAGTGGCACTGCAGCTGCCGGCCTCTGACCAGAACTTTCAAAAAAACACCAAGATGTAGCTTGGCTGGTGATGAGAAGAGCCCTCCTCGTCAGATCCTTCCTGCACGCCCGGAGTCTCACCCCCTGCGCACAATGCCCTCGAGGTGGCTGTGGTGGGAAAGAGACTGTTGCCCTCATCATTCTGGAATGTGTCTTTGCAAAGCAGGTGTGGAAAAAGATGCAGTGGTTTTTGTTGAGGTTCATCCCAAGCAGCTCTGTAACACAGGAGTCTGTGCTCTACGGTCTGTTCCCAGGGACGCACACCGAGATAAACATCAAATGCTGCTGGAGGACCATCAATTCGGTGATAGACGCTCTTTGGTCTGCCTGAAACTTGCTGGTCTTCCAGCGCAAAGAGTTGTCCACGACCGAGTGTTGCAGACTGGCACATTCCAAGGTCCAGGACTATGTGCTGAGGGACGCACTAAAGCTTGGGGCAGCCGCGGGAAAGGCTCAATGGGGAAAGACCGCTGTGTAAGGTCCCCCCCACCAAGGTGAACTGAGGGACTGGATCCATGGAAAACCCCTCGGGCCGTATCCAGAAAATATGGGTTTGCTGCAAAATGTATCTGGCATGTAAAATGAAATGGAAGGGTTGTGAGGCAATTCACTCCTGTATTGAAGGAAACTGATATCCTTTGCACTCTTTGTATTGTCGACTTGGTTCTGTTTTGAACTGTTCTGTAATGTTTTTTTACAGATTTTTATGAATAAAGTATATTTTGGAAAAAAAAGCTGCCGGCCTCTGACCAGACCTGCACTGTACCCGGCAGGAAGATCTCTGATAGTCTTGCGCTACTCAGGGATATGATCGCCTAAGTACGGGACAAGAGGGTGCACGCCTGCCTCATCAGCTTGGATCAAGAGAAGGCTTTTGACAGGATATCGCACACCTACTTGATGGACGTGCTCTCCAAAATGGGGTTTGGGGAGGGAATCTGCAATTGGATCAAACTGCTTTACACAAACATCAGTAGCGCAGTCTCAATCAATGGGTGGGAATCAGAAAGTTTCCCAATCCAATCTGGAGTCAGACAGGGCTGTCCTCTCTCCCCATCTTGTTTGTTTGCTGTATTGAACCCTTTGCTGAGTCTATTAGAAAGGATACAGGCATAAGAGGGGTGACAATCCCAGGCAGCGGAGGCACTCAGGTTAAAACCTCCCTGTACATGGACGACGTTGCTGTCTTCTGCTCAGATCCGCTGTCCATTCCAGACTGATGAGCATCTGCGACCAGTTCAAACTGGCCTCGGGAGCCAAAGTTAACCACGGCAAGAGAGAGGTCATGTTCTTTGGGAACTGGGTTGACCGATCCTTTGCTCCCTTCACTGTCAGGTCAGACTACCTGAAGGTGCTGGGGATATGGTTCGGAAGGGCTGGGGCGAGCACCAAAACTGGAAGGAGCAAGTAGCCAGGGTACACCATCAACTGAGCACGTGGGAGCAGCGATCTCTCTCCATTGTGGGTAAGAACCTGGTCATCAGGTGCGAAGCGCTCACTTTGTAGCTGTATGTGGCGCATGTCTGGCCCATACCCCACTACTGCGCCGTGACGGTCACCCGAGCCATTTTCCGCCTCATCTGGGGATCCAAAATGGACCGGGTCCAGAGGGACACCATGTTCAAACCTCTGGATTAGGGGAGGAAAAATGTACCTAACATCGCCCTCATCCTGATGACCACCTTCGTGTGCAGCTGCATCAAGCTGTGCATGGAGCCCCAGTACGCAAACAGCAAGTGTCACGACATGCTGAGGTTCTATCTGTCCCCGGTGTTGCGAAGGATGGGCCTGGTCACATTGCCACGGAACGCTCCATCCAGTTGGACCGTGCCGTACCACCTATCCTTCATGGAAACGTTTCTGCGGAAAAACACCTTTGACCACCAATCCATCAGGCAATGGTCTGCACGGAATGTCCTCAAGGCCCTACGGGAAAAGGAGATGGTGGATCCTGTCAGATGGTTCCCCGAGCAGACTGCCAAAGTTATTTGGCACAATGCCTCATCACCAGAACTTTCAAACAAGCACCAAGATGTAGCTTGGCTGGTGGTGAGAAGAGCCCTCCCCGTCAGATTCTTCCTGCACGCCCGGAGTCTCACCCCCTCCGCACACTGCCCTCGAGGTGGCTGTGGTGGGGAACAGACTGTTGCCCACCTCCTTCTGGAATGTGTCTTTGCAAAGCAGGTGTGGAAAAAGATGCAGTGGGTTTTGTCGAGATTTATCCCAAGCAACTCTGTAACACTGGAGTCTGTGCTCTATGGGCTGTTCCCAGGGATGCACACCAAGATAAACATCAACTGCTGCTGGAGGACCATCAATTCGGTGAAAGACTCTCTTTGGTCTGCCTGAAACTTGCTGGTCTTCCAGCGCAAAGAGTTGTCCACGACCGAGTGTTGCAGACTGGCACATTCCAAGGTCCAGGACTATGTGCTGAGGGCCGCACTAAAGCTTGGGGCAGCCGCGGCAAAGGCTTAATGGGGAAAGACCACTGTGTAAGGTCCCCCCACCAAAATGAACCGAGGGGCTGGATCCATGGTAAACCCCTTGGGCTGTATCCAGAAAATAGGGGTTTGCTGCAAAATGTACCTGGCATGTAAAATGAAATGGAAGGGTTGTGAGGCAACTCACTCCTGTATTGAAGGAAACTGATCTCATTTGCACTTTATGTATTGTCAACTTGATGCTGTTTTGAACTGTTTTGTCATGTATCTTTTACAGATTTTTATGAATAAAGTATATTTTGGAAAAAAAAAGCTGTCGGCCTCTGATAGGCTGGCAGATCTGCAAGGGCCGAACTCCGGCAACAAGGTCCTTGATTCTGTGGAAAACCCGCCATTGTCCACTTAAGTGCCTAATCAGCCCTTAATTCAGTGGGATTTCTGTAGAAGAGGTGACATGGGGATCTCGGCTTCAGTTCCTCTGGATGTCAAGACCCCTGCTGCCAGGATAAAATTTCCCCCGTAAAGTTCTCTTCAGTCACTACAAAGGAATCTCAAAGGGAAAGGGATTGGATAGGAGCTATTATGGTTCCACTCTTCAGTCTTAAATACTTAATCAATCATAACTCTATTCTAACAGATTCCATTTCTATAATAAAACACTAATTCTTTCCTTCATTTTGAAATAAATACCAAAATTGTGTAAGGTACTTGGTTAAAACAATATCTACATGATTAGATTGTCATCTCTTAATCAAAACTGTAAAACCTTACTCTAGAAAGGCTTCAACGTGCTCCAAAGTAGAGAAGACCATCACTTCCCAGCTAGCTGCCTCCATTGGTTAGGTGGTGTTCTAAATGGCATCTTTCTGTTCATTACAGTAATAGTGCGAAAAAAGTAATGCCACTGAATTAATTCAAAGTACTCATCACACTCAATGCAGATTGTAGATAAAAAACTGAAAAATAAAAGAGAAACAGGAACATACAAGCAAAGCCCTGCTGACCCTCTCTCAACCAATCATTGTGTGAATGAGTTCTCTGATTCCAACAGCATGCTCATAGTAACCACAGAAAATTTACATCACAGAGGGAGACCATTCGGCCTATCGTGTCTGTGTCGGTAATGTTGGTGCTTCAACGTACCATTCACATTTATTCTAATGTAATATTTGTTTGGCTCTTCCAAGCATTATCAAATGCAATTTATCGTTACATGATATCCTGCTCTTAGGAAGTGAAAATTATGAACAATGTAGTTGGTAAAAAGTACAATTAAATCTATCTATAATATATAACAATTGATAACACCAACGAACAGCTTGTAGCAACATACATTTAAAGGACTTGTGCACAAATACCACAGCTTTCAATGAATGAATTATTGGTTTTGCCTCAAAGTCAAAGAATTGCATATAGAAATACATTTTATAATGAGTGTTATACCATCATAATTAACTAATTATATTCTATGGCTTCATAATTTAAAAACCTATATTAAATCTCCTAGCCTTCGCTGCTCCAGTGTAAATTATCTCAGACACTCCCGTAAATTAGAAGGTTTCTTTGCAGTTAATCGTTTTTTTGGTTATTAAAGTAGTAAATAAAGCACAGCAAAACTTCTTCATAGAAAACGGAATCAAAATAAAATCATTATTTGATGAAATATATCAAACCATTGCAGTGATTCTTCCCTAGTCTTGAAAACAAAATTATGATTTGTAGTTGGTGCTATAAATTTTAGAAGACTAGTACTATATGGTTTTGTCATTTAATTACTCCTGCCTTCCACCCATCACAGACCTTTCCTTCTGTTTTTTCCTCCTTTCCTTGTTTTTGTGCTTAAAAACTGTTACGTTTAACTTTTTCCAGTTCTGATGAAAGGGCATCAACCTGAATAACATCTCACTCCACAGATGCTACCTGACCTGTAATTTCTCTTTTTATTTCAGATTTAAAGCATTCGCAGTGTTTTGGTTTTGTCATACTATATGGTTACTGGCCCTGTGTAAAGCCGGAAACATTTCGCCGAGATCCTTGGGGGTTATTTTGTGAAGATCTTCTTCCACTGTTCTCTACAAGTTATAAATGAATAACAGTTAGAAAAGACATTGTTAAATTCTCAATAATCAAGTACAAAACACAGCATCCCTATATACTGCTGCAGCAATGCTATTAATTCCATTTTCATGAAGATAACAATCACGCAATGGGGTAGTTATATTTGTCTCTCTCATCATTCAGAACATAAATCTTAAACAGTACCAAATGAAGCCAATTTTATGCTGTGGACTTATGCACCGGGAGTTGAATTGAGACTGTTGAAACCCAAGTCATCATTCTAGATGGGAATCAAACCTTTGTCCCATATGTAATAACTTATAAAAGATATTATTTATCCCTGAGATTTTCTTAATTATTTCAGTGATAGGCACACAACCACAGAAATTTGCAGCACAGAAGGATGCCAGTCAACCCCCTATCCCAGCTATTCCCAAATATTTGCTAAAGCAATCCAGAATTAATCCCAGAACCCAGGGTTCTGATGTGGAAGGCTCATATCCGACTCGAAACACTATTTCTGTTTCTTTCTCCACAAATCTGCCAGACCTGCTGAGTATGGCAAGATGGATACAGAACTGGCTTGGTCATAGAACACAGAGGATAGCAGTGGAAGGGTGCTTTTCTGAATGGAGGGCCATGACTAGTGGTGTTCCGCAGGGATCAGTGCTGGGACCTTTGCTGTTTGTAGTATATATAAATGATTTGGAGGAAAATGTAGCTGGTCCGATTAGTAAGTTTGCGGACGACACAAAGGTTGGTGGAGTTGCAGATAGTGATGAGGATTGTCAGAGGATACAGCAGGATTAGATCGGTTGGAGACTTGGGCGGAGAAATGGCAGATGGAGTTTAATCCAGACAAATGTGAGGTAATGCATTTTGGAAGATCTAATACAGGTGGGAAGTATTCCGTAAATGGCAGAACCCTTAGGAGTATTGACAGGCAGAGAGATCTGACCATACAGGTCCACAGGTCACTGAAAGTGGCAACGCAGGTGGATAGGGTAGTCAAGAAGGCATATGGCATGCTTGCCTTCATCGGTCGGGGCATAGAGTATAAAAATTGGCAAGTCATGCTGCAGCTGTACAGAATTTTAGTTAGGCCACACGTAGAATATTGCGTGCAATTCTGGTTGCCACACTACCAGAAGGACGTGGAGGCTTTGGAGAGGGTACAGAAGAGGTTTACCAGGATGTTGCCTGGTCTGAAGGGCATTAGCTATGAGGAGAGGTTGGATAAACCCGGATTGTTTTCACTGGAACGACGGAGGTGGAGGGGCAACATGATAGAGGTTTACAAAGTTATGAGCGGCATGGACAGAGTGGATAGTCAGAAGCTTTTTCCCAGGGTGGAAGAGTCAGTTACTAGGGGACATAGGTTTAAGGTGCGAGTGGCAAAATTTAGAGGGGATGTGCGAGGCAGGTTCATCACACAGAGGGTGGTGAGTGCCTGGAACTTGCTGCCGGGGGAGGTGGTGGAAGCAGGTACGATAGCGACGATTAAGAGAGATCTTGACAAATACATGAATAGGATGGGAATAGAGGGATATGGGTCCCCGGAAGTGTAGAAGGTTTTAGTTTAGGCAGGCATCAAGATCGGCGCAGGCTTGGAGGGCCGAATGGCCTGTTCCTGTGTTGTACTGTTCTTTGTTCTTTCTGTTTTATTTCAGATTTCAAGCATCTGCAGTGTTTTGCTTTTATTTACCACAATTAGTCCCACTGCCCTGCTCTATCTGTTTAAAATATTTAATTACCCTTCCCTTACAAAATGCAATGGTCTCTGTCTGTACTCCTTCCTGAGATAGTACATTTCATCCTCTTACAGCTGTCTGGATAAAGATGTTTCTCTAATCTACTCCCCACTGCTTTACTGACAATTTTATATTGATGATCTATGGTCATTGACTGGTGCACTAGAGGAAAAAGTATTTTTTTCTGGGCGACACAGTGGCGCAGTGGTGAGCACCGCAGCCTCACAGATCCAGCGACCTGGGTTCGATTCTGGGTACACTCATGGGGAGGGGGGACGAGTTTAATTTTCAGGTCGGGAGGAGGGGGGGAAATGGAGGATCCTTACTCCATTGGCTGGGGGGATGGTGGGAAGGGGTTGAAGGGCAAAGCTAACGATGTTCGGTGGGGGGGGGAGGGTCTGTGCAGAGTTTGCAAGTTCTCGCTATGATCGCGTGGGTTTTCGCCGGGTGCTCCGGTTTCCTCCCACAGCCAAAGACTTGCAGGTTGATAGGTAAATTGGCCATTATAAATTGCCCCTAGAGTAGGTAGGTGGTAGTGGGGATGTGAGAGGGTAATGGGATTAATGTAGGATTAGTATAAATGGGTGGTTGATGGTCGGCACAGATTCGGTGGGCCGAAGAGCCTGTTTCAGTGCTGTATCTCTAAATAAATTAAATCATCCTATCAAAATCCTTTATGATACTAAATCCAATTAAATTTTATCTGCTATAAAAAGAATCAGTGGGCTGAAAGTTATGAGCACGCTGCAAATTGCAGTGGCGCGCTCTGCTATCGGTGGTCTTCAGGCACGGATGCGCCATCATTGAGCCCCCGATGCCATAGAGAGGACAGCCGCTCCATCCCCGGCAATGGCATCTGGCACCACTGCGCAGGCACAGGCGCCATTCTTAAAGGGCTTCAAGCCCTGCAATCACAATTGAAATTTTAAAGGGACATTAATTTGAAATTTGTGTGAAAAACTGAATAAAAGCTGGAATCTCCTTCTGACTACTGCACCACCCCCCCCCCCCCACCCCCACCCCCACCCATGTTTGATTTTGGGCCTATTCCATCCAAAATGAACATAATTCCCAACTCGAACCTCCCACCACCCCGAACTTCGTTAGATTTGCCCTTCAACCCCTTCCCACCATCCCCCCAGCCAATGGAGTAAGGATCCTCCATTTTCCCCCCCTCCTCCCGACCTGAAAATTAAACTCGTCCCCCCTCCCCATGAGTGTCTTGCCTTGAATTTCCAACAGGGATCGGAAGACGTGTGACTTCCAGCCACCGGACAGAATATCAGCGTGGGATGGCTGTCTGGTCTAGGTATGTTTATTTACATTTATTTGCAACGCAAATGAAGGCCCTGCCACCGGCCGCACGGAGGTGTCTCTGCCGCCGGTAAAATGTGGCGGGAACTTCTCGGCGTCAGGGGTTATGGTGGGCCTCTCCCAGAAGAATTTTCCAATCCCCCCTGCCACGACCCCCAACGCCAGAGCCCAGTATCTGAGGTTTCATCCTCATAAGTATAGTTCTTCATCCCTGGTATCATTCTGGTGAATCTCCAGATTTCTTTGTATAGTGAGGTGCTCAAAAATTCACAATGTACTCTACCTGTACATTGCCTTATTCAGGTTTTATAACTGCCTCACAGTTTGTACTTTATGCCTTTATTATAAAGTCCAAAAGGCCACTAGCCTTTTTTATGGCTTTATCCATCTGCCCTTTCCTGGAATCATGGGGCTGATTTTGGTCTTACTATCACCCTGTTTATGCCTGGGTACTTGCATTGTCAGGACTCCCAGTGCCGATATCAAACTGTTTGCTACCACAGTAATGACCACCTTTGAAAAGTGCACCTCGCTTTTAAGAGCTGCAGGCCAGCTTGATTTTGCTGCTTCACTAATGGCAAACTGTGTATAAGCAGTGCACTTAGTGTTGGCAGCTTGCCTAGTCAATGTAAGAAAGGCCCAACCACCAAAATTGATCGAGCCTTTTCTTTTATTTGTTCATGGGAAGTGGGCATTGCTGGAAAGGCCGGCATTTATTGTCCATCCCTAATTGGCCTTGAGAAAGTGACAGTCTTCTTGAACTGCTGCAAGTCCATGTTGTGTAGGTACACCCACAGTACTGCTAGGGAGGGAGTTCCAGGATTTTGACCCAGCGACAGTGAAGGAATGGCAACATATTTCTAAGTCAGGATGAAGTGATGATGTTCCCATGTGCCTGCTGCTGTTGTTCTTCTAGGGGTGAAGGTTGCAGTTTGGAAGGTGCTATCAAAGGAGCCTTCGCAAACTGCTGCAATGCATCTTGTAAATGGTACACACTGCTACCACTGTACACCAGTGGTGGAAGAAGTGAATGTTTAAGTATTGGTTGGGGTGCTGATCAAGCAGACTATTTTGTCTTGGATGGTGTTGAGTTCCTTGAGTGTTGGAGCTGCACCCATCCAGGCAATTGGGTAATATCCATCAAAGTATGGTCTGACCAGACCACTGTGCAAATTGATCAGAACTTCCACTGACCTATATTTTATTTTGGCTGTACTGTTAAATATTCTTTTGGCGTAGACTGCTGTTTGTAATTGGTTGAGCCTGTTGAGTGCTAAGTCTAGTAAGATTGCAGAAATGTAAGTAGGTTGAGGGTCAAAATGGGAGTTCCAGGGTGTTCATTGGTACAGAAAGTCGAAGGAGCTCTGGGCTGGGGAATGGAGTTCAGAGGAGCATTCCTGTTTTGAAAAGGTTCTCTTGATTTCCAGAGTTGATTGTAGCTGCTGGCATTCTGCTCTGTTTTAGCTTAAGATGTCATCAAAGTCCTACTAGGCTTCAACCCCAGCGCAACCAAATATTGTAGATATTCTGGAATACAATATCCTCCTGAGTATGCCTTGTAGATGGTGTCCAGGGTTTGGGGAGTCAGGAGGTGAGTTACTCGCCGCAGGATTCCCAGCCTCTGACCTGCTCCTATAGCTATTGTATTTATGTATCTGGTCTAGTTAAGTTTCTGCTGAATGTGACTCACCAGGATGTTCTTGCTGGGAGTTGCAGCAATGGTAATGTCATTGAGTGTAAAGGGGAGATGGTTAGATTCTGTCTTGTTAGTGATGGCCATTGCCTGGCACTTGCATGGCACGAATGTTGCATGTGTTATGGCCATGTGGTGAGAGGTTTGGGTGATTCCTACTGTTCAACTCCCATCTTTTTATTATTAGGGTTTAACCCCTTCGTGTTTTATTTGTTAAATAAACAGACAGCGACAGGTTTTCTTGTAGGTTTAAAACAGAAAATCAATTATTAACTGATCAATATGCCTTAACCCGAGATTGTCGCAACCGCATCCACTCACGCATTCCCTCATGTGCGCACGCGCACACACACACACAAGAAAAACAAGAAACAGATAGAGAGGAATAGGGGTAAGCGGTTGTAAGTTGGGGGTCATGGTAAACCCGTTGAATTCTATTGGAAGTCAAGTTCTCATTTGTGGCAAGCCTGAGCTGTTTGTAGGTTTCTCTCTTGGTTGAAAGTTCAGTTGAAGACAGTGGATCACTTATAATTTACTGCTGTGTAAGTATAGACATATAATTCTATAGCAGGGTGCATCTCTCTATCTTGCTAGAATCCTCCCAGCCCCATAGCTGGAAAAGCTTCTTGGAAGCTTCTTTCTGGGTGTCTCTCTCTCTCTCTCTAGGGCTGCCTTTTAAGGTAAAATTTATTACATCTCATCTCTGCTGGGAAACAGGGATTTTCTTCCAGGATGTGGTTACTTCACACCTTCTTTGTTTCAGAAGAACGTATTCAATTCAAAAGTGTCTCTTGATGGGTTCAGGAGGAGAATAATCTAGTTATGATGTTTCCACTGCACATCTGCTTTGTTTCAGAGGAACCCATTCAATTCAGGAATATTTCAAGATGGGTGTAGGATGGGTGCAATTGATACCTCTTAGCTTTGAAAGTGTTCCTTTGTCCCTGTCAGACAGTTTGAATATACAAAGGCCAAATCTTTTTAAAGAAAAGTCAATTTTTTAAAAGACAAAGGGCTGGATTTTAACAAGCCCATGACGTCAGGCTCCATGGCGGGGGCAGGGACAGTTGATGGTTAAGGCAGCAGTCTGCCAATGAGGCCAATGCCAGGAGGGCCTGGCCAATCTTCCCGACGGCGGCAAGGCTCTGTGGTGGACTCCGCTGCTGGGAAATGGGAACAGCATTTTAATATTTAAATGAATGACATGAATACATTTATATAAACTTACCTGAAATCTTCTGGGCCCGCTATGATCTTCAGCATGGCGGCCGGCACTCCTGCACCTTCAATTCCCATCCAGGAATAGCTGGCATGACACTGATAGGGGAGGGGGAAAGGAGTTAAGATTTTCAGTGCGGGAGGGATGGGGTCAAATAAATGTGGTAGGAAGGGGTGAAATTTAAACTTTGTGTAATCTGTGGTGGTAGGGGGAAGGTCAGATTTAAAAGGTGCATATCTTGGGGGGGGGAAAGGGCAAATAGTTATTGTAATTGTTATGGGGAGGGTGGGAAAGGGGCGACTGAAATTTACTTGACAAAGTTTGAGGGTGTATCTTTAAAAACTTAAATATGCTGGCAGGGCTCTCTAAATGAGCTGCCGCGCGGGAGATCGCGGCATTGAGGCTGCCATTTTTTGAGTGCACCGCTCAGCTCGGCGACGGGCTCTCAAAATCCTGCCCTAATTCAATTTTTATAACACTTCAGTTTTAGTCTGTACTTTTTCATTGTTGCACCTCTGGTATGCGTGACACATGACACTTATCTTCCCAAATCTGAATATTGGCCTGGTCTTGCTGCATGCTCCAACCAGTAGAACATTTTCCCTCTAATCGCCATTGATTTCAATCTTACCAGGGCTCCTTGATGCCACACTTGGTCAAATGCTGCCTTAATGTCAAGAGCAATTACTCTCAACTCATCTTTGGAATTCAGCTCTTCTGTCCATGCTTGGGCTTAGGGTATAATGAGATCTGGAACTTAATGGTCCTGGCGGAACCCAAACTGAGCATCAGTGAGCAACATCCACCCAATCTGTGCCACATACCAAAATCGTGCTCAATATATTTAAACCACTAGGTCTGAACACCCAACATACTTCCATTGAGTTTATACTCCAATTACTTATTTTTCTTTCCAAATACTTTACAGAATGAATAAGAAATTGGTAGAAGGGTAGAAGGTAGTTGAACAAGTTACTGTTCCAAACTTGTAGGAGCAATAAAATTGGAGGAGGTAGCATTACATAATGAGCTGGACAAAATATGTAAGTAGGCAAAATGATTAAATTTAATGTAGATAAGTGTAAATTACTGCACATGGGGAGAAAAATAGGCAATTACATATGCTCCATGGAGTTAAAATAGCTAAGGATGAAATTGAAAGAAACCTAAAAACTTTAATAGATTCAACACTCAACCAATGCAGAGCAGCAATCTACAAACAGTTCAGCACCTGCCATACCAGTTCCTGCAGACTTTTGTAGCTTGAAACAACAGAATATGCCAAGTAATTGTTATGGGAAGATAACCAAATGAGGAAAATTTACCAGGAATATATTGAAATCTAATGGAAAACTGAAAAATTTAACTTCACCTGGGAGTATGAGACTCTTTTTCCTTACATGACTCTTCTGTATTTGCCGAGCTCTGCTGCCAAATCCTAAAGACTGCAATGATTCTGTTGTATATTTCTGGGCAGGCGAAACACATACTATCACCAACAGTTTAGCATCACCCCCTAAAGAAGGAGGCACAGCAATATTTAGAATGCATATTACTGTATTTTTGCACAAACTATGCAATTATAAGCAAATTATAGTTTCTTTGGCAGTGCTAATTCAATTAACCGTCTCATTTATCAAATGTACTTATGCATAAATATTTGGAAAATTCAGTGTAGTTGCAATTTAAAAGAAAACTTTTTGTCTTAATCTTATCCCAAGGCAACTGGCCCTCCAGTCACAGCAACCAACTTTGTTGCATGTCTGAAGCTATACATGCAAATATGACTTAGCCTTGGCTGCTAGCATTCACTGCTTCTTCAAACAAAGCAGTGGACTATCCTGCTGATAGATTAAGGTAGTATATTGTACCTCAGAGTGCAAATTACAACTTAAATTGATGTTTGCATTCAGAACTGTTGAGATTATAGTCATAGTCACAGAGATACAGCACTGAAACAGGCCCTTCGGCCCACCAAGTCTGTGCTGACCAACAACCACCCATTAATACTAATCCTACATTAATCCCATATTCCCTACTACATCCCCACCATTCTCCTATCACCTACCTACACTAGGAGCAATTTTAGAATGGCCAATTTACCTATCAACCTGCAAGTCTTTGGCTGTGGGAGGAAACCAGAGCACCCGGTAGAAACCCACGCGGTCACAGGGAGAACTTGCAAACTCCGCACAGGCAGTACCCAGAATTGAACCCGGGTTGCTGGAGCTGTGATGCGAACCACTGCGCCACTCTCAAATACTAAACATATTATTATTATAAGAAGAAAGTAACAGTGCCCCAGTATCTTTTATAGCCACCTGAGAGGTTCAACATATCATCGGAAAGGCAGCACTCCCTCAGTCCTGCTCTGGAGTTTCAGACATAATTACATGCTTAGTACCTGGAGTGGAGTTTGACCCCATAATCTTCTGATTCAAAGGTGAGAGTGCTACCTCTGAGCCACAGCTGACATCGACATCAGTAATTGTTTTATCTCAGTATTAGATATAGCAATTTCCATGGGTTATAAATAATAGCGCAAATTATTTAGACATTCAGCACTACTGAGGGTTGGAAGGGAGCAGCAACTGCTGGTGTGCGCACATGCGTGCACTTACACTGGCATCTGGAAATTGCAGTACATGACAATGTGCTCTTCCAAAGTCTCCGGTGATGGTACCACTGAGCCACCCTTTAAAGTGGCAGGAACCCACAGTTTATCAATTTGGGCTGACTGCCTACAGGTCACGCTCATTTTATCGTTTTTCTTTAGAGCTGATATTAGCTTTCTCAGGAGTAGATCTGCCATTAGGAAGGCACTGGCAGCAGCAATGTTAATGTATTTGAAGGTCGTGTTGGATCTCTTTTTTTTGTTCATCAACTTAAGTATAATTTTTTACAGCATTTTGCAACAAAAATATCACTAGTTAAAATCTTTATTTCCTATATTGCAAAAGTGTTGCAAACTGAATTAATAAAAATTTTATTCCATTTTTACTTTGTATATATCCTAAAAATAAAATCAAAGAATATGTTCAGTAGAAACCAATTTTACCCAGATTTATGTTCCAGAGAAGTGGTGCAGTTAGCCATTCTTGCAATGAGTTCAAAAAAGTCATCCAGGAAGCATTACAAACTGAAGAAAATCATCCAGGGCTGGTGCTCAGGTGCATCATCTGGTGCTGAGGAGCAAGGCCTATAAATTAGATTAAAAGAAGGTATTTCTCCTCGACTTATCAGTCCAAGGAGCTGGGCCACCCACACAAAAAATAGCACTATGAGAATCAGAGCCTGAAACAGTGTAGCCAGTTTGCTCAGAGTGTGATGCAGGCAAGGGAATGCAGTTTATACTTTCCAAAGTCCTGAATGCAAGATTATCTTTAAACAGCTTAAATTGTTCATGTTAAGACGTTTAAAGTTTATCAAACGCATTAACATTGAATGTCACATAACAATCCAGCAGCCTCGATACAAATTACCTTCAGAGACATTCCCTGTCCTGTTTGAAAATGATTGCTTTGGGGTTCATTATAGATGAGGGTGTATTCACTTCTGCATTATTTAGTAAAATTTGGCTTTCTGAGAAATAAATATGAGTCCTGAACAAGGAAATAAAGCCAAAGAATTATGGATTTAAATTGTATTCTTTGATGCAAGAACTTTGCATCTTTACTTGATGGCATAGAGTACGCAGAAGGGAATCTTTGAAATACATGGGCTTATGATCTTGTTAGCTTGGGCAATATGATCTTAGCAGTAGTTCAAACAAATATTTGAAGAATAATACTCTCACCAATAAGCATGTTTACACCATTAAATTATATGCAAGACTGGCAGTGGAAGGGATGACAAGCGGAGATGGCTGTTTACTAGTGGAAGGAAGAAGCTTCTTCTGAATCAATCCAGACGATTTGAGGGCTGTTCCAGACGAGGGAAACTTGTGTGCTACCAGTGTGGGATGGGGTCTGAATTTATTTTGTGGAAACACCAATTGCTGTTTTCTCTGATAGTTTTAAGTATTTCAAGTTTTAAGGCCCACTATGGACTCGCAGCTCCTGTTGAAAATCAAAGCAGTTTGCCCAAGATGTTCCCCGGGGCAGTCACTTGGTGGTAAAAGTTTGTTAAAGTATTTAAAAGTTTCTAAAAGTTTTAAAAAGTGTTTAAAGTATTTGAATCATAATAAAACACTCAACTGCCTTTGAGTTGAAGACTAACCTTGAGAAAGAAAGACTTGCATTTATATAGCGTGTTTCATGACCACCGGACATCTCAAAGTGCAGACAGCCAATTAAGTACCTTTTGAAGTGTAGTTACTGTTGTAATGCAGGAAGCGTAATGTAACATAACAAGGGTGTGTCTTCAGCTCATGACATCTTTAGGAGGCATGGCTTCATCAGGAATGCACTTCGGTGCAAGGCCTCACTGATGCTCTTGTAGGTGGTCTGTGCTGCGGCCAGAAGTTGAAATTCTCGCTGCAGCTAGCGAACTAGGTAAGTTCACATTTCTCAATGTGGTGGGTGGCGATTGCTATCGCTTCACCACTGACTGCAAAATCTGGGCCAATGTTTCATGTTTATGGCATCTTCACATGTAGCATAAAGAGCCTTAACCAGGATTCTTCTTCCACTTATAAATTGCAGATCTGCATTTCACAGAATAATATGTGAATTGTGTATCAATTGTTTAATTATATACAGGTAGAGGGTACTAATTGAGGTCTTACTAGAGCACTTATAAGGAGACACTAACTAAGACTGGTAGAGGATGTGAATGAGGAGCTACCTGTTTGTAATCCTTCTTACTCTGTATAATAAATATGAAACGGAGTAAAAATAGGTTCCAGCGTCATCCTTCCACATCAAGCTTTCTGGAACTTAACATAACCTGTGTTCAGGGGGCCAAAAGAAACACCTCCAACGTCAATCAGTAGTCCACCAAGTGACATTGTCAGAGCTGGGGAATTCATTACAAATTCAATGGAATTTAGAGATCAGAATGCACATGCACTAAACTTCCTCCAAGTAGTTTGGTTTCTAAAGATCCAAGGAGTCATCAAAAATTCACACATAGGCACCTGTGTTCCTCTGCAGAGCAATGCCACCTGTATAAACGGGAACAATTCCATTCTGTCAACATGTAGCTTGTATGTGACTACTGCCACAAGATTATGCAAGTCAAAGTTGTTCTCAAACATTTTTCTTTTAAAAGCTAGGCTCTGAAATCTGAATCTCTAGTCTCAGCAGCTGGGGAGAATTGACCTGGCCCTCTGGACAGATGCTTCTTGTTCCCCTATCTCCATCTCCACCAGCCTTTGCTCACCTCTGCTCTGTACATCACCAGGGTGCTCTACCCATGTCTGGAGGTGCACTCTATGGGGAAATGAAGGCAGAAAGGTGCTGCATTTAGATGGAAGACAGAGATAAAGATTCTGATCTCTTTGTGCAGAAAGAAGTGAAACTGGTAGCAACTACACAGTGCAGCTCAATTGAAAATAATTGCTGGATGCATAGAAACAGTACCACTGGATGGGGAAGAGGACTGAGAAATGCTAGTACCTGTGGCAGCACTCAAAAAAGAGGATGAGTGTCATGCACCTATTTTACCCTTCCTTGTAAGGTTGTAGAATTTCTTCTTACATTGAAGCCATGTATTATGCATGTGCTGGAGACATTCAGCTTGCCTGCCACCTCCTGAAAAGCCCACCTGACCACTGTTTTGGCAAGCCTGTAGCCATCGTGAAGAGGACGAGAATCTTCTTTCTGCTGCCCATTTAGTTCAGCAAAATATCAACTACATTCCCATGAATATAGAGGGCACTGCTTTCCCCCCCAATACTGCATGCTATTCGTTGCATCACAATTGGTGCTAACTTCCAAGCAATTTCAATAAACTACCCATTAACTTCAGCCAATTTCAATCAGCAAGCAGGTCAAGGTCAGCCCAGCAGACCAATGTTCCACAATGCAGGTTAAAGTAGTGCTGCACAATGCAGGTCACTTCAGGGCCTGCAGACAGTACACTTTTAAGCAGCTGCATACTTTAACTTATCCCTCCAAAATGGGTGTGCAGGCATTTAAAGGTGTACACACACCTTGCACATTCCCATAGTATGTAATTTATCAGCAATTTGAATTATACAGGTGTTCTTGCAACTTCTGGGCGGAGTGCACTTCCACTGTTTTTACATACATGCACATACACTGGGGCCAAGAACTTGATGTCAAAGTTGATGTGATTATTGTGGAAGAAGTATTATACAGAATATGTATTCCTACCTATAGAGTCCTGGAGTAAATGAGTTAGCTTGCTGTTTCGATAAGGTATATGGGATCGTTGTTCTGCAAGTGCTCCAAGCACATCAGACAATGCTGATAAGCTTCGATTTATAAAAGACGTCTCTCTCAAAGCTGTACCAGTCACTCCAGACATTCCTAACAGAAAGTAAATCACAAATTAAATGGTGATAAAATTAATACATAAAAAGAGATGGTATGTTCATGCGTCCTGACAAATCAAATAGTTCTTGAAGCTCACCATTCAGTTAAAAAAAATCCCAGTTTTAAAATGACTGCAAACTATTATGAGTTTCTTAGGATTTCTTAACTTTTTCCCATTCCTTGCCAGTCTACTTGGGTTGTATATTGAGCAATGGCAGAAGACCTGGGCCTGAGTCACCAACAAAACTTCACAAATAAGATCATAAGAAATAGGAGCAGGAGTAGGCCATTCAGCCCCTCAAGCCTGCTCTGCCATTCAATACGATCATGGATGGCCTGATTGTGGCCTTAACTCCACTTTCCTGCCTGCCCCCCATAAGCCTTGACTCCCTTGTAGATCAAAAATCTGTCTAACTCAGCTTTGAATATATTCAATGATCCAGTCTCCACTGCTCTCTGGGAAGAGACTTCCAAAGGTTAGCGACCCTCAAGAGAGGAAATTTCTCCTCATCTCCACCTTAAAAGGGAGACCTCTTATTTTGAAATTTGTGAACTTTTAGCTGACAATGTTCACCAGCAGAAACCCTTGCTGATTTTTCTTTTCTCTAGCCCAAGGATAACTAAGGCAATTATAGCATCCCATCACTACACACCTGAGTTCATACTGCCTTTTCAAATTGTTGTCAGAACATTGAAATTGTTGGCCACATTGCCCAAACGAGACTTTGACCTAGGTTTTCTGCTTTTGCGGCTTTGGGGCTACTGCCTGCCACAATGATATAGCCCTCACCCCAGCCAATCTTTTATTTATCTCAGAGGCACTAACATATGCAGGCAGGGCCCACTGGAGAGTCCAGCCAGACAGTGGGTATAGTTCAGCGGTGGCAGCAGCAGCAAGTCTTAGAGACTCACTGAAGCATAGTGGTGTCAGCAGCCTCCAAGATGTCAGTGAAAGTTTCAAAAATTTTCCAAAACCTTTTAAATGCCTGCTTCCGTACTGTACAATTATCAGCTGGCCAAGCTTTCTAGTGGTAAAATAAATTCAAAATCATCACTCTGCTTCTACTAACACATATCCCAAAATATAGTGGTGCAATGGTACAAATGACAGAAAATATATTCATTGTTCATAGATGGGTCAGCATATTGCCTGTGGGGAATTGGGATCATGTGAAAATGAGCATGAACATAGCAGAGTGCATTTCTGAGCCATTTTCCGCCCCACTCCTCCCAGCCAGTGGGGCGGAAAATGGCTGGGAGGTAGGAAATCCCAAAATGTATGTTCTTGCATTGCCTTTTGTGCATCATGGTCAGTATCAAAATTACTGATGGAGAAAATCAGTCATTTGAAGTCAGTGCTTCAGCAGTTTTTAAGTTATTGTGATGATATATCTTAGGACATCTAATTACCCTTGTTAGTAGTTAAATATTTGATAAAACAATCTTGTGATGTTTTACAAGTGGGAAAGAAAACAGCACACAGTTAGTTCATTTAGGTTTAAGGTTGCTTACCTACGCATTCACTGCCAGCAAGATCGACCAATTGTAGCTTAGTTTTAAGATACTTTGGAAGTTCTGTAAGTTCTGTGGAAAAGTGCTTATCAGGCAAAGATCGGGAAAGTGATGCTGAATTGTTATTTATGATAGGAGAAGGCAGCTGCTTGCAGGACTGACGCTGTAATGGTCGAAACATACTTGATTCTAATGTGCTTTGCATCCGTACACCTATAACAATAAAATACAAAACTGAAAGACAATCAACAAACTCTACAACTGGAAAAATTCTCATTTGTGGCATCCTTACCAGATTTATCAGCTGTGACCTTTGTGGTGATAGTAATTGTTATTACAAGGTGGGATCGAGAAGAGTGTGCATGGACTAGTGTTGGGTGCTTGGTTCTATGTTGTAAACCATGGTTGATTAGATTCAGAATACTTGTGGGATTCTCAACATGTCTGTAATACAGCAAACAGCATTGTAAATAAAACAATTAACACCACTAATCATGAATTACAAATAGCAGTTGTTTAATATTAAACAGACCCTCTATATAATGTAGTCAGTAGTCTTTGAAAGCTATTACATAGGAGTAAGTACTATAGTAAGTGGCATACATTCAAATGAAGAAACATGGAAGTTTGGAGTCTCAGTAGGAGGTCTGACATCAAGTTGCAAATGTTGTACCAAAATTGAACGCATTCTTCTAGAGCTTCAGAATATGCATATGGATTGCAAAAAAGATTGTCTGATCTCTTGCAAATCTTACCATAGCCATCGCTACAGACTACTTGTATAACTTTCGAGTGGGCAACTGCTCAGTTATCTTCAGTACAGAATTATCTTAATTTTTGTGTACTTTGCCACTCCAGGTGTTTGAACTCCACTCAGAGTGGAACAGACACAGTTCACAGTGCTGTATCTCTAAATTAAACTAAACTAAACATCCTCTTCTAGTGATTTCCTATACCTAGTTTGGATATAGATAACCAATATATAGGATATAGGCACCATGCTCTTAAAGTAACGAGGTCCTTGAGTGGTTCTACAAACACTGCCCACTGACTGGGTAATTAAGCATCTGCCTAGGTTTTCCAATCATTGCAAGATAATTAGTCTGAGGCATGCTGAGACTGGAAAAGTTGGAAACATTTAGGTAAAAGATCCTGAAAGTACAGTGTGAAATGGAGATATTAGAAGCAGTGATCAGAAGATCAAAGGGGTGGATTCTAATGTGGGTCTTAAAGGAAGAGAAGAATTTGGAGGGGTTTAGGGAGGGAATTCCAAAGCATGGAGATTAGGTTGAACGCACAGCTGGCAATGATGGACTAAAATAAGGGAGAGATGCATAAGATGGAAGTGCAAATGAATAGAAAGTCCAAAGCGGGTTTTGCTTTCACAGATAGGGAGGGGTAAGATCATGAAGAGACTTAAACGCAAGGACGATCATTTAAAAAACTAGGTGTTGGTGCCAATATACGTTAGTGTGTATAGGGGTGATCAGTGTGCTGAACTTGGTATGGGATAGGATATGGACAGCAGAGTTTTGGAAGAGCTGAAAATTATAGAGCATGGAGAATGGGAGGCCAGTCAGGACAGCATTGTCATAATCAAGTCTAGGGTTTCAGCAGCATATGTTAATTGTATATTAATTGTGTTTAGTTTTATGCAGATAGTGGGCATTAACTGGGGATTCACTGGAGTCTCTATAAAAATGCACAGGCTAAAATTGTGGTTGTTGTGTTAGATTGTATGCTTGTAATGTGTAACCCTGTAAATAAATCTAAAAGTGTATAAAGATTGGCTCGCATTCTATCATTCACCAACTGGTTTTCTGGAATAGAATATGGTAGCAGAGAATGGTTGCCTAAAGGTGAAGGTTGGAAGCTAAGAAAAAAAATCTGCAATCTATTTTACAACTATTATGAAAAATGGCAAAAAAACACATGTAAATTGTTGGGGTATGATTACCTTCTGATGTTCTTGGTGTCTGAACCATATGATCAGTGGAAGAATGAAGTGGATATCTGGACACGGGTTACGTCCCTACCAAAGGGGAAATAGGGCATGGCCTTGGCATTGTTGCTTCCTGCCAGAAGTAAAATTAGAAGTATTTTTTGAGCTGTATGCCTATTGGTTGGATAGTGATGAAGGTTTGGGCATCTATTAGAGTTCTTGGATGAAATTTGCAAGAAAGATGATTTGTTAAATGCATATGAGGCCTGTTCAGGACTTTGATAGATTTTGAAAAATAGATGATAATTCCATGAAGGAATATATCATGAACTTTAACAGATTGCTTAAAAGATTGACAACATTTAATTTGGGGACCCCTGGAATAGTACTAATGTTTAAATTGCTGAATTATGCTCAGGTGTCTCATATGGACAGGCTCCTGGTTCTAAATTGGTGTTTACTTCTTAGAGAGGGAGACCCTGTGGATCAAATATCTGCTGTCTTGAAACAATTTCTGGGGAAACAGTCACATCTTTCAGCCTACATGGAACAAATTAGGTAATCTGCCGTGACACAAAGAATTGAGGACTCAATGATTGCCAGATTTAGAAACAATATAAATGCTGGATGCAGGCAACAATATAATGGAAGGGTTAAAGACAGGCAGAATGAGGATGAAAGCACCCTTAGCAGATCCAACTATTATAACAAAGATAGAATTGGAACAGCAATAATTGATGAATGAATCCCAGGACTGTGCAAGGAACAGTAAATAGGTACTTCAGATGTGACGAAGTATGTGATAAACCGCCCAAAGGAGAGAGGCAGGGTCCTTGAAATTTAAATATATTGGTTTAGATATTAAACAGATTAGGTGTGGAATAACTTTAAATCAAAAATCCTATTTAATGTTACTCCCATCCCAGTTAATTGTGCTTGATCATCACAGAAAGATGATGTTATATTTAAAGAGCGAAGCTTGATTGGTCAGTTGAACTGGTTGGGGACACAGACTAGACCAGATGCTAATTTTGATGTATTGGAGTTAAAGTACTATGATGAAACACCCTAAAGTTGTGAATGTTTTAAAGGAAAATAAAACATTACAAGAATTAAATGTGGAGAAATGCACATTTAAGTTTCCATCTTCAGGTGAACCAAAGATAATACAACTAGCCATTTTAGTGATGTGTTACAACCAGGTGAGAAAGGGGTCCAAGGGCTCCCTCTCAGCCTTTTACTGATTTGGCCGTAACAGGGTTTAATTTGTAAAACACCATGTTTTTAGCTTCCCCTCAGTGAATCCTTGTTCACTGCTCTCCAATTGCAATGGCAAAGTAATCAACTAGACAGGTTTTCTTAGCTTTAAGGAAGAAAGGTGCAAGTTTATTAATCTTAAAACTCTACCTCAGTTAAAACTACTATGAATACGCGAAGTGGCCAAGCTAGCACGCATATGCGAGAAACCCACACACAGGTAGAGACAGAAAAGTAGAAAGAATCAAGGGGAAAGATTTGAAGCAATAGCTGGAGTTCATTTATTTTCTTTTGAGTTCAATGTAAAGTTTTTGATTGCAGTTAAATCTTGCCGTCTCATTGGGGCCCAGTGCAGGCTTTCAAACTTGTTTCGATGGTTTTCTGTCTTGAGGCTTCATTTCTTCCATGGGTCCCTGTCTTTGCGTGAGAGGGAGAGAGAGAGACAGGGAGAGATGCTCTCTCTTCAAGTTCAGTTGCAGTCTGTCTTTTTTTCTGTGGGGCACAATTCAAACCAAACTGGGCCAACAGGCCAGTCATGTAATTAGCTCCTTTTTTGGAAGAATCTGCCCAGCGCGGTTTTGTGGATTCTTTCAATCTTAGTACATATCCTCAGTAAGGGGCTGGAATGCTGACTTTCACACATACAATGTCTTTTGATCAAAATCCATTTGGTTAATTGAATCAGGGAGCAGATCCATTGTCGTCTCCAGGCAACTGTCTTTTAGAAAGCAAATGTTTCCAGCCACTGTCCTTTTAGGATGCAGGTGCAGCCATGTTTTTAGTCCAGTAAGAGTTTAAATTAATGTTCCATATGCTGAAATTAATATGCTTCATTCTTGGAAGATGTGGTTTTCTTCACAGATGCTTCACATGCTAACCTTCCTGATACTGCAGATGGTTTCATAATATTTCTTATGGGTGAAAATGGGAATTGTTGTCCCTTAGCTTCAGGAGCAAAGGAAACAAGAAAGCAGTTAAAAGTACTTTAGCTGCTGAAACACCGGCTCTTGTGGAGATAGGGTATGTGGGATTCTATTTGTCAGATATTTTAAATGAGATTCTGTACATGGGGTGTACTGGATAGTATACCCATTGCATGTTCTGTAGATCATCGTTCATTGTGCGATAATATGCACTCTAAGAAAAGTGTGAGTGAGAAAAGATTAGGAATTGACCTTACTGTCTTGAAACAAATGCTGGACAGAAAGGAAATCTCTAAAATCAAATGGATAGATGAAAGTTATCAACTATCTGATTGTTTTACAAAAGGAAATGCCTATACAAAGAAATTGTTCGGGGTTCTGGAGAAGGGGCATCTCACAATGTAATGCTTTGTACAGATTTAATTCGTTTTAAAATTTTAATTGCACATAATAACTAATTTTTATTTGAAGAGAAGGGAATTTATTAATTGTATATTAATTGTGTTTAATTATATGTAGGTGGTGGGTATTAACTGAAGTTTCACCTGAGTCCCTATAAAAATAGACACAAACTGAAACTGTGGTTGTTGGGTTAGGATGTGTATGCTTGTAATGTGGAACTCTGTAAATAAATATAAAATTGTGCAAAGATCAGCTTCAGTTCTATCCTTCACCAACTGGCTTTCTGGAATAGAGCAGCAGATGGGCTGAGGCAGAGTTGGAGACAGGTGATGTTATAAAAATGGATCTTGATGCCCACTGATCTCCTGAACTGACAGTTATGACCAGGTGAGAAAGAGGTCTAGGGTTCCCTTCAGCCTTCACCTGGTCTTACTGTAACAGGGTTTTATTTTTAAACATACTGGGCTGAATTTTACCAGCCCCTCGACGCTGCGGGTCGTGGCACGGGGGCTGGTAAAATTCTGCGGAGAGGGCCTGCCTTGACCCGCGATGTCGAGAAGAGCTCGCCACAAATTACCGGTGGTGGGGGGACCACAGTGCGGCTCCCCCGCCACACGGTGGAGGCACCACAATTAGCGTATGGTAAAAGGTACTTATCTTTGCTGATTATGCAGCCCACCGCCTCTCCATTGATACTTCCTGATTTTTCGATGAACGGGCGGCCGTCACGTGCTGTCCTGTTCATGATTGGAAAAGCCGGTGGGTCCACAGAGGCATAAGGTTTTGCGGTAGAAGGTAAGTTTATTTTCAGGGGTCTCACTCTGCATTCCTAAAGGCGGGGGATACACAGTGGTCTCACTCTGTATTCTTAAAGGGAGCGGGAGGGGGGGGGGATACACAGGGGTCTCACTCTGCATTCCTAAAGGGAAGAGGGAGGGGGGATACACAGGGGTTTCACTCTGCATTCCTAAAGGGAGGAGGGTGGGGGATATACAGGGGTCTCACTCTGCATTCCTAAAGGGAGGAGGGAGGAGGGGTATACACAGGGGTCTCACTCTGCATTCTTAAAGGGAGGGGGTCTTTAATGTTTACAGGTTTAACTTTCCAACAACTTCAGAGCTGGTCTCCCAAGTTCCACTCTACACAAATTCCAACACACCCGTCTTTGTCCAATATCCCTTAATACCTTTGGTTAACAATTTTAAAATTAACAATTGATCTAGCATCAATTGCCATTTGCTGAAGAGAGTTCCAAACTTCTATCACCCTTACTGTTTAGAAGTGTTTCCTAATTTCTCTCCTGAAAAGTCTGTAATTTTATAGGCTATGCCCCCTAGTCTTAGGCTCCCTGGGCAGCAGAAATAATTTCTATCGATCCTATCTGTTCCCCTTATTATCTTGGAATCCTCGAAAAAATCATCCCTTAACCTTCTAAACTCCAGGGAATACAACCCTAGTTTGTGTAATCTCTCCTCATAATTTAACCCTTGGAGTCCAGGTATCATTCTGGCAAATCTATGTTGCACTTTCTCCAAGTCCTCCAGGTACAGTCTAACCAGAGCTTTGTATGGCTGAAGCATGACTGAAACTCTTTGTATTCTAGTCCTCTACGTATAAGGGCCAGCATTCCATTAGCCTTTTTGATTATTTTCTTACATGTTCATGACATTTTAATCATTTCTGTACCAGGACCCCCAAGTCTCTTGACTATTTCACCATTTAGAAAGTAGCCTTTCTATCCTTTTTAGGTCCAAAGTGGATGCCTCACATTTGCCTACATTGAAATCCCTTTGACACAGTTTTGTCCATTCACTTAATTTATCAATATTTATCTGTAATTTAATGCTTCGATCTGCACTACTTACAATGGATATATGGCTTTCTATCCTATCAGCTAACTCGTTAATAAATATGGTGAATAGTTGAGGCCCCAACACAGATCCAAGTGGGACACCACTCGTCATATTCTGCCAATTAGAGCAACTGCCCATTATCCTTACTCTCTGACTCCTGCCACTTAGCCAATTTCCGAATCAGGCCAATAATTTGACTTCAGTTCCATGGGCTTCAACTTTAGCTAACAGTTTCTTATGGGGGACTTTATCAAATGCCTTCTGGAAGTCCATAATGACTTCTACAAAAAATTCAATCAGGTTTGTCAAGCATGGCATACTCTTTACAAATCCATGCTGGTTCTCTCCGATCAGCTGAAAATTTTCAAGGTATTCAGCCACCCTACCCTTAATTATAGTCCCCAGTAATTTCTTGACAACAGATCTTAGACTAAATGGTCTATAATTCCTTGTTTTCCCTTTCTCACCTCTCTTAAATAGCGCAGTGACATGTGCATCTAAAGAAACAGTTCCCAAAACGAGAGAACTTTGGATGATTGTAGTTCGGTTATTTGCAGTGTTCTCATCTTTTTCATTTAAAACCCTGGGCATGTCACTCTTTAGTGCCATTATTTTCTTTATGGCTGTTATTTTGCTTACATTAATGTTGGTGATTCCCTGACCCTGATTCAATATTAGTTTCCTTGGGATGTATGTCATGCTGACCTCAGCCTCTACTGGAAATACTCATGCAATTATTCAGCCTGTCCTCCACTTCCATATTTTTATTGACAATATCACTGTTACCAGTTTTCAAGGGGCCCACATTGCTCCTCACCACCCTTTTTTCATAACGTAGTTCTAAACATTTTCAGAATTTTGATTTTGATATTCCTTGCAAGTTTCTTTTCATGCTCCTTTTCGTAGCTCCTACTATTTGTTTTATAAAACTTTGTTATTGTTTGTATCTTTACCATTTGCCAGGATCTGTGCTTTTTTGAATTTTCTTTTAGTTTTATGTTATCTCTTATCTCTTTAGCTGTCCATGGCCGTCTTTATTGAGAATTAGAGCTCTTGTCCTTTAGGAGTATAAACTGGTTCTGTAGACATTAAATCCTTTTTTGAACACCTCTTCCTGATCATCTATCATTTTAGCCATTAATAAATATGCCCAGTTTACTGTGGACAGTCTCTATCTCATTCCACTGAAATCAGCCTTACCTAAATCTAGACTGTTAGTGGCTGTATTGCAGTTCTCCATTTTAAACACTCGGTTGAACTTGATCATATTATGATCGTTATTAGATAAATGTTCACACACCATTAGGCTGTTAATCTGACTCATTACTAAATCAAATATGGCATGCCCCGAATTAGCTATAGGACATATTGCTGAAGAAAACTATCCTGGATACACTCGAGAAATTCACAACGACTGAATCCACCCCCTCCCTCTCCAATATCCCTTCAAGCTGGTTCGTGATGACCCTCATGCTGGCACCAGGAAGGTAACATACCACTTTTTATTCTTTCACAGGATGTGGGCGTCACTGGCTATGCCAGCATTTATTGCCGATCCCTAATTGCCCTGAGAAGGTGGTGGTGAGCTGCCTTCTTGAACTGCTGCAGTCCATGTTCTGTAGGTACACCCACAGTGCTGTTCGGAAGGGAGTGCCAAGATTTTGACCCAGCAACAGTGAAGGTAAAGCAATATGGTTCCAAGTCAGGATGGTGTGTGACTTGGAGGGGAGCTTCCAGGCGGTAGTGTTCCCATGCATCTGCTGCCCTTGTCTTTCTAGGTGGTTGACACCGTGGGTTTGGAAGATGCTGTCGAAGGATCCTTTGTGAGTTGCTGCAGTGCATCAGTGGTGGAGGAAGTGAATGTTGAAGGTGATGAATGGGGTGCCAATCAAGCGGGCTGCTTTGTCCGGGATTATGTCGAGCTTCTTGAGTGTTGTTGGAGCTGCACTCATCCAGGCAAGTGGAGAGTATTCCATCACACTCCTGAGTTGCGCCTTCTAGATAGTGAACAGGCTTTGGGGAATCAGGAGGCTCCCAGACTCTGACCTGTTCTTGTAGCCACAGTACTGATATGGCTGGTCCAGTTCAGCTCTGGTCAATGGTAACCCCCAGGATATTGATAGTAGGGGATTCAACGATGGTAATGCCTTTGAATGTCCAGGGAAGATGGTTGGATTCTCTCTTGTTGGAGATGATCATTGCCTAGAATATGTGTGGTAAGAATGTAACTTGCCACTTATCAGCCCAAGCCTGAATGCTATCCAGGTCTTGCTGTATATGGACACAGACTGCCTCAGTATCTGAAGAGTTGCAAATAGTGCTGAACATTGTGCAATCATCAGCGAACATCCCCACTTCTGACCTTATGATGGAGGGAAGGTCATTGATGAAGCAGCTGAAAATTGTTGGGCCTAGGACACTACCCTGAGGAACTTCTGCAGTGATGTCCTGGGGCTAAGATGATTGACCTCCAACAACCACAACCATCTTCCTTTGCGCTCTGTATGACTCCAACCAATGGAGAATTGATTCTCATTGACTCCAGTTTTCCTAGGGCTCTTCAATGCCACATTCGGTCAAATACTGCCTTGATGTCAACTTGATATTACTCTCACCTCACCTCTTGAGTTCAACTGTTTTATCCATATTTGGATCTGAGTGGCCCTGGTCGAACCTTTTCCGTTTTTATTTCAGATTTCCAGCATCTACAGTACTTTGTTTTAGTTTCTGAAAATTAGGACTTTTGTTTTACTGGATCAGAGGTTTCAAAATTGGTTTTGAGAGGGAGTGAGTAGCGCACGGAGTGGAGACTTCGCCAGAGTGAGACATAGAGTATGAAGGTGGGAATTTGGTTCACATGGTAAGTTCTGATAGGTTTTTCTCAAGTTCAATTTAGATTAAGAGTCAGGCTTTGACATAGAACTTTTAAACTTCACATTAGTTAAATTGCCATGTTAAACAGACAGCTGCTTGGTAGTGGCAGTTACCTGTCAATCAGTTGAAAGTAGTCGGTTGAATAGGTTTTAATTACTGTCGGTACGAGCTAGTGATTCATCAAAGGCTCTATAAAAGCAGTTAGGTTTTCAAACTGCATGGAGTCTTCACTGGAGTTAGAGTGTGAAGGTGGGAATTTGATTGATATGAGATATATTCAGAGTGTGAAGGTGGGAATTTGGTTTACCTGGGAATTCATTTGGTGCAGAGGGGGCAAGAGGAATTGATGTGTGATGTTTCAGCATAGAAGTTTGCAGATGACACAAAGATTGGCTGTGTGGTTGATAGTGAGGAGGATAGCTGTAGGAAGCTATTGATGGTCTGGGCAGAAAAGTGGTAAATGGATTTTGACCTGCAGAAGTGAGGTTATGTATTTGGGGAGGTTAAACAAGGCAAAGAAATGCAAGATTAATGGGAAAATACTGAGGTGTAGATGAAGTAGAGGACCTTGGAGTAAATGTCCACAGATCCCTGAAGGTGGCAGGACAGGTTGATAAGGTGGTTAAGAAGGCATATGGAATCCTTCATTGGTTCTGATGAAAGGTTACAGACCTGAAACGTTAATGCTGCTTCTCTCTCTACAAATGCTGACTTACCTGAGTATTTCTAGTACTTTCTGTTTTTATATGGAATCCTTTCCTTTATTAGCTGATGTATAGAATATAAGATCAGGGAGATTATGCTGGAACTGTATAAATCATTGGTTAGGCCACAACTTGAGTAATGTATGCAGTTCTGGTCACCTCATTATAGAAAGGATGTAATTGCACTAGAGAGGGTACAGAGATTTATGAGGCTGTTGCTGAGACTAGAAAAATGCAGCTATGAGGAAAGATTGGATAGGCTGTAGTTGTTCTCTTTGGAACAGAGAAGGCTGAGGGGAGATTTGATTGAGATGCACAAAATTGTGTGGGGCCTGGATAGAGTTGATGTGAAGGGCCTATTTACCTTAGCAGAGAGGTCAGTGACGAGAGGGCACAGATTTAAAGTGATTGGTAGAAGGATTAGAGGGGAGGTGAGGAAAGATTTTTTTTCACCCAGAGTGGTGGGGGTCTAGAACTCACTGCCTGAAAGGGTAGTTGAAGTAGAAACCCTCAACTTATTCAAAAGAAGTCTGGATGTGCGCCTCAAATGCTGTAATCTACAGGACTACTGACTGAATGTTGGAATGTGGGATCAGAATGGGTGGAATGTTTTTTGGTTGGCACAGACATGATGGGCCAAGTAGTCTCTTTCTGTGCAGTAAACTTTCTCTGATTCTATGATTCTTAAGGGAAATAAATTAATTAACACATTATAAAGACGCCACAGCAGGTGATGTGTTGTGGCTGCAGTATATGGGAGCTGGTGGAAGTCAGTGTGATCCACAACAAACACGTCGTCATAAGTGTCTGCAGCTCGAGGAGCTTCAGGGCAGAGTCAGTCTGCTGGACGCACAGCTACAGACACAGCGATGCATCAAGGTGGGAGAAAGTTACCTGGACACTTTGTTCCTGAAAGCAGTCACACCCCTTAGGATAGGGTCTTCTGATTTGGTCAGGGGCAGGAAGGTGTGACTAAGTGAGGCAGGTAAGGGGATCGAGAAGGCGGACGTGGTGGAGACTCAGCCCTTGCAGTTGTCCAACTGGTTTGAGGTTCTTTCTACTTGTATGGATGAGAGCAAGGGCTGCAGGGTTGATGAGCAAACTGGCCATGACACAGTGGTGTGGGGAGTAAATAGGAATGTACTGGTAGCAGGAGATTGTATAGTCAGGATGATTGATACCATTCTTTGGAGCCAAGAGCGAGAGTTCAGAAGGCACTGTTGCCTGCCCAGTGCGAGGGTTTGGGATATCTGCTCAGGGCTGGAGAGGAACTTGCAGTTGGAGGGGGAGGATACAGTTGTTACCCACATGGGTACCAATATCATAGATAGGACTAGGGAAGAGGTTCTGCATAGAGTATGAGCAGCTAGGGGCTAAATTTTAAAAAGCAGAACCTCAAAGGTAATAATCTCTGGATTATTACCTGTGCCATGAGCAAACTGTAGAGTAAATAAGATCAGAGTTAAAAGCGTGGCTCAAAGATTGGCATGGGAGAAATGGGTTTTGATTCATGGGGCACTGGCACCAGTACTAGGGAAAGTGTGAGCTGTACTGTACTAGGGAAAGTGATGGTCCTCACCTGAATTGTGGTGGCACCAGTGTTCTGGTGTTTCACATAACTAGGGCAGTAGAAAGGACTTTAAACTAAATAGTGGGAGCGAGGGATCAAGTGAGAAGATGTGATAATTTAGAGGCAAGGTCGCAATAAGGGAATTGATAATCTGAGTGTGGCAGGAAGGGAAGATTAGAGGGAAGCAAAACTGATAACAGGAAGTAGAAAGGTAGTAAGCGAAATTAGAAGAAAAAGTGAAGGTATGCATCAAATAGGATCAGAATGCATGCAGTATTCACAACAAGGTAGATAATTTGAAGGCAAATGGGTAGAAATTAATTGCCATTACAAAGATGTGGTTACAGGGTGACTAAGATTGGGAACTGAATGTTCAAAGATATTTGTCATTAAGAAAGTATAGGCAAAAAGGAGGTGGATAGTGCTCTTAATAAAGGATGAGATCAGTCCACTAGTGACAGGATCTTAGATCAAAGGATTAAGATGTAGAATCAGTTTGGGTGGAGATAAACAGAAAGGGGCAGCAAACATTGGTGGGTGTTTATAGGCCACCAAACAGTAGTGATAATGTTGGGCACAGTATAATTCAGGAAATTAGAGGTGCATGTAACATGGGTAATACAGTAATAATGGGTGACTTCAATTTGCATATAGACTAGGTAAACCTAATCAGTACTAATGCTGTGGAGGATGAATTCCTGGAGTGTGTACAAGATGGGTTTCTGGATGAGTAAGTTGAAGAACCAACTAGGAATCCAGCTATTTTAGATTTAGTATTATGTAATGAGAGGGCTAATTAATAACCTTGCTTTAAAGTAGTCTTTGGGAAATAGTGACCATAACATGATAGAATTTTACATTAAGTTTGAAAGTGATAATATTCATTCTGAAACTAAGATCTTAAATCTGAACAAAGGAAACTGAGACAAGTTGGATATGGTGGTTTGGGAAAATACACTAAGATTAACAGACAGGCAATGGCTTGTATTTTAAGAATTATGACATGGTCTACAACAAGTATACATTCCTCTAAGACACAAAAACTGAATCGGAAAGATGAATCAACTAGGGCTAACAAAAGAAGTTAAAGATTGCATTAGATCAAAGGATGACCAAGTAATTGAGAAAGAGAAAAGAGAATATGAATGGATTGAAGGAGGTGGCAATAGAGGTAGTAGATGCATTGGTGGCTATCTTCCAAAATTCTATAGATTCTGGAAAAGTTCCCGCAGACTGGAATGTAGCAATTGTAATCCCATTGTTTAAGAAACGAGGGAGAGCAAATGGGGAACTACAGACCTGTTAGTTTGATGTCAATAGTAGGGAAAATGTTAGAATCTCATATAAAGGATATGATAGCTGGACACTAAGACAATGATATAATTGGGCAGTCAGCATGGATTTATGACCGGGAAATCATTTTTGACAAATCTGTTGGAGTTTTTTGAGGATGTTACTTGTAGCAAAGATAAAGGAGAACCAATGGATGTGCTGTATTTGGATTTTCAGAACGCTTTTGATAAGGTCCCACACAGGAGGTTAGTAACCAAAATTAAAGCACATGGGATTGGGGGTAATATACTGGTATGGATTGAGAATTGGTTAACAGACAGAAAACTGAAGGAATAAACAGGTCATTCTCAGCATGGCAGGCTGTTACTAGTGGGGTACCGGAAGGATCGGTGCTGAGGCCACAGATGTTCACAATCTATATAAATGATTTGGATGTGGGGACTGAATGTAATATTTCCAAATTTGCTGATGAGACAAAACTAGGTGAGAATTGAAGATATAAGGAGGCTTCAAGGGGATCTGGACAAGCTAAGTGAAGGGGAAAGAATATGACCGATGGAATATAATGTGAATAAGTGTGAAGTGTTCCACTTTGGTAGAAAAAAAAAGTATTTCTTAAATGGAGAGGTTGGGAAGTGTTGATAATCAAAGGGACCTGGGTGTTCTTGTTCATGAGTCACTAAAAGCGAACTTGCAGATGCAGCAAGCAATTAGGAAGGCAAATGATATGTTGGCCTTCATTGCAACGGGATTTGAGTACAGAAGTAAAGATGTCTTGCTGCAATTGTATAGTGCCTTGGTGAGACTGCACCTGGAGTATTGCATACAGCTTTGGTCTCTTTATATATAAAGAAGAATCTACTTGCCATAGAGGGAGCGCAATGGAGGTTCACCAGACTAATCCCTGGGATGGCAGGATTGCCTTATGAGGAGAGTTTGGAGAGGGCCTGTATTCTCTACAGTTTCAAAGAATAAGAGGTGATTTCATAGTAACTTGCAAAATTTTTCCAGGGTGTGACAGGGTGGATTTAGATAGGATGTTTTCCCTGGTTGGTGAGTCTAGAACAGGGTTGTCCAACCTCTTCAGGCAAAAGGCCGCATTATGATTTTTGCTCGGCCTGGGGAGCCAGTAAGCAAATTTTGAAATATAAAGGTTTTAAAAATTTGTTACTGATAACAACAAATGTGCATTTTTGTGAATAAGCTTCAAATGAGAAGATTAATTTATTGACTTACTTTCTCATCACTATATTGAAAACTGATTCTGTGACATACAGCACTGATGTGCTGGGCTTCCCGATCGTTGAGCATGGGGTTATTTGTGGAGCCTCCTTCCTGTCAGTTGTTTAATTGTCCATCACCATTCACAACTGGATGTGACAGGACTGCAGAGCTTAGATTTGATCTGTTGGGTTGTCGGCTTTCTTAGCCCTGTCTATCGTCTGCTGCTTCCGCTGTTTGGCATGCAAGTAGTCCTGTGTTGTAGCTTCATCAGGCTGACACCTAATTTTTAAGTATGCCTGGTGCTGCTCCTGGCATGCCCTCCTGCACTTTTTATTGAACCAAGGTTGGTCCCCACACTCGATGGTAATGATAAGAGTGGGGGATATGCCAGGCCATAAGTTTACAGATTGTGGTTGAATACAATTCTGCTGCTGTTGATGGCCCACATTGCCTCATGGATGCCCAGTTTTGAGTTGCTAGATCTGTTCGAAATCTATCCCATTTAGTACAGTGGTAATGCCATGTAACACAATGGTGTGTACCCTAAATGTGAAGACAGGATTTAGTCTCCACAAGGACAGTGTGGTGGTCACTCCTACCAATACTATCATGGACAGATGCATCTGCGACAGGTAGCCTGGTGAGGATGAGGTCAAGTAGGTTTTTCTCTCCTTTGTTGGCTCCGTCACCACCTCCCGCAGACCCAGTCTAGCAGCTATGTCCTTTAGGGGCTGGCCAGCTTGGTCAGTAGTGGTGTTACCAAGCCACTCTTGGTGATGTTCATTGGAGTCTCCCACCCAGAATACATATGGAAGAGAATGGGGACCAGGTGCAATATGAAGACCCCAAGGGACCACAGGCAAGGCGCAATAAGATACATACAAGGGAAGCTCATGACTCATGAATATAGACACATTTTTCATGAGCCTTCCTTACACACACATTCAATCAAATAAATCTTCCACTTTCTACAGCCCTGGTGTCCTTTCCTTGAATGCCAGTACCATCTCACAGGACCTGTCATCAGGTTATGGCATAGGAAATGCATTCAGTGTGATCCTTCCCATCACACTCTTTGCGAGAGCCAGCAATCTGTTAATGGCCCAGCAATGTATAAATAAGTTATCATGCAGGCCCCACCTGCCAAAAATGAGGCATACTATTTTTGTATTATAAACATTGATTTTAAACTATTATTGGAGTGAAGAAAGGACTTTTTAAAAAACAAAATCACCAGCCACTTGGCTGGAAAAACATTTTTTGCATACTCAGTGTTTGGAGGGACATGCTCCAATTATCCCCTGCTCCAATTTAACCCACAATGGACTTTGAGCACCAGGTATTGTGTGTAAGAAGAGATATTCCAGGATTGGCTAAGACAAGAGAATCCACAAACCGTTGTGGTCAGACTAGCTAGTCATGTGACTGAACTGCTTGGCAACCTGGAATTTTCTAAATGGTACAAAGAGTTTGAACAGAAGAAAAGTTTTTTTGCTCCTGGAGAGAGAAGACCTCTCCTATCTGCTCCCATCTTTTTCACAAGCCTCTGGACCCACTGAGTTCACGTGAACCTCAAGAGAGAAAAGTCTCCTACATTGAGCAAAGTTTAAGAATACTGGGCGCCAACGAAAAGCAAGACCTACCTGCAGTCAAGGCCTCTAAAGCGAGTTTTAAGAACAGTAACCAAAACCATCTTCAGATATTGCCTCAAACATTTCCACTTTATTTCTTCTGCTCTTTTCTGTCTCTATCTGCACGTGTGTATCGTGCATGCATGCTAGCATGGGCACATTGTGTATCCGTAGGTGTTAACTGAATTAGAGTTTAAGCAGCTTTTTCTTTTGTGTCTTTTGAGAAACTGGCAAGGCAGCTAAAATGGCCAGCTGAGACCTGGTCTCTTTTATTTCAAAGCAAGCTAACCAGAAAAGCCCATGAGGTTTATTCCCTGTTGCCAGATGAGAGGTCATCAAATTACAAACTGACAAAAAACTCTATCCTCAGGGCATGTGAATTAGTACCTGAAGCCGATTGCCAAAAGATTAGAACCCTCAAGAAGCAAGTTAATCTAACTTATCTGGAGTTTGGAAGAAGTAAGTAGCTGGCTTTTGACCAGCGGCTGAGGGCTCTTAAAGTATAGCTCAGCTATGAGAATCTCAGAAGTAATTCTTAGAGGAATTTAAACACACTCTCCCACTCTCCAAAAAATACCCATGTGGAGGAGCTGTGGGTCCAGAGAGCCCAGCAAGTGACCATTCTGGCTGATGAGTTTGCTTTAATTGATAAGTCAGTTTCCCAGGGGAAAACCTTTCCTAGTCACCCCCACAAATCTGAACAGGACAAAGGGTGGGAAGGTGATAGGAGCGCAAGCAGTCCTGGGAGAGAAAGGAAAGCAGGAGACACAGGGGGCTCTCATCTAGCCAAAAAGCAAAGTGCTGTGAGCAGGAGTGAGACCCGGAGACCTGTGTGCTTCCATTGTAATAAAGCAGGGCATTTAAAAGCTGACTGCTGGAAACTAAAGGGAAAACCTGTAGGGTTAATCAGGGCACATCTGTTCAGTGAAGACAGGAACCTGATGGAAAGCACAGCAGAACAAGCTGTGGCTTTAACTGCAGTAAGACTGAGTCCCAGGAAGCTTACGGCTGCAAGTGCAGGAAAATGCAATAGGGTTCTTGAAGGTTATCAGGGTTTTGTGTCTGAAGGGAAAGTAACCCCATACCCCTCGAGTGGGACAAGCAAGCCCATAGTAATTGTCAGGGAAAGAGGGGCCACTAGATCCCTTTACTGGGAAAAGGCCTGACATTCCCCTCAGTGCAATAAACACCAGAACGGTGGTGAATGGTATTGGAGGGCAGTGTATGCCTGTATCTGTATACCAGGTGCACCTGGAGTGCAACCTAGTTTCGGGACCAGTGACCAAAGGGATTGTCCCTAGTTTGCCTGTGGAAGGGGTTGACTAATAATCTGGTGAGGTGAAGGTGGTAGCCAACCCAGTAGTTAAAGAAAGACTGCAGGAGGTCAGACAGGGCAGTGGCAGGAGACGGTCCCCTGCAGTTTCCCTGAATGTGTAATGAATCAGGCCATGATCAAACCAGCTGCCCCAGAGTTGACTGCATTGGCACTGCAGACAAATGACCAGACAAATCACCTAGTCAAAGTGCCACAAGGGAGTGCAGTAGAGTCTGCGCAAATACCTGCAGGCAGGTATTATACCCTGAGGACAAAGGGGAGGTTAGCAAAGAATCCTCCCCCACAGTCAAAAAAAGAACCACCCATCCCCTGAAGTCAAAAGCCTTTGCATAACTCAGCAGAGCACTGAAAGAGTTCAGGATACTTCCCCTCCTGAGGAAAAAAATTCCAACTTGGGGCTAATTAAACCTCTCCCTTTGCCGCCTTCAACAGGAACAAAGGCCCTAGCCAGCCATGTAAATGGGCAAACTGAAGGAAGACTTCCCCAAAGAACCACAAGTTTATTGTGATGCCAAAAAGGGCAGTTTAAAGCAACACTGCTACCAAGAAAAGGCAGGCTTCAGGAATTCATAGGAATTATGAAGGAATGTGAACGAATGCAAGAGAAATGCATTCTTTTTCCTGTATCTTATATTTTCTCTCTCGACCCTTTTTAATGAAATGCGATTTCTTAAATCGCATTTCATTCTGCTGGGTGTGGAGGTATCATATAGGACCCCACCTGAGGCATATTAATTTTTGTCATACAAACATTGATTTTAAACTATTACTGGAATGAAGAAAGGACATTAAAAAAATCACCAGACACATGGTTGGAAAAACATTTTTGCATACTAACAGACAGTGCTTGGAAGGACAAAGGGACTATTCCCTGCTCCAATTTAACCCACAATGGACTTTGAGCACCAGGTATTGTGTGTAAGAAGAGATAGTCCAGGGTCGGCTAAGACAAAAGAATCCACAAACAGATGTGGTCAGACCAGCCAGTCACATGACTAACCTAAAATAAAAGCAAAATACTGCGGATGCTGGAAATCTGAAATAAAAACAAGAAATGCTGAAAATACTCAGCAGGTCTGGCAGCATCTGTGGAGAGAGAAACAGAGTTAACGTTTCAGGTCAGTGACTCTTCTTCAGAACTGGCAAATATTAGAAATGTGAAAGGTTATAAGCAAGTAAAGTGGGGGTGCGGCAAGAGATAACAAAGGAGAAGGCGTAGATAGGACAAGGTCACAGAATAGCTGACCAGAAGGTCATGGAGCAAAGGCAAACAATATGTTAATGGTGTGTTGAAAGACAAAGCATTAGTACAGATAGGGTGTTAATGGACTGAAAATTCAACAGCCGCAAGTACAAACATGAAAAAAAGTGGGTAAGCAAACTGAACAAACTTAGATGAAATAAAATAAACACAAAAAACCATCAAACTAAATAAATATATAAAAAAGAAAAAAATAACTAAAAATAAAAGTAAAATGGGTGGCCGGTCATGCTCTGAAATTACTGAACTCAATGCAATAACCTGCTCAGTGACGCTCAGTTTGGGATCCACCAGGGGCACTCAGCTCCTGACTTCATTACAGCCTTGGTTCAAACATGGAAAAAAGAGCTGAACTCAGGAGGTGAGTTGAGAGTGACTGCCCTTGACATCAAGGCAGCATTTTACAGAGTATGGCCCTAGCAAAACTGGAGTCAATGGGAATCAGGGAGAAACCTCTCCGCTGGTTGGAGTCATACCTAGCGCAAAGGAAGATGGTTGTGGTGTTGGAGATCAATTGTCTCCGCTCCAGGACAACACTGCAGGAGTTCCTCAGGGTAGTGTCCTAGGCCCAACCATCTTCAGCTGCTTCATCAATGACCTTCCTTCAGAAGTGGGGATGTTTGCTGATGATTGCACAATGTCCTGCACCTTTCGCGACTCCTCTGATACTGAAGCAGTCCGTGAGAAACGCAGCAAGACGTGGGCAATATCCAGGCTTGGGCTGATAAGTGGCAAGTAATATTCGCACCACACAACTGCCAGGCAATGACCACCTCAAACAAGAGAAAATCTAACCATCTCCCTTTCACATTCACTGGCATTTTGATTGCTGAATGCCCACTATCAACATCCTAGGGATTGCCATTGACCAGAAACTGAACTGGAGTAGCCAAATAAATACCGTGGCTACAAGAACAGGTCAGAGGATAGGAATCCTGTGGCGAGTAACCTGCCTCCTGAGTCCCGAAAGCCTGTCCATCATCTACAAGGCCCAAGCCAGGTATGTAAAGGAATACTCTCCACTTGCCTGGACGGGTGCAGCTCCAACAAGACGAAGCTTGACACCATCCAGGACAAAGCAGCCCACTTGATTGGCAACCAACTGACAACATTCTCTCCCTCCACTACTGACACACCATGGCAGCAGTGTGTACCATCTACAAGATGCACTACAGCAACGCACCAAGGCTCCTTAGACAGCACCTTTCAAACCCACGACCTCTACCACCTAGAAGGACAAGGGCAGTAGATGCATGGGAACACCACCAGCTACAAATTCCCCTCCAAGCCACATACCATCCTGACTTGGAACTATATTGCCATTCCTTCACTGTCGCTGGGACAAAATCCTGGAACTCCCTTCCTAACACCACATGGACTGTAGTGCTTCAAGAAGGCAGCTAATCACCACCTTCTCAAAGGTAATTAGGGAATGGGAAATAAATGCTGGCCTGGCCAGCCACGCCTACATCCCTATCAACGAATAAAATAAAAACACAGGACTAAAACTCCTTGTGACCAGAATAATTATTTTGGAATGCATCATTATCTTCATCCTCTTCCTCAGCTTTCTCTTCTTCATGTGTCAATTCAAGGAGCTTGCCTCTCTACTTTGAGCGGTTCACCACATAATAATACTTCAAGTCACGCCTGAAGCACTCCCTCGATGTTCAAGTTGTCTGCGACAAATTTAAGCAGATCATGCAGATGTGCGCGTGGTTTCCAGGAAGTTGCCATGACTTCTACATCCTTACAGTCTCAATTGCCTCAGTTCTTCAGGCCACCTGAATGCCTTAATGGCTGGATAATGGGAGACAAAGGTTTTCCACTGAAGACATGGCTTCTGACCTCTGCACGCAATCCCAACACACAGGCAGAAAATACATTCAATCACTGCCATACGACTACAATGGCCACCAGCGAGCAGGCCATTGGCTTTTTAAAGATGAGATTTGATAGATATGAGGGAGCCCTGCAAATAAGGCATCCCACATCACTGTCGTCTGCTGCACATTGCAGAACCTGGCACTCCAAAGTGGAGTAGCGCTTGAGCCAGAGGAAGACACTGAGCAAGCCACATCCTCAGAGCAAGTGGATGAGCATAAGCCGTCTCAACAGGCGACAACCAATGAAGATGGTGCCATGGGGACCACCTCACAGGACAGTGACATGCATGGCAGGGAGATTCGCAACTCTATAATCAGCAGACACTTCACATGAGGACAAATGGAAGGGGCTACCGAACCAAGAAGTTGACTCCCAGAGGCAGCCTTGCTGACCTTTCATGAGAGACCTTTAGCATCTCTTTGTACCCGTCAGCACTATTTGTCAAGGCCTTCTATCAACACAGGTGCTCATGAGGCCCTCATTTTTACATACCCTTCATCTATTTGATTCCACATCTGGTCATGGCCAACTATTACAAAAAAAATAACAGATTGTTATACATTGAATGTCAAGACCTTTAATTCTTGTAAAACATTAAAGGCTTCTGCAGTTTACAAATTATCACCCAGTGAAACCTCAAGTGCTAGTCCATGGATTTATGCGCTCACTTATGGTCACTTCTATGGGATGCTCCCCCTGCACTGAGAATTGATGTGGAGGCAGGCTGCTGCCTTTCTTGCTCCAGTGCATTAAATGGCCATGGCCTGTGACTTCAGGGTGCCTGAGTCTACTGGGCCCCAACATATTTGGGGCCACCTGTATCTGTGCAGGGGCCGCTTCAGTCATCAAACCAGCATGCAGCGTTGGCGTCACTATCAAAGGGGCCAAGGGTCTGCCTTCGCCTGTCGAAGCACCTTGAGAGGGTGCCCCATTGTCTTCAGCCTGCTCCTCCTGTGCCCTTTCAGGCTCCACATACAGTCCCATGGTTGCCTGGAGTAGCTCAGTTCCTGGCAATGGGGAGATGCGTGGCTGGCCCATTTCACCCACCCATCTCTCCACAGACCTCATGCATAAGACCATACTATGGAGGTCTCTGCGTACCCCCTGCATCCACTCGGTGGTAGGCTCCGTATGTCTCTCCATGAGGGTTGCCAATCTCTCAGTGGAGGACACCATGTGTTCACGTGCCAGAAATATGGAGCCACTCATGACATGAGTGGAATCCTCCATCATTTGTGCACCGGACTTCACTGCCTCTGGAAACTCCAACATATGTTCACACGTTTGACGATGCTGCTGAAGCACCTGCTGCATTTATGATGACACCCAAGGCTCGCCAACTGCATGGAGTTAAGCATCACAGATTGAGCCACCCATTCTACACGCACAACAAAGCCCACCAATGTGAGTGTATCTGTGCTGGTGGAGGGTGCGCTGGAATAAAGTGACAGTATCTTGAGATTACGTTGCATCCTCTGAACTTTCCAGTGTTGCAGGAGCCCTGGTCGGTTCCTCATCTGCTGTAACTGCTGGAGAGACATGATTAAGTTAAACCCTGGTGCTGCCCCTTGGTCAGGAGCTTCCAATGGCATTAAAGGCCCATGCACGTGGCGCAGGACACACCTGGTCTAGGAAATGTTGGACGCAACCATCTCTTTACTCACTCTCGATAGCTTCCACACTTGCCTCATAAAAGAACAAAGAACAGTACAGCACAGGGACAGGCCACTCGGCCCTCCAAGCCTGCGCCGATCTTGATGCCTGCCTAAACTAAAACCTTCTTCCGGGGACCGTATCCCTCTATTCCCATCCTATTCATGTATTTGTCAAGATGCCTCAGCAATAGGTTGTCCTACCATGACCCATATGATCTCCCTGGCCACCTCCTCCGTCGGTATCACCACAGCAATGAAAGGCACTCCATCTCTGGTTTGTTGATGCTCCCTGGCATTCTGAGTGCACTTCGCCTGCAAGCACAGACATACACGATGTCACTCCTGTCTCATGGCCCAACTGTGCTGGTCGGCCTAAGGCACTGTAAATGTGTAGCACCATGCCACTGGGGTGGCATGGTGATGCGGCCATTTAGCCATCTCAATGTAGTGCCATGAAAACTCTATATGCCAAATGGGAAATATTAATTTCATCGGCTGGAACCTTGCACTAAACATTTACTGGAAATTCTTACAAGTAACTTTTTAAAAAGTAAACAGGCAACCAAGATGGCCACTGCAATTTACATTTGAAACACCAAAAAATCAGACTGGAGACGACAAGTCTGATTCAACCTAGCCAGAACAATGAGGTGCTCTCGGTTATTAAATTACCTGGAATGGGACACAGCATCAGGGCCATCTACACCCATTGACTTTGAAAGAGCCTAACACCCCACCAAGTATGACTGGACAGCTTGACGTGTTGAAACTTGAATCTCAGAGAAGATTCAGAAAACCTCATTAAAATAACAAAGGGGCTTGATTGTGTCATCTGACTGCTGCGAGGCTCTGGAGAGACTGTAAGCTTTATCACACAGAAAGCACACAGGAGTAACTGAAAAGTCATCAATGAAGCAGGTCTCTCTCTCCTCTCGCCAGTAAATATCAGGAGAAGACCCGGCTGCAACTGGGAGACCCCTCAGGTCTACAGACCGCCACAGCCAGCAACCAGGGGACAAGAATCAAATCCCTCTTCTGCCTTCAGGAGCCCTAAGAGGCAAGCCCACAACTGTGCACGTGGCCCAGGGAGGACTTCAGGACTACAATTTCAACTGAGGACTTTGGGACAGTATTTAAAGTAGTTAAAGTCCATTTATTCTGGACTTCAATCCAACTAGCAAATCTGGTTTCCCTCTGTAATCTATTTGTCTGTGTGTGTGACTCTCGTGTAAATGCATGCGTGAATGTGTATCATATTTTTAATAATTTTAACCGAATTAGATTGTTAAGAGTAATAAGCTTACATCTTTCGTGTTTAAACTCAAGAAAACTTGTCTGGTTCTTTTGCAATTACATTTGAGGAACAGCAGCAAGTGCTCACTGAGGTGGTAAGTTCAATTACTGCATTTAAAAAGGATAAACCCTGCTGCTGTCAAACTAGAGAAGGGGTGAAAGAGGAGCCTGAGAACCCCTCCTCACCTGGCTGTAACAATAGCATCTACCAGGACTGGCTATGGGGTTTGGGTGCGTGTGAACTGGGTGCCTGCTGTTGCCCCTTGCACAGGTCTATTGCCTGGCCTCACATTTCATGGGCATCTTTTAATTCATGCTGGGCTTCCAGTTTGCAACTCTAAACACCACTCACCTTTCTAGACCGCAGAAAATCATTACATTTCTACCTGCACTGAATCCAGGTTCTTGCAATGACCCTTCTGCTACTTACGATGTCTGCCACCTCCACCCATGCCTTCTTGGTGAGGCTTACTGGCCTCTTCCTCCTGTCTGCTGGAAACAGGACATCTGTCCTTTCTCTGACTACCTCCAGCGAGGCGTCACTGAATCGTGGAGTGACCCTTCCTCATTCTGAACTCATTTCTCCACTGCCTCTGTTGCTGTAGACCCCCTCCTTTCTGCCTGTGTCTTCAGCCAGCACATGTGGCTGGCTCTTACTTGGCTCTTGCTGATAAAATCTCATAGGAAGTCCCGCCACTGCTGGCACTTGCCGTCAACCTAAATTTAATTTCTGCCACACGTCAGCTCGTCCACTTGATCAGTAAACTTCAGGCTAGGGAGGGATGAGGCCATGGTGGGATTTGAAAACAAGGATGAGAATTTTAAAATTGAGGCGATGTTAACTGGGAGCATTGGTCAGCAAGCACAGGGCAATAATGTGAATGGAACTTGGTGCGAGTAAGGGCATAGGCACCAGAGTTTTGGATGACCTCAAGTTTACGGAGAGTAGAATGTATGAGGTTGGCCAGGATTGCATTGGAATTGTCAAGGTGTTGATGAGGGTTTCAGCACCAGATAAGCCAATGAAGGTGCAGAGTCAGGCAATGTTAAGGAAGTGAAAATAGGCATTTTTAGTGATGGCGTGGATATGTGGTTGGAACCTCATCTCGGAGCCAAATATGACACTGAGGTTGCGAACAGTCTGGTTCAGTTTCAGACAGTTGCCAGGCAGAGGGATGGAATCAGTAGCTAGGGAACAGAGTATGTAGCAGGGACCAAGGACAATGGCTTCATTTTTGCCAATATTTAATTAGAGCAAATTTCTGCTCATCCATAACTGTATATTGGACAAGTTGTCTAATAATTTAGTGATGGTGGAGGGGTTGAGAGAAGTGGTGATGAGATAGAAATGGGCGTTGTCAACGTAAATGTGAAAACCAATGCTATGTTTCTGGATGATGTCGCTGAGCGGCAGCATGCAGATGAGAAATAGGAGGGGACCAAGGAGGTCCCCTTAGGGGACACCAGAGGTAAAGGTGCAGGAGTGGGAAGAGAAGCCATTGCAGATGATACTCTGGCTACAATTAGATAGGTAAGAATCACCAGGTAAGTGCCGTCCCACCCAGCTGGATGACAGTGGAGAGGGATTGGAGGAGGATGGTGTGGTCAACCATTTCGAAGACTGCAGACAGGCCAAGAAGTGAAATGGTTTACCTTTGTCACAGTCACATAGAATGTAATTTGTGACTTTGATAAAAGCCATTTTGGTATTGAAGCGAGGGCGGAAATCTGATTGGAGGGATTCAAACATGGAGTTTCGAGAAAGATGGGCACAGGTTTCAGAGACAACAAAACAGTCAAGGACTTTGGAGAGGAAAGGGAGTTTCGAGAATTGGGTGGTAGTTTGCAAGCATGGTAGGATCAAGGGTTGGTTTTTTTGAGGAGAGGGTTGATGGTGGCAGTTTTGAAGGAGAGAGGGTCCGTCTGCTGTCCACTAAATTCCAAGCCCCCCACTTGATCATGATGAATTAGATGCAAATGCTCAGCAATTTAAAATGTATTCACATTGCATCAGTGTGGCGATCCCACCTTGGTGCTTTCTTGCCACTGACTAAATCTGGAACCGACATTGCGATACCGGATTTCCGGGCGGACGCTTCTGATGCAATTCTTCGTACCTCCACACCACCATTCCCATTTCAAACAACTGCACAAATTTCTGCCCTTTGTGTGCACACTTTCAGTATGCTTTGAATTGGCCAGCTGCAATGTCCAACACTGATCCTCAGGCCTCCATGCCTAATAATATGGGAACAACAACTGAAGCATTACATGTTTTGGTGCTGTGGGTTTCTGTGCATTAGATGGAGTATTATCTTTTGGCTAAATTACGTTATTTTAATCCAGAGTCTTTTAATCTTCCTTTCATATAAATGTGATTTATATTTTTCAGCCAAAGTCTGTTTTTGTGGTGTTTGCTATCAATCAGAAGTGAATGGCAAAACTCCAATAGCACTCCAATACATACATTAAATGTAAAAAAAAAGTGCACTATTCATCTTTGACCTGTTATCCCAGAATATTTTGTGTCTAAGATCATGTTTTAATTTATAGGGAGAAGGGTTTTATCTATGGAAGTGAACATTTGTGTTTGACATGAAGAAAAAGTATCTGAAGCAAGCTCGGATCATAACAAGGATTCTTTGCTAAACAGGGTGAAATTTTGCATGATGTCATTGATGACAAAGTTGTATTTTAAAATAGTTATGTCATTCAGAATCTCACAATTATTTCATATCATATAGACTTGATATGGCTGGTGGATAGTGTCATAAACAGTTCTGCACAGAAGGCGGCCATTCAGCTCATCCAGTCTAGGCCTTCTCATTCAAAGAGCAATCCAGTTAGTCCCACTACCCCCACTTCCTCATATCCCTACAATTTATTTTTTCCTTCAAGTATTTATGTAATTTTCTTTTGAAGGCTACTATTGAATCTGTATCCACCACCAGACAGAATTTCATAAACAATTGGGCCAGTTATCTGGAGAAAAATGTGTCAGCTTGGCTCAGTTAAGAATGCTCTTTCCTTTAAGTCAGAAAGTTTACCATTTAAAAATACTCTAAGACTTGAGCACATAGTCTCAGCTGCATTCCTGGATTGTTTCAGATAAAATGTTTCCTCCTTTGATAGCACAGCAGTTTTCATTCACTATATGGTGCAAAGTATAGTCCCGATGAGCTGTTCATGATAAAACCATTACACTGAAAAAAAATCAATATTCAAATATAAATTTACTTACTCATGAGTTAATGAAGGAACGTCACTATTACCAGTAATAGTAGTCACAACATCTCGTTTTACACCTAAAATAGTTCCAGCGTTGTCTTTCGCCAGCAGGTCAATGATTTCATTATTGTACACTTCCACAATTGATACTTTGACAGAGTGTGTTTCAAGTGGTTTATCTGACATTAGTCTATAAAGATAATACAAGCCTTTTATTTACAAAATTCTTAGCTCATCTTAAAGTCACCAAAGTAAACATTCATCAGGTATACTGAATGATTCATTAATTACATATTATTCTCCATCTTTTTACAGCAAAATCTGTAGAGCCATAAATTCTGGTCAGATCTGGAACCATTTAATGCCCTTTCTAGGACGATTTCTGCTGCTGTTTATATCAATGGGAAACTTAATTTTTACAATAGAGATGAGACCTGAAAATCTACAATGTTTTCAGCAGATTTGGAGTAAGTGGAGATTAGAGGACTTGGAAATTAGAGTGCACCCTATTCTGTGATACACTGGGGTTTCGTTTAGAATAAGGGACAGATGGTTATTTGTTATTTAATCTTTCCTGCTCTCTGCCCTATCACACACCTTCCCTTTTGTTCTCTTCCCCACCAACCCCCTGCCCCTCCCCTTTACTTGGTTAAAACCTGATTTCTTTTCTAACCTTTGCCAGTTTTGATGAAAGATCACAGACCTGAAATGTTAACTCTGCATCTCCCTCCACAGATGCTGCCTGACCTGCTGAGTATTTCCAGCACTTTCTGTTTTTAGTTCAGATTTCCAGCATCTGCAGTATTTTGCTTTTATACAGATGGAGGTGGGTCTGCCTTGACACAATAGTGGGGCTCACAGCACTATTGTAGGCCTGGGTTAGTGAAGAAATAAGATTTTTGCACCCTGAAAATAACTTTCCTAGAAAGCAGCTGAAATGTATTCGGAACTGCAAGCTACTGGTACACCAGCAATGCTACTACTGGCATGAGCGCCCCACAACAATAGCTAAATGCCTGATTCTAGGAATTCTGATGAGGGCAGACATTTTAGTCTCAGACACTGTGTACGTTCCTCTCTTCTACTGTTAAAGATTTTGGCCATGGTTTTTTGATTTTGTGCTCGTCAGCTGTAATTTTCTGTTCATTCATTTCTGGTAAGTTCAAAGCACAAAATCCTGGTCCCTGTCTCTTTATGCAGTTTTGGCTGTTAAGATTCATTTCTCAACAAAATTACCTACAGAAAAACAACCAGGATAAATGGAAATTGACGGATGCAGAATTATTTGGTCCCCAATTCCTTTGTACTGCAGGTGTACAATCTGGGCAGGTGGGTGTGATCAGATAAATTTGGGGATGGGATCCATTTGTGCTAGGTCATTGCCTGGGATTTTCATTGTGCAAAATTCTGCAAAAATTTGGGTTGAGCACTTCTTGTATTTGCCCCCTTCCTTCCATGTGGATGTCACAGAATGTCTGACTGGTGAGGTGGCATTATCCACCAGCTTTCACACTAGTTCCACCTTCTTTGCCCACAATGCTATGCATGTCTGCATGAAACAGGTGCACCAAGGAAGTGGGTCCACTGCTGCTTTAAAAGATGGTTTTCCTATGGAAATAATGGCAGATTTGAAATTAGAGTCTTAGTCATTTATGGCACAGAAGGAGGCCATTCGGCCCATCGAGTCCATGTCGGCTCTCCATAGAGCAATCAAGTTAGTCCCATTCCCCCACTCTATTCCCGTAATCCTGCAAGTTCCTTCAAGTATCCATCCAATTTCCTTTTGAAATCATTGTCTCTGCCTCCACCACCCTTGTAGGCAGTGAGTTCCATTAAGATATTTTTTTTTAAATCATACATTCAGGCAGCACAGCTGGTGGCAAAGAACCCTGGAGAAGGGTAACCATGACAAAATCTATGCCAACATGGAATAAGGAATTGCCAAAGAGTGACAGTGAGGTGCAGAAACACATTAGTACCAGGAATTCTATCATCAGGGGAACAGGCATGCACTTTGGCAGTCTTCAATGGTATTATGTCTCCCAGGTGGCAGGGTTAGGAATATCTTGGAGCGGGTACAAAAGGTTTTACATAGGAACAGGAATAGACAATTCAGTCTTGAGCCTGTTCCACCATTCAGTTAGATCATGGTTGATCTGTATCTTAACTCCATCTACTCACCTTGGTTCCCTAATGCTTAATGCCCTTGTCTAAATAAAATCTATCAATTTAAATTTTGGCATTTCCAATTCACTTGTCCTCAACAGCGTTTTGGGGGAGAGAGTTACATATTTACACAACATTTTGAGTGAAGAAGTCCTTCCAGGCATCTAAGTGGCCTAGCTCTAATTTTAGTCTTATTTCCCCTTGTCCTGGACTCCCCCACTGGAGGAAATAGCTTCTCTACCTACTCTATCAAATCCTTTAATCGTCTTAAATACCTCAATCAGAACACCCCTTAATCTTTTATGCTCAAGGGAATACAAGCCAAGTCTATGCAACCTGTCCTCATAATTTAATCCCTTTAAGCCAAAGTATTTATTTAGAGATACAGCAATGAAACAGGCCCTTCAGCCCACCACGTCTGTGCCGACCATCAACCACCCATTTATACTAATCCTACATTAATCCCATATTCCTACCACATCCCCTCAATTCCCCTACCTGCACTAGGGGCAATTTACAATGGCCAATTTACCTATCACCCTGCAAGTCTTCGGCTGTGGGAGGAAACCGGGGCACCTGGCGGAAACCCACGCAGTCACAGGGAGAAGTTGCAAACTCCACACAGACAGTACCCAGAATCGAACCTGGGTCGCTGAAGCTGTGGTGCTAACCACTGCGCCACTGTGCCGCCCATGTATTATTCTGGTGATCTGCAGTGTAACCCTTCAAGGCCAATATATCCTTCCTCGGGTACAGTGTCCAGAACTGAATGCAATGCTCTAAGTAAGGCCTAACCAGAGCTTTGTATAACTGCAACATAACTTCCAGCCTTTTGTATTCTAGCCCCTTTGAGATTTCAGCCAGTATTCCGATAGCCTTGTTAATTATCTTTGTGATTTCTGTACTTGGATCCCTTAATCTCTCTGTTCCTCCAGAGGTCCTTGCTTTATGCCATTTGGAAAATACTCAGTAACTCTCTTGGGTCCAAAGTGGATGACCTCATATTTCCCCATATTGAACTCCATCTGCCACAGTTTTGCCGATTCACTTAATCTCACAATATCCCTTTGCAAATTTCTGCTCCCATCTACAGTATTTGCTGTGCCACTTACCATTTATAAATATAGTGAAGACATGAAGCCCCAGTACAGATTACTGGGGATACTTCTAGTCGCATCCTGCAAATTGGAGTACATACCCATTATTCCAACTCTAAGGGCTGAATTTTCTTTGCAGGTTTTAGTTATAGTCTCATTATTCCCTTGTTTTAACTTTCAGAAGGCAGCTGTTCAACATTCTGCCATTCACACCTCCTCTAGACACATGTTTTGTTTCTTTACTTGCCCCATTATCACTCCCTTTGGCCCTGCACCAACAATTCTTTTCTGATTTAATCTCTCCTTTCTTCCACCCTATCACACAGCTTCCCTTTTAGTTGTTTAGTAGTACAGAACTTGAGTATTGCTGAAAATAGAGATATGTTGTCGAAGCTTTTCGTCTTGCACTCATCAGGACAATCCGCAAGAATACCAATGTAAGGGAAAACAACAACCTTATTCCATCTGAGAAGAGAGTGCTGATTGGTTGGCAAGTGAACTCTGATTGGTAGAGGCATTACCATGGAGAGTGCACCAGTTAACGGTGACTGACAGTTAACTACCCAAGCTTTGTTTGAAATTTAAACCAGGCAGCTTGACTATGATTGGTCAAGGCATTGACCTGAGGAATGAACCAGCCAATGGCTGTCACTTATTTTGTTTAGCTGAAACAGGCACAATGTTTGTACATATTCTTTCTGTCTGCAAAGAACAGGTCCCTATGTATTAATATATGTAGCTTCCAGTATGCGCAAATGTGCCACACTGCAAGCCCTACTGACAATCTTAATTTGAGCAACAGGTGAAGCTAGCTGTTTCACGCTGCTACTGTGCAGTAGCAACACGTGTGGTGTTCGCCACTAACAGGATGCTGCCTTCAAGCCAAAAAGACGTCCTGTCTCTCACACAAATAAGTAATCTGATATCTGAATTTCAATGCCAGTGTGATGCTAGGTATATAGGCCGAATGCCCCAAAGACTGGTGGATTGTATCAAACAACATGTCCCTTCTGCTGTGTGCAATAGGCAAGGTACAGGCCATACCCAACAAGCCCGTGCTTGCAAAACTCAAAACTGTGTCCAACATTAGATGTGATTGGACAACATTGCTAAATAATCCTCAGTGTGCTAAGAATTACGCTGACAACCAATCAGCACTCTCTTCTCATACAGTATAAAGTAGTTGTTTTCCCTTACATTGGTATTCTTGCGGATTGTCCTGATGAGTGCAAGACAAAAAGCTTCAACAAAATGCCTTTGTTTTCAGCAATACCTTCCCTTTTGTTCATTTTCCAACTTTTCCCCTTTCATTTTCTTAAAACCTATTAAATTTCTAACCTTTTCCAGTTCTCATGAAAGTTCATTAACCTGAAACGTTAACTCTGTTCCTCTCCCCACAAATGCTGCCTGGCCTGCTGACTATTTGCACCATTTTCTGTTCTTATTATAGCAGAAATAGTTTCTCTCTATTAATCCTTTTTGTTCCCCTTAATATCTTGAAAACTTCAATCAAATCACCCTACAACCCTAGTTTAGGTAATCTCTCCTTGTAATTTAACCCTTGGAGTCTGGGTATCATTCTGATAAACCAAAGCTGCATTCCCTTCAAGGCCAATATATTCTTCCTAAGGTTTGGTGCACAGAACTGCTCACAGTACTCCAGGTGTGGTCAAATGAGAGCTTTGTATAGCTGTAGCATAACTTCTACCCACTTGTATTCTAGTCTTCTAGATATAAAGGCCAACATTCCATTAACCTTTTTGATTATCATCTGTACAGATTCATAGCATTTAAATGATCAATGCATCTGGACCCCCAAGTCTCCTTGGACCTCCACTGTTTCTAGCTTTTCATCATTTATTAAGTACCCTGTTCTATCATTTTTGAGTCCAAAGTGGGTGACCTCACATTTGCCACATTGAAATCTATTTGCCACACTTTTTCCAATTCACTTAATCTATTAATATCTCTTTGTAATTTTATGTGCTCATCTATACTGCTAGAGACAGTAGTATAGTGGCAATTTTACTGGACTACTAATCTACAGGCCCAGACTAATGCTCCAGAGACATGAGTTCAAATCCCACCAGGGCAGCTGGAGGAATATAAAAATTCAATTAATTTGGAATGAAATGCTCATTGCATTAATAAAGATCATGAAACTACTGGATTATTGTAACCCATCTGTTTCACTAATGCCCTACGAAGGGACGAAATCTGCCATTCTTACCCTGTCTGGCCTACATGTGACTCCAGATGCACAGCAATATGGTTAACTCTAACTGCCCTTGAAAATGGCCTAGTAAGCCACTCAGTTGTACCACATGGCTACAGAGAAGTCAAATATTGTGGGTGTACGTATACTATGTGCATTGCAGTGGTTCACTACCACCTTCTCAAGGGCAACTAGGGATGGGCAATAAATGCTGGCCTTGCCAGCAATGCTCACATCCCAAGAATGAACAATAAATCCTGCCCATCTTTGTGGCTTTGGAAAATTTGGATATGGAATTTCAATTCCATTATGTAAGTCATTAATAAATATGGTGAATAGTTGAGGCTCCAACATAGAGCCATGCAGGACACCACTAGTCACATCCTGCCAATTAGGGTACCTGTGCATTGTCCTTACTCTTCGTCTCCAGTCGCACAGCCAATGTCCTAACCAGGACAATAATTTGGCTTCAATTCCATGGGCTTCAATTTTAGCTAACAGTCTCTAATGAGGAACTTTATCAAATGCCTTTTGGAAGTCCATATAGATAACATTCATAGACATTTTCCTGCCTACTACTTTAGTCACCTCTCCAAAAAATGTATCTAGGTTCATAAGGCATGACATACTCTTTACAAATCCATGATGACTCTCTCTGATCAGGCCAACTGGTTTTCCCCTCGCATCTTGTTTAAATATTGGAATGACATGTTAATTTTCCAACCTATAGGAATAGTTCCCAAATCAAGAGAGCTTTGGAGCCATGTCAATAGGTTGTCTCCAATTACACATTGCTCTCATTTTGTTAGCAGTCTTTTCTGTAAAGCACTTTGCAATGTCCTGAAGTCTTGAAAGGCATTACATAAATGTGGAACCTTATGAATGCCTCTGAATGTTTATATTAATACCATTTATCTACCACGTTAGTTACCTCCTCAAAAGATTCCACTAAGTTCATTTGACATGACGTACCCTTTACAATCCATGCTGGCTCTCTCTGATCAGTTCATGTTTGTCCAAGTGCTCAGTCACTCTGTCCCTAATAATAAATTCTATTAACTTCTCTGCAACAGATATTAGGCTGATAGGCCTATGTTACGAATAGGTGAGCAATGTCTAGGGGTCTTTTGCTATCTTCACCTGGTCTTATTGTAACAGGGTTTAATTTTTAACACAATGTGTTTTGCGCTCCCTTTTGTGAATCCTTGTTCACAGTCTCCAATTATAAGGTAAAGAAATGAGCACAAACAGGCTTTCTTTGGTTTAAAACAGAAAGAGGAAATTTATTAAAACCTTAAAACCTAAACTCTAATATGGTTTACGCCTACTATTATAAGACGCACCCACGTTAGCATGCACATGCGATATAAACCTGCAGATAGGGACAGAATAGAGCAGAAGAAAAGATAAGGAGAACAGCTTGAGGCAATGTCTTGTTACTGTTTCTTGAACTCGCTGTAGTCCTTGATTGAAGATATTGTCTGGCATTCTGTTGGGGCCCAGTAGTCTTCTAAAAACCTTGTTCATGTAGGAACCTGTTCTCTCTTTGAGTTTCACATGTTTTCACAAGATTCAGTTCCGTGAGAAGAGATGAAGACAGACAGGCAGAGGAGATGTTTTCAGTCCATGTGTACACGGCGTTCTGACTCAATCCTTTGTTGGGAGTTTAAAATTCAAAAAGCTCCCAGGGTGCTCAGCAGGTGAGTTATGTGACTAGCTCCTTATATGGAATGGACTCTTCAACATCCTTTGTTGGTAGTTCAAATCCAAAAGCTCCAGCCAGCTAGTCATGTGACTAGAACTGGTTTGACCACCTCTGTGTATTGGAGAAGCAACTGCTGGGGCCCCATTGTTTCAACAATGTGTGTCTCAGTCTTGGCAGGTGGGGTTTGCCTGACACCTCCACACCCAGGGGAGTGAAATGCAATGTGAAGAAAATGGCGCCTTTCATTACAGAATTTGAGAGAAATATATGATACAGAAAGAAACCATGCATTTCTCTCATTCATTTCTATTCATTCACCAGTTTTGAAGCTCACTAAAATGCTCTGCTCTGGGGGGGCCAGGGCTGCTTTAATTTCAATATTTTTTCCAGGAGAGTAGCAGTGGGCAGGTCTATCCTCATCTCACTGAGTCATGCAAAGAAGTTTGGCTTCAGGGCGTGGGTGGTTCCCTTTTTCTCTGACTGTGGGGGCGGAGTCTTTGTTACTCTCCCTGTTATTCTCTGGGACACTCCTACCTGCAGGTATTTGGGCAGACTTAACTGCATTCTCCTGTGACACTTTGACTCGGTGAGGCATCACCCTCGTGGTTTCTGTGCCCCCTAGAGGTCTCTCTTTGTCTCTGCAGATTCCTGTAAAAGGCTGTTAGCAACTCTGGTGGGGTGCTTCTAGAGTCTGCATTTACATAGGAGGAGCTGGGGTCTAGCTTTTCACATTTCTCTGGGTTGTTTGACCAGGTGGTAGGGGTTTTCATTTGGTATTCTTCCTGGACTTCCTTTAACCTGCCCTCTGGGTCACATTTTCCCTTTCTCGTCCTAACCTTTTGCCTGCTATGTGCCTGCCTGTCCCCTTTTGTTCTCAGCGGGGGGTCCCTTACAGTTCACTAGCCCTCTGCTGGAGGGTTCTACTAACACTGGTACAGGACTTAGGAGTGCAGGTTTCACTGTAGGTTGGGGTTCCCCTCAACCTGGTAGATGTGGCAACTCCTGCAATACTCCACCACATCCATGTGAAGTTTTGGCCGGTCAAACTGCTGCCTTATGAGGGTTTTGGTCTTTTGTATTCCGGCATGTACCGCCACTGTAGTCTCATGGGCCCTTCTTAATATTTCTCCCCGGTACCTCTGTGGCACCACTAACTGGTGAACTACTGTCCACTCCTTGTCCTCAGGTCTGTGAGGAGAACTTCATTTCCTCATCAGTACCTCATTCTTTAAAATGTAGCAGTCAGCGACTCCCTCTGCTTCACTTTCAGATTAGGCAGCCTGTGCTTGGCTGAGGTCGGCTTGCTGAGCCTCAGCAAGGGAAAATCCATTTAATTCATTCCTTGGGTCTCCTAACTTTCCAAAGGAAATCTCGGCATAGCTGACCTCATGGTCATTTGCCTGCAGTGTCAATGCAGTCTCCTCTGGGGGGGCTGGTTTGATCGTGGCCTGACCCACTACACATTCAGGACTCATTAGGGGGCCATCTCCTGCCAAGGCCTGTCTCTCTGACCTCCTCCAGTTTTTCTTTCACTACTGGGGGGGCTACCACCTTCACCCCCACCAGATCATTACCTAGGAACAGGTCAAACCCGTCCACAGGCAAACTAGGGACAATCCCTACAGTCAACGGTCCCGAAACTAGGTCACACTCCAGGTGCAACCGCTGTACAGGTACAGTCATACACTGCCCTCCAATACCATTCAACACCATTTTGAAGCAGCAATACTGAGTGGGATAAGCACGGTTTAAAAGTGCAGCGGCAGCAAGAGGGAGTGATACTGAGTGGGACCGGCACAGTTTAAAGGTGCAGTGGCAGCGGGAAGGAGCGAGACTGAGTGGGACCAGCACAGTTTAAAGGTGCAGTGGCAGCGGGAAGGAGAGAGACTGAGGGGGACCGGCACAGTTTAAAAGAGCAGCGGGAAGGAGTGATACTGAGTGGGACCGGCACAGTTTGAAAATGCAACGGGAAGGACCGAGACTGAGGGGGACCAGCACAGTTTAAAAGAGCAGCGGGAAGGAGTGATATTGAGTGGGACCGGCACGGTTTGAAAATGCAGCGGGAAGGACCGAGACTGAGGGGGACCAGCACAGTTTAAAAGTGCAGCGGCAGCGGGAAGGAGCGAGACTGAGTGGGACCAGCACAGTTTGAAAATGCAGCGGGAAGGAGAGAGACTGAGTGGGACCGGCACAGTTTAAAAGTGCAGCGGCAGCGGGAAGGAGAGAGACTGAGTGGGACCAGCACAGTTTAAAAGAGCAGCGGCAGCAGGAAGGAGCGAGACTGAGTGGGACCAGCACAGTTTGAAAATGCAGCGGGAAGGAGAGAGACTGAGTGGGACCGGCACAGTTTGAAAATGCAGCGGGAAGGACCGAGACTGAGGGGGACCAGCACAGTTTAAAAGTGCAGCGGCAGCGGGAAGGAGAGAGACTGAGTGGGACCAGCACAGTTTAAAAGAGCAGCGGCAGCGGGAAGGAGAGAGACTGAGTGGGACCAGCACAGTTTGAAAATGCAGCGGGAAGGAGAGAGACTGAGTGGGACCAGCACAGTTTGAAAATGCAGCGGGAAGGAGAGAGACTGAGTGGGACCGGCACAGTTTAAAAGTGCAGCGGCAGCGGGAAGGAGCGAGACTGAGTGGGACCAGCACAGTTTGAAAATGCAGCGGGAAGGACCGAGACTGAGGGGGACCGGCACAGTTTAAAAGAGCAGCGGGAAGGAGTGGTACTGAGTGGGACCGGCACAGTTTAAAAGAGCAGCGGGAAGGAGTGATACTGAGTGGGACCGGCACAGTTTGAAAGAGCAGCGGCAGCGGGAAGGAGAGAGACTGAGTGGGACCGGCACAGTTTAAAAGAGCAGCGGGAAGGACCGAGACTGAGTGGGACCGGCACAGTTTAAAAGAGCAGCGGGAAGGAGTGATACTGAGTGGGACCGGCACAGTTTGAAAGAGCAGCGGCAGCGGGAAGGAGAGAGACTGAGTGGGACCGGCACAGTTTGAAAATGCAGCGGGAAGGACCGAGACTGAGGGGGACCGGCACAGTTTAAAAGAGCAGCGGGAAGGACCGAGACTGAGTGGGACCGGCACAGTTTGAAAGAGCAGCGGGAAGGAGCGAGACTGAGGGGGACCAGCACAGTTTGAAAGAGCAGCGGGAAGCAGAGAGACTGAGTGGGACCGGCACAGTTTGAAAATGCAGCGGGAAGGACCGAGACTGAGGGGGACCGGCACAGTTTGAAAATGCAGCGGGAAGGAGAGAGACTGAGTGGGACCGGCACAGTTTGAAAATGCAGCGGGAAGGAGAGAGACTGAGAGGGACCAGCACAGTTTGAAAATGCAGCGGGAAGGAGAGAGACTGAGAGGGACCAGCACAGTTTGAAAATGCAGCGGGAAGGAGAGAGACTGAGAGGGACCAGCACAGTTTGAAAATGCAGCGGGAAGGAGCGAGACTGAGGGGGACCAGCACAGTTTGAAAATGCAGCGGGAAGGAGAGAGACTGAGTGGGACCGGCACAGTTTAAAAGTGCAGCGGGAAGGAGTGATACTGAGTGGGACCGGCACAGTTTAAAAGTGCAGCGGGAAGGAGTGATACTGAGTGGGACCGGCACAGTTTAAAAATGCAGCAGGAAGGAGTGATACTGAGTGGGACCGGCACAGTTTGAAAGAGCAGCGGGAAGGAGTGATACTGAGTGGGACCGGCACAGTTTAAAAATGCAGCGGGAAGGAGTGATACTGAGTGGGACCGGCACAGTTTAAAAGTGCAGCGGGAAGGAGTGATACTGAGTGGGACCGGCACAGTTTAAAAGTGCAGCGGGAAGGAGTGATACTGAGTGGGATCAGCACAGTTTAAAAGTGCAGCGGGAAGGAGAGAGACTGAGTGGGACCAGCACAGTTTAAAAATGCAGCGGGAAGGAGTGATACTGAGTGGGACCAGCACAGTTTAAAAGTGCAGCGGGAAGGAGTGATACTGAGTGGGACCGGCACAGTTTAAAAATGCAGCGGGAAGGAGTGATACTGAGTGGGACCGGCACAGTTTAAAAGTGCAGCGGGAAGGAGAGAGACTGAGTGGGACCAGCACAGTTTAAAAATGCAGCGGGAAGGAGTGATACTGAGTGGGACCAGCACAGTTTAAAAGTGCAGCGGGAAGGAGTGATACTGAGTGGGACCGGCACAGTTTAAAAATGCAGCAGGAAGGAGTGATACTGAGTGGGACCGGCACAGTTTGAAAGAGCAGCGGGAAGGAGTGATACTGAGTGGGACTGGCACAGTTTGAAAGAGCAGCGGGAAGGAGAGAGACTGAGTGGGACCGGCACAGTTTAAAAATGCAGCGGGAAGGAGTGATACTGAGTGGGACCAGCACAGTTTAAAAGTGCAGCGGGAAGGAGTGATACTGAGTGGGACCGGCACAGTTTAAAAATGCAGCAGGAAGGAGTGATACTGAGTGGGACCAGCACAGTTTAAAAGAGCAGCGGGAAGGAGTGATACTGAGTGGGACCGGCACAGTTTGAAAATGCAGCGGGAAGGACCGAGACTGAGGGGGACCAGCACAGTTTAAAAGAGCAGCGGGAAGGAGTGATATTGAGTGGGACCGGCACAGTTTGAAAATGCAGCGGGAAGGACCGAGACTGAGGGGGACCAGCACAGTTTAAAAGTGCAGCGGCAGCGGGAAGGAGCGAGACTGAGTGGGACCAGCACAGTTTGAAAATGCAGCGGGAAGGAGAGAGACTGAGTGGGACCGGCACAGTTTAAAAGTGCAGCGGCAGCGGGAAGGAGAGAGACTGAGTGGGACCAGCACAGTTTAAAAGAGCAGCGGCAGCAGGAAGGAGCGAGACTGAGTGGGACCAGCACAGTTTGAAAATGCAGCGGGAAGGAGAGAGACTGAGTGGGACCGGCACAGTTTGAAAATGCAGCGGGAAGGACCGAGACTGAGGGGGACCAGCACAGTTTAAAAGTGCAGCGGCAGCGGGAAGGAGAGAGACTGAGTGGGACCAGCACAGTTTAAAAGAGCAGCGGCAGCGGGAAGGAGAGAGACTGAGTGGGACCAGCACAGTTTGAAAATGCAGCGGGAAGGAGAGAGACTGAGTGGGACCAGCACAGTTTGAAAATGCAGCGGGAAGGAGAGAGACTGAGTGGGACCGGCACAGTTTAAAAGTGCAGCGGCAGCGGGAAGGAGCGAGACTGAGTGGGACCAGCACAGTTTGAAAATGCAGCGGGAAGGACCGAGACTGAGGGGGACCGGCACAGTTTAAAAGAGCAGCGGGAAGGAGTGATACTGAGTGGGACCGGTACAGTTTAAAAGAGCAGCGGGAAGGAGTGATACTGAGTGGGACCGGCACAGTTTGAAAGAGCAGCGGCAGCGGGAAGGAGAGAGACTGAGTGGGACCGGCACAGTTTGAAAATGCAGCGGGAAGGACCGAGACTGAGGGGGACCGGCACAGTTTAAAAGAGCAGCGGGAAGGACCGAGACTGAGTGGGACCGGCACAGTTTAAAAGAGCAGCGGGAAGGAGTGATACTGAGTGGGACCGGCACAGTTTGAAAGAGCAGCGGCAGCGGGAAGGAGAGAGACTGAGTGGGACCGGCACAGTTTGAAAATGCAGCGGGAAGGACCGAGACTGAGGGGGACCAGCACAGTTTAAAAATGCAGCGGGAAGCAGAGAGACTGAGTGGGACCGGCACAGTTTGAAAATGCAGCGGGAAGGAGAGAGACTGAGAGGGACCAGTACAGTTTGAAAATGCAGCGGGAAGGAGCGAGACTGAGGGGGACCAGCACAGTTGAAAATGCAGCGGGAAGGAGAGAGACTGAGTGGGACCGGCACAGTTTAAAAGTGCAGCGGGAAGGAGTGATACTGAGTGGGACCGGCACAGTTTAAAAGTGCAGCGGGAAGGAGTGATACTGAGTGGGACCGGCACAGTTTAAAAATGCAGCAGGAAGGAGTGATACTGAGTGGGACCGGCACAGTTTGAAAGAGCAGCGGGAAGGAGTGATACTGAGTGGGACCGGCAGTTTAAAAATGCAGCGGGAAGGAGTGATACTGAGTGGGACCGGCACAGTTTAAAAGTGCAGCGGGAAGGAGTGATACTGAGTGGGACCGGCACAGTTTGAAAGAGCAGCAGGAAGAAGTGATACTGAGTGGGACCGGCACAGTTTAAAAATGCAGCGGGAAGGAGTGATACTGAGTGGGACCGGCACAGTTTAAAAGTGCAGCGGGAAGGAGTGATACTGAGTGGGACCGGCACAGTTTAAAAGTGCAGCGGGAAGGAGTGATACTGAGTGGGATCAGCACAGTTTAAAAGTGCAGCGGGAAGGAGAGAGACTGAGTGGGACCAGCACAGTTTAAAAATGCAGCGGGAAGGAGTGATACTGAGTGGGACCAGCACAGTTTAAAAGTGCAGCGGGAAGGAGTGATACTGAGTGGGACCGGCACAGTTTAAAAATGCAGCAGGAAGGAGTTATACTGAGTGGGACCGGCACAGTTTGAAAGAGCAGCGGGAAGGAGTGATACTGAGTGGGACTGGCACAGTTTGAAAGAGCAGCGGGAAGGAGAGAGACTGAGTGTGACCGGCACAGTTTAAAAATGCAGCGGGAAGGAGTGATACTGAGTGGGACCAGCACAGTTTAAAAGTGCAGCGGGAAGGAGTGATACTGAGTGGGACCAGCACAGTTTAAAAATGCAGCAGGAAGGAGTGATACTGAGTGGGACCAGCACAGTTTAAAAGTGCAGCGGCAGCGGGAAGGAGAGAGACTGAGTGGGACCAGCACAGTTTAAAAGAGCAGCGGCAGCGGGAAGGAGAGAGACTGAGTGGGACCAGCACAGTTTGAAAATGCAGCGGGAAGGAGAGAGACTGAGTGGGACCAGCACAGTTTGAAAATGCAGCGGGAAGGACCGAGACTGAGGGGGACCAGCACAGTTTAAAAGTGCAGCGGCAGCGGGAAGGAGAGAGACTGAGTGGGACCAGCACAGTTTAAAAGAGCAGCGGCAGCGGGAAGGAGAGAGACTGAGTGGGACCAGCACAGTTTGAAAATGCAGCGGGAAGGAGAGAGACTGAGTGGGACCAGCACAGTTTGAAAATGCAGCGGGAAGGAGAGAGACTGAGTGGGACCGGCACAGTTTAAAAGTGCAGCGGCAGCGGGAAGGAGCGAGACTGAGTGGGACCAGCACAGTTTGAAAATGCAGCGGGAAGGACCGAGACTGAGGGGGACCGGCACAGTTTAAAAGAGCAGCGGGAAGGAGTGGTACTGAGTGGGACCGGCACAGTTTAAAAGAGCAGCGGGAAGGAGTGATACTGAGTGGGACCGGCACAGTTTGAAAGAGCAGCGGCAGCGGGAAGGAGAGAGACTGAGTGGGACCGGCACAGTTTAAAAGAGCAGCGGGAAGGAGTGATACTGAGTGGGACCGGCACAGTTTAAAAGAGCAGCGGGAAGGAGTGGTACTGAGTGGGACTGGCACAGTTTAAAAGAGCAGCGGGAAGGAGTGATACTGAGTGGGACCGGCACAGTTTGAAAGAGCAGCGGCAGCGGGAAGGAGAGAGACTGAGTGGGACCGGCACAGTTTAAAAGAGCAGCGGGAAGGACCGAGACTGAGTGGGACCGGCACAGTTTAAAAGAGCAGCGGGAAGGAGTGATACTGAGTGGGACCGGCACAGTTTGAAAGAGCAGCGGCAGCGGGAAGGAGAGAGACTGAGTGGGACCGGCACAGTTTGAAAATGCAGCGGGAAGGACCGAGACTGAGGGGGACCGGCACAGTTTAAAAGAGCAGCGGGAAGGACCGAGACTGAGTGGGACCGGCACAGTTTGAAAGAGCAGCGGGAAGGAGCGAGACTGAGGGGGACCAGCACAGTTTAAAAATGCAGCGGGAAGCAGAGAGACTGAGTGGGACCGGCACAGTTTGAAAATGCAGCGGGAAGGAGAGAGACTGAGAGGGACCGGCACAGTTTGAAAATGCAGCGGGAAGGAGAGAGACTGAGTGGGACCGGCACAGTTTAAAAGTGCAGCGGGAAGGAGTGATACTGAGTGGGACCGGCACAGTTTAAAAGTGCAGCGGGAAGGAGTGATACTGAGTGGGACCGGCACAGTTTAAAAATGCAGCAGGAAGGAGTGATACTGAGTGGGACCGGCACAGTTTGAAAGAGCAGCGGGAAGGAGTGATACTGAGTGGGACCGGCACAGTTTAAAAATGCAGCGGGAAGGAGTGATACTGAGTGGGACCGGCACAGTTTAAAAGTGCAGCGGGAAGGAGTGATACTGAGTGGGACCGGCACAGTTTAAAAGTGCAGCGGGAAGGAGTGATACTGAGTGGGATCAGCACAGTTTAAAAGTGCAGCGGGAAGGAGAGAGACTGAGTGGGACCAGCACAGTTTAAAAATGCAGCGGGAAGGAGTGATACTGAGTGGGACCAGCACAGTTTAAAAGTGCAGCGGGAAGGAGTGATACTGAGTGGGACCGGCACAGTTTAAAAATGCAGCGGGAAGGAGTGATACTGAGTGGGACCGGCACAGTTTAAAAGTGCAGCGGGAAGGAGAGAGACTGAGTGGGACCAGCACAGTTTAAAAATGCAGCGGGAAGGAGTGATACTGAGTGGGACCAGCACAGTTTAAAAGTGCAGCGGGAAGGAGTGATACTGAGTGGGACCGGCACAGTTTAAAAATGCAGCAGGAAGGAGTGATACTGAGTGGGACCGGCACAGTTTGAAAGAGCAGCGGGAAGGAGTGATACTGAGTGGGACTGGCACAGTTTGAAAGAGCAGCGGGAAGGAGAGAGACTGAGTGGGACCGGCACAGTTTAAAAATGCAGCGGGAAGGAGTGATACTGAGTGGGACCGGCACAGTTTAAAAGTGCAGCGGGAAGGAGTGATACTGAGTGGGACCGGCACAGTTTAAAAATGCAGCAGGAAGGAGTGATACTGAGTGGGACCAGCACAGTTTAAAAGAGCAGCGGGAAGGAGTGATACTGAGTGGGACCGGCACAGTTTGAAAATGCAGCGGGAAGGACCGAGACTGAGGGGGACCAGCACAGTTTAAAAGAGCAGCGGGAAGGAGTGATATTGAGTGGGACCGGCACAGTTTGAAAATGCAGCGGGAAGGACCGAGACTGAGGGGGACCAGCACAGTTTAAAAGTGCAGCGGCAGCGGGAAGGAGCGAGACTGAGTGGGACCAGCACAGTTTGAAAATGCAGCGGGAAGGAGAGAGACTGAGTGGGACCGGCACAGTTTAAAAGTGCAGCGGCAGCGGGAAGGAGAGAGACTGAGTGGGACCAGCACAGTTTAAAAGAGCAGCGGCAGCAGGAAGGAGCGAGACTGAGTGGGACCAGCACAGTTTGAAAATGCAGCGGGAAGGAGAGAGACTGAGTGGGACCGGCACAGTTTGAAAATGCAGCGGGAAGGACCGAGACTGAGGGGGACCAGCACAGTTTAAAAGTGCAGCGGCAGCGGGAAGGAGAGAGACTGAGTGGGACCAGCACAGTTTGAAAATGCAGCGGGAAGGACCGAGACTGAGGGGGACCGGCACAGTTTAAAAGAGCAGCGGGAAGGAGTGATACTGAGTGGGACCGGCACAGTTTAAAAGAGCAGCGGGAAGGAGTGATACTGAGTGGGACCGGCACAGTTTGAAAGAGCAGCGGCAGCGGGAAGGAGAGAGACTGAGTGGGACCGGCACAGTTTGAAAATGCAGCGGGAAGGACCGAGACTGAGGGGGACCGGCACAGTTTAAAAGAGCAGCGGGAAGGACCGAGACTGAGTGGGACCGGCACAGTTTAAAAGAGCAGCGGGAAGGAGTGATACTGAGTGGGACCGGCACAGTTTGAAAGAGCAGCGGCAGCGGGAAGGAGAGAGACTGAGTGGGACCGGCACAGTTTGAAAATGCAGCGGGAAGGACCGAGACTGAGGGGGACCAGCACAGTTTAAAAATGCAGCGGGAAGCAGAGAGACTGAGTGGGACCGGCACAGTTTGAAAATGCAGCGGGAAGGAGAGAGACTGAGAGGGACCAGTACAGTTTGAAAATGCAGCGGGAAGGAGCGAGACTGAGGGGGACCAGCACAGTTTGAAAATGCAGCGGGAAGGAGAGAGACTGAGTGGGACCGGCACAGTTTAAAAGTGCAGCGGGAAGGAGTGATACTGAGTGGGACCGGCACAGTTTAAAAGTGCAGCGGGAAGGAGTGATACTGAGTGGGACCGGCACAGTTTAAAAATGCAGCAGGAAGGAGTGATACTGAGTGGGACCGGCACAGTTTGAAAGAGCAGCGGGAAGGAGTGATACTGAGTGGGACCGGCACAGTTTAAAAATGCAGCGGGAAGGAGTGATACTGAGTGGGACCGGCACAGTTTAAAAGTGCAGCGGGAAGGAGTGATACTGAGTGGGACCGGCACAGTTTGAAAGAGCAGCAGGAAGAAGTGATACTGAGTGGGACCGGCACAGTTTAAAAATGCAGCGGGAAGGAGTGATACTGAGTGGGACCGGCACAGTTTAAAAGTGCAGCGGGAAGGAGTGATACTGAGTGGGACCGGCACAGTTTAAAAGTGCAGCGGGAAGGAGTGATACTGAGTGGGATCAGCACAGTTTAAAAGTGCAGCGGGAAGGAGAGAGACTGAGTGGGACCAGCACAGTTTAAAAATGCAGCGGGAAGGAGTGATACTGAGTGGGACCAGCACAGTTTAAAAGTGCAGCGGGAAGGAGTGATACTGAGTGGGACCGGCACAGTTTAAAAATGCAGCAGGAAGGAGTGATACTGAGTGGGACCGGCACAGTTTGAAAGAGCAGCGGGAAGGAGTGATACTGAGTGGGACTGGCACAGTTTGAAAGAGCAGCGGGAAGGAGAGAGACTGAGTGTGACCGGCACAGTTTAAAAATGCAGCGGGAAGGAGTGATACTGAGTGGGACCAGCACAGTTTAAAAGTGCAGCGGCAGCGGGAAGGAGAGAGACTGAGTGGGACCAGCACAGTTTAAAAGTGCAGCGGGAAGGAGTGATACTGAGTGGGACCAGCACAGTTTAAAAGTGCAGCGGGAAGGAGTGATACTGAGTGGGACCAGCACAGTTTAAAAATGCAGCAGGAAGGAGTGATACCGAGTGGGACCAGCACAGTTTAAAAGTGCAGCGGCAGCGGGAAGGAGAGAGACTGAGTGGGACCAGCACAGTTTAAAAGAGCAGCGGCAGCGGGAAGGAGAGAGACTGAGTGGGACCAGCACAGTTTGAAAATGCAGCGGGAAGGAGAGAGACTGAGTGGGACCAGCACAGTTTGAAAATGCAGCGGGAAGGAGAGAGACTGAGTGGGACCAGCACAGTTTGAAAATGCAGCGGGAAGGAGAGAGACTGAGTGGGACCGGTACAGTTTAAAAGTGCAGCGGCAGCGGGAAGGAGCGAGACTGAGTGGGACCAGCACAGTTTGAAAATGCAGCGGGAAGGACCGAGACTGAGGGGGTCCGGCACAGTTTAAAAGAGCAGCGGGAAGGAGTGATACTGAGTGGGACCGGCACAGTTTAAAAGAGCAGCGGGAAGGAGTGATACTGAGTGGGACCGGCACAGTTTGAAAGAGCAGCGGCAGCGGGAAGGAGAGAGACTGAGTGGGACCGGCACAGTTTGAAAATGCAGCGGGAAGGACCGAGACTGAGGGGGACCGGCACAGTTTAAAAGAGCAGCGGGAAGGACCGTGACTGAGTGGGACCGGCACAGTTTGAAAGAGCAGCGGGAAGGAGCGAGACTGAGGGGGACCAGTACAGTTTAAAAATGCAGCGGGAAGCAGAGAGACTGAGTGGGACCGGCACAGTTTGAAAATGCAGCGGGAAGGAGAGAGACTGAGTGGGACCAGCACAGTTTAAAAATGCAGCGGGAAGGAGAGAGACTGAGTGGGACCGGCACAGTTTAAAAGTGCAGCGGGAAGGAGTGATACTGAGTGGGACCAGCACAGTTTGAAAATGCAGCGGGAAGGAGAGAGACTGAGTGGGACCGGCACAGTTTAAAAGTGCAGCGGGAAGGAGTGATACTGAGTGGGACCGGCACAGTTTAAAAGTGCAGCGGGAAGGAGTGATACTGAGTGGGACCGGCACAGTTTAAAAATGCAGCAGGAAGGAGTGATACTGAGTGGGACCGGCACAGTTTGAAAGAGCAGCGGGAAGGAGTGATACTGAGTGGGACCAGCACAGTTTGAAAATGCAGCGGGAAGGAGAGAGACTGAGTGGGACCGGCACAGTTTAAAAGTGCAGCGGGAAGGAGTGATACTGAGTGGGACCGGCACAGTTTAAAAGTGCAGCGGGAAGGAGTGATACTGAGTGGGACCGGCACAGTTTAAAAATGCAGCAGGAAGGAGTGATACTGAGTGGGACCGGCACAGTTTGAAAGAGCAGCGGGAAGGAGTGATACTGAGTGGGACCGGCACAGTTTAAAAATGCAGCGGGAAGGAGTGATACTGAGTGGGACCGGCACAGTTTAAAAGTGCAGCGGGAAGGAGTGATACTGAGTGGGACCAGCACAGTTTAAAAGTGCAGCGGGAAGGAGTGATACTGAGTGGGACCGGCACAGTTTAAAAATGCAGCAGGAAGGAGTGATACTGAGTGGGACCGGCACAGTTTGAAAGAGCAGCGGGAAGGAGTGATACTGAGTGGGACTGGCACAGTTTGAAAGAGCAGCGGGAAGGAGAGAGACTGAGTGTGACCGGCACAGTTTAAAAATGCAGCGGGAAGGAGTGATACTGAGTGGGACCAGCACAGTTTAAAAGTGCAGCGGGAAGGAGTGATACTGAGTGGGACCGGCACAGTTTAAAAATGCAGCAGGAAGGAGTGATACTGAGTGGGACCGGCACAGTTTGAAAGAGCAGCGGGAAGGAGTGATACTGAGTGGGACTGGCACAGTTTGAAAGAGCAGCGGGAAGGAGAGAGACTGAGTGTGACCGGCACAGTTTAAAAATGCAGCGGGAAGGAGTGATACTGAGTGGGACCAGCACAGTTTAAAAGTGCAGCGGCAGCGGGAAGGAGAGAGACTGAGTGGGACCAGCACAGTTTAAAAGTGCAGCGGGAAGGAGTGATACTGAGTGGGACCAGCACAGTTTAAAAGTGCAGCGGGAAGGAGTGATACTGAGTGGGACCAGCACAGTTTAAAAATGCAGCAGGAAGGAGTGATACTGAGTGGGACCAGCACAGTTTAAAAGTGCAGCGGCAGCGGGAAGGAGAGAGACTGAGTGGGACCAGCACAGTTTAAAAGAGCAGCGGCAGCGGGAAGGAGAGAGACTGAGTGGGACCAGCACAGTTTGAAAATGCAGCGGGAAGGAGAGAGACTGAGTGGGACCAGCACAGTTTGAAAATGCAGCGGGAAGGAGAGAGACTGAGTGGGACCGGTACAGTTTAAAAGTGCAGCGGCAGCGGGAAGGAGCGAGACTGAGTGGGACCAGCACAGTTTGAAAATGCAGCGGGAAGGACCGAGACTGAGGGGGACCGGCACAGTTTAAAAGAGCAGCGGGAAGGAGTGATACTGAGTGGGACCGGCACAGTTTAAAAGAGCAGCGGGAAGGAGTGATACTGAGTGGGACCGGCACAGTTTGAAAGAGCAGCGGCAGCGGGAAGGAGAGAGACTGAGTGGGACCGGCACAGTTTGAAAATGCAGCGGGAAGGACCGAGACTGAGGGGGACCGGCACAGTTTAAAAGAGCAGCGGGAAGGACCGTGACTGAGTGGGACCGGCACAGTTTGAAAGAGCAGCGGGAAGGAGCGAGACTGAGGGGGACCAGTACAGTTTAAAAATGCAGCGGGAAGCAGAGAGACTGAGTGGGACCGGCACAGTTTGAAAATGCAGCGGGAAGGAGAGAGACTGAGTGGGACCAGCACTGTTTGAAAATGCAGCGGGAAGGAGCGAGACTGAGGGGGACCAGCACAGTTTGAAAATGCAGCGGGAAGGAGAGAGACTGAGTGGGACCGGCACAGTTTAAAAGTGCAGCGGGAAGGAGTGATACTGAGTGGGACCGGCACAGTTTAAAAGTGCAGCGGGAAGGAGTGATACTGAGTGGGACCGGCACAGTTTAAAAATGCAGCAGGAAGGAGTGATACTGAGTGGGACCGGCACAGTTTGAAAGAGCAGCGGGAAGGAGTGATACTGAGTGGGACCGGCACAGTTTAAAAATGCAGCGGGAAGGAGTGATACTGAGTGGGACCGGCACAGTTTAAAAGTGCAGCGGGAAGGAGTGATACTGAGTGGGACCGGCACAGTTTGAAAGAGCAGCAGGAAGAAGTGATACTGAGTGGGACCGGCACAGTTTAAAAATGCAGCGGGAAGGAGTGATACTGAGTGGGACCGGCACAGTTTAAAAGTGCAGCGGGAAGGAGTGATACTGAGTGGGACCGGCACAGTTTAAAAGTGCAGCGGGAAGGAGTGATACTGAGTGGGATCAGCACAGTTTAAAAGTGCAGCGGGAAGGAGAGAGACTGAGTGGGACCAGCACAGTTTAAAAATGCAGCGGGAAGGAGTGATACTGAGTGGGACCAGCACAGTTTAAAAGTGCAGCGGGAAGGAGTGATACTGAGTGGGACCGGCACAGTTTAAAAATGCAGCAGGAAGGAGTGATACTGAGTGGGACCGGCACAGTTTGAAAGAGCAGCGGGAAGGAGTGATACTGAGTGGGACTGGCACAGTTTGAAAGAGCAGCGGGAAGGAGAGAGACTGAGTGTGACCGGCACAGTTTAAAAATGCAGCGGGAAGGAGTGATACTGAGTGGGACCAGTACAGTTTAAAAGTGCAGCGGGAAGGAGTGATACTGAGTGGGACCGGCACAGTTTAAAAATGCAGCAGGAAGGAGTGATACTGAGTGGGACCAGCACAGTTTAAAAGTGCAGCGGGAAGGAATGATACTGAGTGGGACCGGCACAGTTTAAAAGTGCAGCGGGAAGGAGTGATACTGAGTGGGACCAGCACAGTTTAAAAGTGCAGCGGGAAGGAGCGATACTGAGTGGGACCGGCACAGTTTAAAAGTGCAGCGGGAAGGAGTGATACTGAGTGGGACCAGCACAGTTTAAAAGAGCAGCGGGAAGGAATGATACTGAGTGGGACCGGCACAGTTTAAAAGTGCAGCGGGAAGGAGTGATACTGAGTGGGACCAGCATAGTTTAAAAGTGCAGCGGGAAGGAGTGATACTGAGTGGGACCGGCACAGTTTGAAAATGCAGCGGGAAGGAGCGATACTGAGTGGGACCTGCACAGTTTAAAAGTGCAGCGGCAACAGGAAGGAGAGAGACTGAGTGGGACCAGCACAGTTTAAAAGTGCAGCGGCAACAGGAAGGAGCGAGACTGAGTGGGACCGGCACAGTTTGAAAATGCAGCGGGAAGGAGCGAGACTGAGTGGGACCAGCACAGGTTAAAAGTGCAGCGGCAACAGGAAGGAGCGATACTGAGTAGGACCAGCACAGGGAGCAGAGAGCCGTCCAGGCGTGCAGAGTTTTGTAAAAAAGTCAACAGTGACATCATAGGAAAGCTGGAAGCTGATTGGTTGGTGAGTAACTGCTGTTAGGGAATAGCTCTAAATAGCTGGCTTAGTAACTGAGGTAAGAAAGGTCTACAGTTTATTTTTATATATAGTAAGTCGTGTTTTTTAGGGAGTTCTGTAGTAACGAGGACCAGGGAAAAAGGGCCCAAGAGTAATTGATATTATTTGATGTTAAGCATCTTCCAAAAGGGTTAAGTCATGGCAGGAGAGATCAAAGTCGTCGTGAGCTCCTCGTGCTCTATGTGGAAAGCCGGGAACCATTCCAGTGCCCGGGACCAGAATATGTGCAGGAAGTGTCTCCAGCTGCAGCTCCTGGAAGCCTGGGTTTCAGAGCTGGAGTAGCGGCTGGGGACACTGGAGCATCCACGAGGCAGTATCGGGATAGCACGTAGAGAGAGGTGGTCACACCGCAGGCTCAGACTCCACAGGCAGGAAGGGAATGGGTGACCACCAGGCAGAGTAAGAGGACTCGGCAGGCAGTGTAGGAATCTCTTGTGGCTATTCCCCTGCAAAACAGAGATATTGCTTTGGATACTGTTGGGGGGAATGGCCTCTCAGGGGAAAGCAGCAACAGCCCAATTCGTTGCACCACGGTTGGCTCTGCTGCACAGGGAGGAGTAAAAAGTGTGGGAATGCAATGGTTATAGGGGATTCAATTGTAAGGGGAATAGGTAGGTATTTCTGTGGCCGCAAATGAGACTCCAGGATGGTTTGTTGTTTCCCTGGTGCTGGGGTCAAGGATGTCTCAGAGTGGTTACAGGACATTCTGAAGGGGGAGGGTGAACAGCCAGTGGACGTGGTACACATTGGTACAAACGATGTAGGTTAAAAAAAAGGATGAGGTCCTCAAAGCAGAATATAGGGAGTTAGGAAGTAAGTTGAAAAGTAGAACCTCAAAGGTAGTGATCTCAGCATTACAACCTGTGCCAAATGCTAGTCAGAGTAGAAATAGCAGGATATATCGGATGAATACGTAGCTGAAGAGATGGTGCGAAGGGGAGGGTTTTAGATTCCTGGGACATTGGGACCAGTTCTGGGGGAGGTGGGACCAGTACAAACTGGACAGGTTAAACCTGTTTAGGACCGGGACTGACGTCCTAGGGGGAGTATTTGCTAGGGTGGTTGGGGAGAGTTTAAACTAGAATGGCAGGGGAATGGGAACCTTTGAAAGGAGTCAAAGAAGAGGGGATCAAAGACAAGAACAAAAGACAGTCAAAGAAATAAGAAAAAGGATAGGCAGAGAAATCAAGGGCGAGAATCAAACAGGGCCACATTGAAAAATAATGGGAAGGGGACAAGTAATGTTAAAAAGATAAGCCTTAAGGTTTTGTGCCTTAACATGCGAAGCATTCGCAATAAAGTGGATGAATTAATCACGCAAATAGATGTAAACGGGTATGATATAGTCGGGATTATGGAGACATGGCTGCAAGGTGACCAGAGATGGGAAATGAACATCCAGGGGTATTCAGTATTTAGGAAGGACAGACAAAACGTAAAAGGCGATGGAGTTGCATTACTGGTTAAAGAGGAAATTAATGCAATTGTGAGGAAGGATATAGCTCTGACGATGTGAAATCTGTGCGGGTAGAGCTGAGAAACACGAAGGGGCAAAAAACGTTAGTGGGGGTTGTCTATAGACCCCCAAACTGTAGCGGTGATGTTGGGAATGGCATTAAACAGGAAATTAGAGACGCATGCGATAAAGGAACATCTGTAATTATGGGTGAATTTAATCTGCATATAGATTGGGCAAATCAAATTAGTCACAATACCGTAGAGGTAGGAATTCATGGAGTGTATACGGGGTGGTTTTCTGGATCAATACATTGAGGAAGCAACAAGAGAAGGCCATCCTAGACTGGGTATTGTGTAATGAGAGAGGAATAATTGACAATTTAGTTGTACGAGACCCCTTGGGGATGAGCGACCATAATATGATAGAATTCTTGATCAAGATGGAGAGTGACGTAGTTGATTCTGAGACTAGGGTCCTGAATATTAATAAAGGAAACTACGAAGGTATGAGGCGCGAGTTGGCCATGACGGATTGGGAAACGTTACTTAAAGGGATGACGGTGGATAGGCAATGGCAAACATTCAAAGAGCGCATGAATGAACTGCAACAATTGTTTATTCCTGTCTGGCGCAAAAGTAAAACAGGAAAGGTAGCCAAACCATGACTTACAAGGGAAATTAGAGATAGCATTAGATCCAAGGAAGAGGCATACAAATTCACCAGAAAAAACAACAGACCTGAGGATTGGGAGCAGTTTAGAATTCAGCAAAGGAGGACCAAGGGATTGATTAAGAAGGGGAAAATAGAGTACGAGAGTAAGCTTGCGGGGAACATAAAAACTGACTGTAAAAGTTTTTACAGGTATGTGAAGAGAAAAAGATTGGTGAAGACAAATGTCAGAAACAGGGGAATTTATTATGGCGAACAAAGAAATGGCTGACCAACTAAATGCATACTTTGGTTCTATCTTCACAAAGGAGGACACAAATATCATACCAGAAATGTTGGGGAACACAGGGTTTAGTGAGAGGGAGGAACTGAAGGAAATCAGTATTAGTAGAGAAATGGTGTTGGGGAAATTGATGGGATTGAACGCTGATAAATCCCCAGGGTCTGCATCCCAGAGTACTTAAGGAAGTGGCCCTGGAAACAGTAGATGCATTGGTGGTCATCTTCCAAGATTCTATAGTCTCTGGAACAGTTCCTACAGATTGGAGGGTAGCTAATGTAACCCCATTATTTAAAAAGGGAGGTAGAGAGAAAACAGGGAATTACAGACCAGTCAGCCTGATGTCCAGAACCAGGAGTCATAGTCTAAGGATACGGGGTAAACCTTTCAGGACTGAGATGAGGAGAAATTTCTTCACCCAGAGAGTGGTGAGCCTGTGGAATTCACTATGACAGAAAGCAGTTGAGGCCAAAACATTGTATGTTTTCAAGAAGGAGTTAGATATAACTCTTGGGGCGAAAGGGATCAAAGGATATGGGGGGAAAGTGGGAACAGGTTACTGAGCTGGATGATGAGCCATGATCATAATGAATGGCGGAGCAGACTCGAAGGGCCGAAGGGCCCACTCCTGCTCCTATTTTCTATGTTTCTATGACCTTCAGGAATCCTATTAACTTTTCCTACACTGGCTGTAGTAAGTTTCCTAGGTTGCACCCTTACTGCAGTCATAGCCACAGCCCGTTCCCGGTTTTCCATCAGGCCCTCGTCTTCACTGAGCGGATGTGCCCTGATTAACCCTACCGATTTCACGTTTAATTTCCAGCAGTTAGCTTTTAAATGCCCTGACTTGTTACTGTGGAAGCACACAGGTCTCTGGGCCTCACTCTTGCTCACAGCACCTTCCTTTTTGGCTGGAGGAGTGCCCCCTGTGTCTCCTGCTTTCCTTTTTCATCCTGGACTGCCTGTGCAGATGTCACCTTCCCACCCTTTGTCCTTTTTGGTTTGTGGGGGTGATTAGGAAAGGTTCTCCCCTGGGAAACCAACTTATAAATTAAAGAAAATTCATCGGCCAGAACGACTGCTTGCCAGGTTCCCGGAATCTGCTGCTCCTCGACATGAGTTTTTAATTGAGAATGGGAGAGAGTTTTTAAATCCTTTTAACAGGATTATTTCTCTGAGAGTCCCATAGCTGAGCTGTATTTTTAAAGCCCTCAGCCATTGGTCAAAAACCAGCTGCTTGCTTCTTTCAAACTCCAGATAGGTTTGATTGTCTTGCTTTTTGAGTGTTCTAAACTTTTTTATTCATTCATGGGATGTGGACGTCGCTGGCTAAGTCAGCATTACTGCTCATCCCTAATTGCCCTTGAAAAGGTGGTGGTGAGCTGCCTTCTTGAACCGTGGCAGTCCATGTGCGATAGGTACACCCACAGTGCTGTTAGGAAGGGAGTTCCAGGATTTTGACCCAGCGACAGTGAAGGAACGGTGATATAGTTCCAAGTCAGGATGGTGTGTGACATGGAGGGGAACTTGCAGGTGGTGGTGTTCCCATGCATTTGCTGCCCTTGTCCTTCTAGTTGGTAGAGGTTGCAGGTTTGGAAGGTGTTGTCTAAGAGCCTTGGTTCGTTGCTGCAGTGCATCTTGTAGTTGGTACACACTGATGCCACTGTGCGTCGGTGGTGGAGGGAGTGAATGTTTGTGGATGGGGTGCCAATCAAGTGGTTTGCTTTGTCCTGGATAGTGTCGAGCTTCTTGTGTGTTGTTGGAGCTGCACCCATCCAGGCAATTTGAGAGTATTCCATCACACTCCTAACTTGTGCCTTGTTGACAGGCTTTGATGAGTCAGGAGGTCAGTTACCCGTTGCAGGATTCCAATCCTCTGACCTGCTCATGTAGCCATGGTATTTAAATGGCTACTCCAGTTCAGTTTCTGGTCAATGGTAGTCCCAGGATGTTGATAGTGGGGGATTCAATGATGGTAATGCAATTAGAACATTACAGCGCAGTACAGGCCCTTCGGCCCTCGATGTTGCGCCGACCTGTGAAACCATCTGATCTACACTATTCCATTTTCATCCATATGTCTATCCAATGACCACTTAAATGCCCTTAAAGTTGGCGAGTCTACTACTGTTGCAGGCAGGGCGTTCCACGCCCCTACTACTCTCTGAGTAAAGAAACTACCTCTAACATCTGTCCTATATCTATCACCCCTCAACTTAAAGCTATGTCCCCTCGTGTTTACCATCACCATCCGAGGAAAAAGACTCTCACTATCCACCCTATCTAACCCTCTGATTATCTTATATGTCTCTATTAAGTCACCTCTCCTCCTCCTTCTCTCTAACGAAAACAACCTCAAGTCCCTCAGCCTTTCCTCGTAAGACCTTCCCTCCATACCAGGCAACATCCTAGTAAATCTCCTCTGCACCCTTTCCAAAGCTTCCACATCCTTCCTATAATGCGGTGACCAGAACTGCACGCAATACTCCAGGTGCGGCCGCACCAGAGTTTTGTACAGCTGCAGCATGACCTCGTGGCTCCGAAACTCGATCCCCCTACTAATAAAAGCTAACACACCATATGCCTTCTTAACAGCCCTATTAACCTGGGTGGCAACTTTCAGGGATTTATGTACCTGGACACCAAGATCTCTCTGCTCATCTACACTACCAAGAATCTTCCCATTAGCCCAGTACTCCTTCCAAAGTGAATCACCTCACACTTTTCCGCATTAAACTCCATTTGCCATCTCTCAGCCCAGCTCTGCAGCCTATCTATGTCCCTCTGTAACCTACAACATCCTTCGGCACTATCCACAACTCCACCGACCTTCGTGTCATCCGCAAATTTACTAACCCACCCTTCTACACCCTCATCCAGGTCATTTATAAAAATGACAAACAGCAGTGGCCCCAAAACAGATCCTTGCGGTACACCACTAGTAACTAAACTCCAGGATGAACATTTGCCATCAACCACCACCCTCTGTCTTCTTTCAGCTAGCCAATTTCTGATCCAAAGCTCTAAATCACCTTCAATCCCATACTTCTGTATTTTCTGCAATAGCCTACCGTGGGGAACCTTATCAAACGCCTTACTGAAATCCATATACACCACATCCGCAGCTTTACCCTCATCCACCTGTTTGGTCACCTTCTCAAAAAACTCAATAAGGTTTGTGAGGCACGACCTACCCTTCACAAAACCGTGCTGACTATCTCTAATGAACTTATTCTTTTCAAGATGATTATAAATCCTATCTCTTATAACCTTTTCCAACATTTTACCCACAACCGAAGTAAGGCTCACAGGTCTATAATTACCAGGGCTGTCTCTACTCCCCTTCTTGAACAAGGGGACAACATTTGCTATCCTCAAGTCTTCCGGCACTATTCCTGTCGACAATGACGACATAAAGATCAAGGTCAAAGGCTCTGCAATCTCCTCCCTGGCTTCCCAGAGAATCCTAGGATAAATCCCATCTGGCCCAGGGGACTTATCTATTTTCACACTTTCCAAAATTGCTAACACCTCCTCCTTGTGAACCTCAATCCCATCTAGCCTAGTAGTCTGTATCTCAGTATTCTCCTCGACAACATTTTCTTTCTCTACTGTAAATACTGACGAAAAATATTCATTTAACGCTTCCCCTATCTCCTCTGATTCCACACACAACTTCCCACTACTATCCTTGATTGGCCATAATCTAACTCTAGTCATTCTTTTATTCCTGATATACCTATAGAAAGCCTTAGGGTTTTCCTTGATCCTATCCGCCAATGACTTCTCGTGTCCTCTCCTTGCTCTTCTTAGCTCTCCCTTTAGATCCTTCCTGGCTAGCTTGTAACTCTCAAGCGCCCTAACTGAGCCTTCACGTCTCATCCTAACATAAGCCTTCTTCTTCCTCTTGACAAGCGCTTCAACTTCTTTAGTAAACCATGGCTCCCTCGCTCGACAACTTCCTCCCTGCCTGACAGGTACATACTTATCAAGGACACGCAGTAGCTGCTCCCTGAATAAGCTCCACATTTCGATTGTGCCCATCCCCTGCAGTTTCCTTCCCCATCCTACGCATCCTAAATCTTGCCTAATCGCATCATAATTTCCTTTCCCCCAGCTATAATTCTTGCCCTGCGGTATATACCTGTCCCTGCCCATCGCTAAGGTAAACCTAACCGAATTGTGATCACTATCACCAAAGTGCTCACCTACATCTAAATCTAACACCTGGCCGGGTTCATTACCCAGTACCAAATCCAATGTGGCATCGTCCCTGGTTGGCCTGTCTACATACTGTGTCAGAAAACCCTCCTGCACACACTGGACAAAAACTGACCCATCTAAAGTACTCGAACTATAGTATTTCCAGTCAATATTTGGAAAGTTAAAGTCCCCCATAACAACTACCCTGTTACTCTCGCTCCTGTCGAGAATCATCTTTGCTATCCTTTCCTCTACATCTCTGGAACTATTCGGAGGTCTATAGAAAACTCCCAACAGGGTGACCTCTCCTCTCCAGTTTCTAACCTCGGCCCATACTACCTCAGTAGACGAGTCCTCAAACGTCCTTTCTGCCGCCGTAATACTCTCCTTGATTAACAATGCCACACCGCCCCCTCTTTTACCATCTTCTCTGTTCTTACTGAAACATCTAAATCCCGGAACCTGCAACATCCATTCCTGTCCCTGCTCTACCCATGTCTCCGAAATGGCCACAACATCGAGATCCCAGGTACCAACCCATGCTGCAAGCTCACCCACCTTATTCCGGATGCTCCTGGCGTTGAAGTAGACACACTTTAAACCAAGTTCTTGCTTGCCAGTGCCCTCTTGCGTCCTTGTAACCTTATCCCTGACCTCACTACTCTCAACATCCTGTACACTGGAACTACAATTTAGGTTCCCATTCCCCTGCTGAATTAGTTTAAACCCCCCCGAAGAGCACTAGCAAATCTCCCCCCCAGGATATTGGTACCCCTCTGGTTCAGGTGAAGACCATCCTGTTTGTAGAGGTCCCACCTACCCCAGAAAGAGCCCCAATTATCCAGAAAACCAAAACCCTCCCTCCTACACCATCCCTGCAGCCACGTGTTCAACTCCTCTCTCTCCCTATTCCTCGCTTCACTCGCACGTGGCACGGGCAACAACCCAGAGATAACAACTCTGTTTGTTCTTGCTCTAAGCTTCCACCCTAGCTCCCTGAATTTCTGCCTTGAATCCCCATCTCTCTTCCTACCTATGTCGTTGGTGCCTATGTGGACCACTACTTGGGGCTGCTCCCCCTCCTCCTTAAGGATCCCAAAACCACGATCCGAGACATCACGAACCCTGGCACCTGGGAGGCAACACACCAACCGTGAGTCTCTCTCGTTCCCACAGAACCTCCTATCTGTTCCCCTAACTATGGAGTCCCCAATGACTAATGCTCTGCTCCTCTTCCCCCTTCCCTTCTGAGCAACAGGGACAGACTCTGTGCCAGAGACCTGTACCCCATTGCTTACCCCTGGTAAGTCGTCCCCCCCAACAGTATCCAAAATGGTATACCTGTTGTTGAGGGAAACGGCCACAGGGGATCCCTGCACTGCCTGCTGGTTCCCTCTCCTTCCCCTGACGGTAACCCATCTACCTACTTCTTTTACCTGAGGTGTGACTACTTCCCTATAACTCCTCTCAATAACCCCCTCCGCCTCCCGAATGATCCGAAGTTCATCCAGCTCCAGCTCCAGTTCCCTGACGCGGTTCTCGAGGAGCTGGAGTTGGGTGCACTTCCCGCAGATGTGGTCCCTGCCGTTCACAATGGGATCAGCCAGCTCCCACATCATACAGCTACAGCACATCACCTGCCCAGCCATCTCTACTTAGTTAATTACTTTATTAATTTATATAAATTTATGAGCTAAATACTTTGATTCTTCTCTGCTGTGGTCTTTTTCAAATAACCAATTAATAGATAAGTCAAAAAAGTAAAAGAAAAAAGTAAATTTTTACCAATCACACGATACAGAAGAAATAAAAGAAAAAGCTTACCTTATCAACACACCATAGTCCTTTTTTTGGTTAGAGGAGGAGGGTGGGTGGGAGACACTACACGTGTAGTGGTTCGGGTTCAGCCACTGCCCAAATATATATAGGTTTTGACTTACCCAGCAGTCCCCTGGTCCTCCGAAACAAAAGGGAATTAACTTTAACTTTAAACTGAAACTGACCTCCCAGCTGATAGTTCGCTCCGCACTCTCCGCTTCTGAAAAAGCTGCTGCAACCAAACGAAAGTTATTTTAAACTGCCCAAATTTATAGGTTTTGACTTACCCAGCAGTCCCCTGGTCCTCCGAAACAAAAGGGAATTAACTTTAACTTTAAACTGAAACTGACCTCCCAGCTAATAGTTCGCTCCGCACTCTCCGCTTCTGAAAAAGCTGCTGCAACCAAAATTGAATGTCAAGGGGAGATGATTAGATTCTCTCTTGTTGGAGATGGTCATTGCCTGGCACTTGTGTGGCGTGAATCTTACTTGCCACTTATCAGTCCAAGCCTGGATATTGTCCAGTTCTTGCTGCATTCTACCCGGACTGCTTCAGTATCTGAGGAGTCGCGAATGGTGCTGAATATTGTGCAATCATCAGCGAACATCCCCACTTCTGACCTTATGATTGAAGGAAGGTCATTGATGAAGCAGTTGAAGATGGTTGGGCCTATGACACTACCCCAAGGAACTCCTGCAGTGATGTCCTGGAGCTCAGATGATTGACCTCCAACAACCAGGACATGCAGGACATTCTAAAGGGGGAGGGGGAGGGGGAGCAGCCAGAGGTCGTGGTACACATTGGTACCAACGACAGAGGTAGAAAAAGGGATGAGGTCCTGTAACAAGAATTTAGGGAGCTAGGTAGCAGATTAAAAAGCAGGACTTCTAAGGTTGTAATCTCTGGATTACCCCCGGTGCCACGTGCTAGTGAGTTTAGAAATAGGAGGATAGAGCAGATGAATGCGTGGCTGAGGAGATGGTGCAGAAGGGAGGGCTTTAGTTTCCTGGATCACTGGGTCTGTTTCTGGCAAAGGTGGGACCTGTACAAGTTGGACGGGTTGCACCTGAACCAGAATGGGACAAGCATCCTTGCTGGGAGATCTGCTAGTGCTGTTGGAGGGGGGAGGTTAAACTAATTTGGGAGGGGGATGGGATACAGAGTGGAGGCACAGTAGGGGGTGATATAGAACAGAAAGTGAGTCTGCCTGGAAAGCAAAGCAATTATAGACCTGGTACGGCACAAGGGGAAAATGCAAGGTTGGATTGCATCTATTTCAATGCAAGGAGTCTTACTAGTAAGGCAGATGAATTGAGGGTGTTGATTAGCACATGGGATTATTATATTTTGCTATCACAGAGACATGGTTGAGGGAGGGACAGGACTGGCAGCTCAATATTCCAGGGTATAGAATCTTCAGGCGTGACCAGGGAGGGGATAAAAGAGGAGGTGGCATTGCACTGTTGGTCAAGGAGTCAATTACAGCAGTAAGGAGGAATGACATCTTAGAAGATTCCTCAAATGAGGCCATTTGGGTGGAACTTAAAAACAAAAAGGGGCAAATCACTTGGCTGGGTGTGTACTACAGGCCCCCAAAAAGTCAGGAATAGATAGAGGAGCAGATATGTAGGCAAATCTCTGAGAGGTGTAAAAATAATAGGGTAATAATTGTATGGGATTTCAACTTCCCCAATATTAACTGGGATAGTCTTAGTGCAAAAGTCTTAAAAGGGGCGGAATTCTTAAAATGCATACAGGAGAGCTTTTTGAGCCAGTATGTAGAAAGTTCTACAAGAGAAGGGGCAGTACTGGACCTAATCCTAGGGAATGAAGCCAGTCAAGTGGTAGAAGTGTCAGTGGGGGAGCATTTCGGGGATAGTGACCATAACTCTGTAAAATTTAAGGTAGTTATGGAAAAGGACAAAGATGGACCAGAAATAAAGGTGCTGAATTGGAGGAAGGCCGATTTCAATATGATAAAACAGAATCTGGCCAAAGTGGACTGGGAGCAGCTACTTGTAGGAAAGTCTACATCACATCAGTGGGAGTCATTCAAGAGGAAATTGTGAGAGTTCAGAGCTGACATGTACCCGTTAAGGTGAAGGGTAGGACTAACAGGCCCAGGGAACCCTGGATGTCAAGGGATATAGAGGATTGGATCAGGGGAAAAAAGGAGGCTTACGGCAGATCCCAAGCGCTGAAAACAGCAGAGGCACTAGTGGAGTATAGAAAATATATGGTGGTACTTAAAAGAATAATTAGGAGAGTGAAGAGGGGACATGAAAAAACACTGGCAGGCAAGATAAAGGAAAATCCCAAGGCATTTATAAGTATATTAAGGACAAGAGGATAATCAGGGAAAGAGTAGGGCCCATTAGGGACCAACGTGGCAATCTTTGTGTGGAGCCGGAGGACATATGTGAGGTTTTAAATGATTACTTTTCATCGGTGTTCACTATGGAGAAGAATGATGTCAGTGCAGAGATCAGGGAGGGGGATTGTGAACATATTAGCATTGAAAGGGAGACAGTATTAGCTGTTTTAGTAGGCTTAAGAGTGGATAAATCCCCAGGCCCAGATGAGATGTATCCCAGGCTGTTATGTGAGGCAAGGGAGGAGATAGCAGGGGCTTTAACACAAATTTTCAAATCCTCTCTGGCCACAGGAGAGGTACCAGAGGACTGGAGGACAGTGAATGTGGTACCATTATTCAAGAAGGGTAGTAGAGATAAACCAAGTAATTACAGGCCAGCTAGTCTAACATCAGTGGTTGGGAAAATATTGGAAAATATTCTGCGGGACAGGATTAATCTCCACTTGGAGAGGTAGGGATTAATCAAGGATAGTCAGCATGGCTTTGTCAGGGGGAGATCGTGTCTAACTAACTTGATTGAATTTTTCGAGGAGCTGACTAGATGTGTAGATGAGGGTAAAGCAGTAGATGTAGTACACATGTATTTCAGTAAGGCTTTTGATAAGGTCCCGCATGGGAGATTGGTTAAGAAGGTAAGAGCCTATGGGATCCAGGGCAATTTGGCAAATTGGATCCAAAATTGGCTTAGTGGCAGAGGGTAATGGTCAAGGGCTGTTTTTGCGATTGGAAGCCTGTGACCAGTGGTGTACCACAGAGATCGGTGCTGGAACCCTTGCTGTTTGTCGTGTACATAATGATTTAGACGTGAATATAGGAGGTATGATCAGTAAGTTCGCAGATGACAGGAAAATTGGTGGTGTTGTAAATAGTGAGGAGGAAATCCCTTAGATTACAGGGAGGTATAGATGGGCGGAGCTGTGGCAAATGGAATTTAATCCTGAGAAGTGTGAGGTAACGCATTTTGGGAGGACCAACACGCAAGGGAATATACAATGGATGGTAGAACCCTACGAAGTACAGGAGGTCAGAAGGACCTTGGTGTACTTGTCCATAGATCACTGAAGGCAGCAGCACAGATAGATAAGGGGGTCAGGAAAGCATATGGGATACTTACCTTTATTAGCCGAGGCACAGAATATAAGAGCAGGGAGGTTATGATGGAGCTATATAAATCGCTAATTCGGCCGCAGCTGGAGTACTGTGTACAGTTCTGGTCACCACACTATAGGAAGGATGTGATTGCAGTGGAGAGGGTGCAGAGGAGATTCCCCAGGATGTTGCCTGGGCTGGAGTATTTCAGCTATGAAGAGAGACTGAAAAGGCAAGGGTTGTCTTCCATTTCCTGATTTTCAATTACAATATTACCTTGTTTCTGTCTTTCAGTGGCGCACATCACGCTTAGCCACCCTCGTTCTCTTAATATACTTGTAAAATCCTTTAGTGCTGTTCTTGATATGGCTTGCAAGTTTTTTCTCACATTCCCTTTTTAATGCTCTTACTATTTTCTTAGTATCCCTTTGCTCCCGTCATATCTCTCCTAGACTGCTGCATCTCCATTGTTCTTTGCATCTGTATAAGCTTTCTTTTAGTTTTATACTACATCTCACTTCTCTTGTTCACCTGTTTAATTACACAAGTAAAGCTCTTGCCCTCTAGAGGAACTTACAAGCCTTGTATTATACCAAATACTTCTTTGAAGACCTACCACTGTTTGTCTGTGGTTTAGGAGGAGGGAAGAGCGAGTTTAAACTAATATGGTGGGAGGAAGGAGAAAAAATGATGAAGTGGAAAGACAGTAAAAGGGGGGGGAAGTGTGTAGGAAAAATTAGAGTGGCACGTCAGAAGGACAGAGTCTTAAACATAGAACGTCAATTACACTGTGATAGACCTCCAACATAATTTTGGTGGCTAATCCGCAGAAACCTTCGAGAAATGGTGTAAACAGGAATTCTGTGGATCTTTTTTTGAAGTTATGGCGGCCAATAAGGAGCGGCCTAGCCAACATTCAATTACTGAGAAAAAAACTGCAGACAAAAGGAATGGACAGCAGAGCAGTGGGACAGGAAGCTGAGTGCTGAGACTGAGTTGAGTGTGGAGCAAAGCAGTGAGGCCAGAAACAGCACTGGTTGGAAAGCACAGTAGTCATATTTGACTGGACCTGGATAACCACATGACTGACAATGGAAATGAACAAGCATGAATGGGCACAATGAAACAATTTTTTTCTCTTTCCCACTGTATGGGACTTTTGCCTGAACTCAGAAGGAAATTGGATGGGAATTTGAATGAAATAAACTTGCAGGGCTACGGGGATCGTGCAGGAGAATGGGACTGACTGACTGCTTTGCAGAGAGCGGGCATGGGATCGATAGGCCAAATGGCCTCCTTCTGTGCCGTAATGACTCTATGACTTTGTCTGTACCTCTGAACCCTTCAAATTTTATGGAGTCAGGCAAATTTGAATGATTAGGGAGGGTGCCAGGACCATTTATGATGCCTCTGGGATACTTGCCTCAGCTGAAAATGGGAGTGAAATAGGTGCAAAATCAGAGTTTTTTTCCTCCTTGTACTTTAAATTTGAAGCTTTATTTAATACAATCAATTGTCTTATTCAAAGGAGCCTTTAAAAAGTAACCCATCTTATGGCGCATAGCAATGCTGTACTCCAGGAACACACAAGTGTTCCTTGTGGCCAGCACTGTGATAAGAAGTATGTATACTGTCCGTTGTATATAATATTTTGCACCCATGCTTGGGCAGTCATATTATCTGCCTGATGTTACTTCCAGAAGAAAATTTTGGAAATCATGTCAGATGGCAGGGATTCAAAGGATCGGCCCCGCGACTGACCTTTCCTTTGTTGTCCAGGTTATACTAAACTAAAAAGGAAAATCACCCCAGTCCTTTTTTTTGGTTAAATAAGTAGTATATAAGCTTGACCATTTTGGCAGGAAGAATAAAAAAGAAGCATATTATCTAAATGATGAGAGATTGCAGAACTCTGGAATGCAGAGGGATCTGGGTGTCTTAGTGCGTGAATTGCAAAAGGTTAGTATGCAGGTTCAGCAAGTAATTAGGAAAGCTAATAGAATATTATCATTTATTGCGAGGAAAATTGAATACAAAGTAGGGAGGTTATGCTTCAGTTATACAGGGCATTGGTGAGACCACATCTGGAGTACTGTGTGCAGTACTGGTCTCCTTATTTAAAGAAGGATGTAAACGCATTGGAAGCGTTTACTAGACTGATACCTGGAATGGATATGTTGTCTTATAAGGAAAGCTTGGACAGGCTAGGCTTGTATCCGCTGGAGTTTAGAAGAGTAAGAGACAACTTGATTGAAATATATAAGATTCTGAGGGGTCTTGACAGGATGGATGTGGAAAAGATGTTTCCTCTTGTGGGAGAACCTAGAACTAAAGGACACTATTTAAAAATAAGGGGACACCCATGTAAGACAGAGATGAGGAGAATTTTTTCTCTCAGAGGGTCGTGAGGCTTTGGAGCTCTCTTATTCAAAATGCAGTGGAAGCAGAGTCTTTAAATATTTTTAAGACAGAGATAGATAGACTCTTGATAAGTAAAGGGGTGAAAGGTTATCGGGGGTAGGTGGGAATGTGGAGTTGAGGTTATAGTCAGATCAGCCATGGTCTTATTAAATGGCGGAGCAGGTTCGAGGGGCCGAGTGACTTACGCCTGCTCCTAATTTGTATGTTCGTATGACAGAAGCTTCTGATGTAATTTAAATGTTGTAGTTGTTATATATCATTTATCAGTCTTACAGTACCAAAATTCGTGAATGATAACTGATAGGCTACATAAGCACTTCCATACCTGAATAACTCTCTTGCAGCTTTTGGGATAATTCCTTCATCTAACTGTGGCTCAGGAGAAAGAGTGAAGTTTTCTTTAGAATGTGGCCCGAACATAGTGTAAGTCTTGCCACTGCCCGTCTGCCCATATGCCATGATGCATACATTGTATCTAGAATACAATAACAGATCATAAGGAGTTTAGGGATTTTAAAAAATCATTGTTACATTTGATCTTTGAATATTCCACCATCTGTCACAGCAAACTGTTAAGCATAAAAATGATACAATTTGTAACCACATTGCATTAAAAAGTATCCTACGTCAACACTTTTTTCTAGCCTGCAAGATATTTGACAGTTAACTTGAAAATTCTTGTTGGGGAGGGGAGGTGGGTGAGGTTCAGTGGCTGTACAGAAAACCATGTAGCATACAACCTGTCAACACTTGTCACCCGGCTTAAAAAAAAATTAATTGAGACAGACCTTTTTTTAAACTATGTTATCACCACTGATTAAGAATTTGCTTACAGAAATAGTGGATGGAACCTGACCCTGCTGGAACAGCGGACCATTTTTGGGCTGGGAATCCGAATCTTCGATTTGACCACCTTGTGATTGCTCTTTCCCAGAGCAAACCAATTAACAGCCCGCCTCTGGGTTCCCCAACCAATCAGGGAGGGCGCGGGAAGACACGCCTAAAACAGCAATGAAAGATCTCTATTTAAAGGGACCCTGGCAGCAATGTTTGAAAGGAAAAATCCACTGTGAGTGAGGAAAGAGCTGCAGAATGGATGCAAGATGTGGAAAGGCTGCCCCCGCATCCCACCGCGCACCCCGCCCCCCCCCCCCCACCCCGCCACCGGTTCATGAACTCATTCCTGGAGGTCATGATTCAAGCAGTGACTGAACAGAGAAAAGTCCTCTTCCCTGAGGATGGCCAGAGGAGGCCAGCCAGCCTCACCAAGCGGGCATGGCTTCAAGATGCTGAGGCGGTGAGCAGCTGGAGTGTGGTGCCGAGGAACTGGATCCAGTGCGACAAAGGTTCAATAAACTCATGAGGTCCAGCAGCCTGAGTGTCCTACAACTCTCAGGTGGAAGCCAATACTCTCTCACTCCCAAGATACAGCACTCCTTTGACCAACATACCTTGCTGTCATACACTTCCTTTCTCTCCAACCTCCTCAAATCTCCATCTCACCAGACAATACTCACAGTCGTCTGCAACCTCTCTTGCTGCCTTTCCTCACAGGAACCCTCCTCAAATATCTACCCTCCATCCTCAGCAAAATTTTAACTCCTCACAAACCTAACTCGCCGACTTTCCTCATTGCAGGAGAAAAGAGCCCACAACTCCAGGGAGAGGCAGAGAACCAGGAGTGGAGCTGCAGTCATGGCCACCCTGACATCAATCAAGGAGGAAGACTTAGAGATTGCAGAATGGTAGCCTGTACAAGCCATTGCCGATGGAGAGATGGGGTGGACCTAAGACCTGGTGACAACATCAGATATCGTATTGCCACTTGACACTAAACTGGCAGTCATGTTGAGCCGATGTCACCAACACATTAAATGTCATGATCTGTACTAGATAACTTGGTACCCTATTTCACTCAGGTTCAACACTAACTCATATCTTTCATCTCCCACAGATGCATTGCCAGAGCTGGGGCAGAGATGAGGGATGAGCCCATGGTGTCCTGAGGAGGACCAGCACTCTGAGGATGCACTGTCACATGACTCCTGTATACCCTCCACCAGCACAGATACACACACTTTGGTGGGTCTAGCCTCTCAGTTAGATTGGGTGGTATATGCTGAGACACACATCACATGACAGCAGGTGCAGGTGCTGAAGACAGGGACAGCAGTGGAAAGACCCCATTAGAGAGTGCAGAACATTTCAAGCTCTGCTCAGCTGGATACAGATGCTGAGCCTTGAGGATCTTACACTAAACGGGTACTTGTGGGACAGCAACGAGAAATGTGACTGTATCTGTCAGAGTTTCCTGAGGCAGTGCGCACCCTTGCACAGAAAATGGAGGAGTCCATCTCTAGCATGAGTGCTATGATGCCTCAGGCATTTGCAATGATGACCACCAACACTGAAAGAGCGACCAATCTCATGGACAGTCATAAGCAGCAGGCATCGAGTGCATGCTGGCCCACACCAATGGCCTGCAGGTGCCCTCACTGTACAACCCTTGCCCTTGCCTGCTCTGACAGAGCCCCACATGTTGAGCTGGATTTTGTGCCCATTGCTGGGGCTCCCAGCGCTGGGCTGAAGACCAGGGCGAATCCCATCTCAGCCAGCTGAAGCCCCCTTGGAGTGATTCCATGGTGCCACGCCAATTGCAAGGGATTCCACTTCTCTAATGTGCAGCAGGTAAGTGACCACCAGAAGAGGATAATGCAAGTGTTTAGTTTCGAAGAGCCTTTGCAGCTTCCAAATCAAACACACAAAATTGATTTTATGTGTATACATATATGTGCATGCAACTCTAATACATATATAATAGCTTAGAAATTTAGATTTTAGAACAGCAATACTACTTTATTCTTCAAAAGCAGAGTCAACCTATCAAGAATGTGACACAAAATAGTTCTGTACTTCTGCTTGACTAAGCTACTCTTCTGTCTAAGTTTAAAAACATGTGCAAATATCAGGTTTCTAAACTGTTGGTATCTCCCAATTTGAGTTGTATTTCAGTTAAAATAGGAAGGAAATGAAACAGCACAACACAATCACCTTGACAAGGAAACATTAATAAAGTTACACAAGAGGAAAAATGTCTCACAAATAAAGAAAAAGAAGAACTTGCAATTAAATAACCATTTTCAAACCCTCTGGATAACCCTATGTAAGAAAGGGTTAATCAGACTTACAAGAAGTGTGCTAATGTAATATAACAATTAATTTGTCTTTATATTGTTCATAGTAATATTAACTTTTAGCCTTTGTTCGTTCAGTGAGGAAACATTAAGTACTCACCACTGAACTGAGACTGACCCTACAGCACCAGAACGTTTCAATGTGAAGTAATTACCTGCTAATAAGAGAAGTTAATTAGCGATTGCATACTAGTTCCTAAGACTCAGGGAGCTGTAATCAATAAGATGGATGCAGGGACAAAAGTTTGCACTGCAAAAGGAAAATATTTGGGTAAGTAATGGGGGAATTAAGCTGATGCTGAGTGGTACAGAATCAAAGATAGACACAATTAATAGTTTCACTTAATAGAATAGCAATTATATCTCCCCACCACTTATAGCAGGGGACATTGGTGCAGAACATTATAGCTATGGAGAGCTGAATGGGGCTGAAGTACACAGCAGTTCTGTCTGGTCAGTTTCATTTCTGGTTTAGAGTTGAAAGAATTGTAATCATCGGTCTAGAGAACCATGGCGAGAGGGATGGCTGAAGGCAGTGGGACTGCCTGAAATAACTTAATGACAGGTAATTGCAATTTAACAAGGTGCAAACAGCTGTTTGACTTATCTGAAACAGCTGGCATGCTTAAAACAGTTTAAGTGCCAGCATTATAAATAACATCTATGGTGATGGCAAATGGTTCGCGCCATTTGCCCGATGTAGCGGCTGTCCAGGATAAGAAGAGACCGTCTCTGGAGGAAGCGGCTACAAGGAGAAGCACAAAATGAAGGAGAAGGCAAGTGAGACTGGGCTCCAGTTTTTCCGATGTGGCTCTAGAGGAATTAGTGCAGGAGGTGGAAGGGAGGAGAGAAATAATGCATCTGCAGGGGACTAGGAGGCCTTCAAGGCACACCCTGAGAAGGGAGCAGGTGTCCAGGGTGGTCAATTTCCGGAGTCTGGCTACGAGGACGTGGCAGCAGTGCTGTAAGAAGTTCAACGACATTACACGGGTGGTCAAGGTCAGAGAATGCATCTTGACATGACATCTCCTATCCACCACTCTGCCAAACTCTCAGTGCACCACACCTTCATCACTCACCCATCAACAATCTTTAGTAATTAGGTCTCAGGCCTAACATTCAGATGTTCTACCTCACCTTCATACACCCACCAATGCTGTGAGGCTCACACACATCTCTTGCTGCTTCCATGTAGCTCCAGCTATTCAGCTACGGCAGGTACATTAACCAAACGCATGAAAGGTCACAGACCTGAAACATTAACTCTGCTTCTCTCTTCACAGATGCTGCCAGAACTGTTGAGTATGTCCAGCATTTTCTGTTTTTACAACACAATCACTGACATTTTTCCCTCTCTCTTGCAGGACAAGGTGGCTCATAACAGAAGGGAGCAGAGGAGAATCGGCGGGGAAGAGGCATGCCTGCATCACCTGAGCCCTCTGGATGAGACAGTGCTCTCCATCGTGCGAACGACTATGCCAGTGCCCATTGCATCCAGCATCGCTGAAAACATCAGGATGATGGTATGTTCCTGTCATATGTCCCTTCTCAAATCTCACCTCACCCTCATCCTGCTATCTGGCATGAAGTGTAAGCTGCAGATGGTGTGTCCATGGACCTCTTGCTTTCCACCCCAGCAACCCCCTTCCCTCACCCCAACCCTTCCCTTCTGATTTCTGCTTTCAGATACACAAGAACTGCCACCTGGCTGGCTCTTGCAGCCTCATGAGGAAGGGCAACAGCTTCACCTGACCTTTGAAGAAGAAGCATCGTCACTTGATCTGACAATCATAGCCACCAGCTCAGATACTGGCATTGCGTGTACCTTAGAGCGTAGTGTAGAGTTAGCACCTGAGTCATTGGACATGAAGGGCTGCAGCCAGACCTGGGAAAAAGGATAGTTCATATGCCAGCTCACTGGCAGGCGAGATTGGAGACAAGTTCTGCTGCAGGGATCTCAGATGACAACATCAATGGGATGGCTGACAGGAGAAAGCTGAAGGTCACACACATCAAGGTGCTTGGTGCATTGACAGGCCTGCCAGACAGCTTGTTGTCACTGTCAAAGAGCTAGGACTGGCAAAGACACACGCAAGACAGGTACTAGGCAGATGCACAAGGGTGAACAGTCCAGTTTTGTATGTATTGTTGGATAAAGTGGTTATGGATTGTTTTTCTGTTGACGGCTTTTATTTCATGATTTTGGCCAAGAGTGTGCTATGTAAGAAATGGGATCTTTAATAAATGATACTTCCAGAATAGAATAGAATTCTTATGGAAATAATAGTCATAGCATGAGCCCACCCACAGAAAAGCTGTTTTCTCTCCCTCTCTCTCTCTCTCTCCAAGGAACAAAAGAAGCAGCTGTTAGCAGCTAGGGACATCACTGGTAATAACAGATAGGGCCAAAGAGTATGACATTCAGAAAGGGCAATACAGAAGCCACTAGACACTACAGACATTCCTAAGCTGATAAGATAGTCTTCTGATTCTTTGTGTACCCTCTCATCTATACAAACACGTAGTAAAGGCTAACAACTTGCCCCCAGCATGAAGTAAACTGAATGATGACCTCAAGCTAAAGTGTGGACAAAGGGGAGGTGACCACCCCTGACACCTCGGGTAGCTGGTCCTGTAGTCATTGGTTAGCAGGGTTCGAACAAGTGATTGATGTAGGGTGAACTACCAGCCCCCAAAAATAAGATACATCAATGGATGTTTGGAGGGGCAGAGGGTAGCCCTTGCCTAGCAGAAAACAGAGAGCTTCCTAACACCTTGGCGAACTCGAGGAGGAAAAGGACAGAGAGTGAAACAAGAAAATGGTTGTTAGCAAGAAGACAGGGGGCTGCCACTTCCAACTGCAGAGATCGGCTACAAAGGACTGTCACTCCCAGCTGCAGAGATTGGCTACATTTGCTCGCTCATTCTCCAGGATCGGTAAACCATTCTCATCTGTAACGGATCACTTACTGTCCCTGTCAATTTCACTTATGCATCATATCTCAACAGTTGCTTCTTGATGAACTTAATAAACTACTATAAAATCACTTATGAGTTCTCGACTGCCTATTTTGGGTAATTTGTGACTTCCGAACCTAAATCTTACAAATTGGTGTCAGGAGTGGGATACATAGTGGTCAGAATTGTAGGCTTGTGTTGTGAGAAGCAACAGCTTATTTAAGTGCATGTGACTGCTGCTGAGACTGATAGAAAACATCAGGACGGTTTTGGTTAAGTAAAGACAGAAGTACAACAGTGCAGCATATCACAGGAAATGGCTGATCAATAGCTTGATGGAGAAAACAGGGGCAACGGGAGCGAGAGATATAGTTGGGATTGTAGAAAACTGCAAAGGGGATTACGAGTGCATTCTCAGTAGGCTCTCTGAGGAGGTTCAGAACATAAACTTAAGTTAAAAAAGGGTCGGGATAAATTGGCCAATGGGGCACATTTATATGCCTCACAGTTAAATGGCAAAAAACCAAGAACAAAGTAAGCAATAGATAAGTTACAAAAAGAAAGCGAAGGTTGAAAGGACAGCATTGCCATTTATGCTGGGAACAAGAAACACATGACAGAGCATGCTACACAAGGAAAAATACTAGAGCAGATATTCACAGAATTACAGAATTGTTATAGCGCAGAAGGAGGCCATTCGGCCTATCGTGTCCACACCAGCTCTCAGAATGAGCAATTCAACTTAATGCTATTCTCCTGCTTTGGAACAAAATATCGCATTACAGGCAGAAAATACCAGACTAAGTGAGGAGATAGAAGATACAAGGGGGTCTTTGAGGGAGTTAGTTTGGCAACAAATTGTCACTTCCCCAGAAGCAGACCCCTGTGTTTAGCTAAAATCTGTCAATTCCAGACACAGGTTGGCCAACAGCAATGGTGGCTGCTGTCTCCAAAACTAGAGCAGGCGACCTAGCCCTTGTTGAGACAATACAGTTGAGAACCTCACCCATACAAGACAGACAGGAAAATGCCAGCATGTGTGGTTACACGAGCCAGGACCAAGACAAAGGGAGGGGAAAGGGGCAATGAAGGACCGTCCACCGGGTTCAGAGAAGATGTCACAACTATGCACAGGCCCTTTCCCCCACTGAAGTCAGGATCCTAGGGAAGGAAGTTCTAGTTAACATCAAACAAGCCCCCAACGAAAGTCCGGGTGTATACACAAAGAGAATCCATGACTTACTGTAAGACTCGAGAGGGGGAGGACTGTAAGACTCAAGAAGGTTAGGACGAGGAGGATGATGATGATACAAGTTATGACACTCCAAATTTTAACAGCCTTTACCTGAAAGGACTCTAGTCAGCAGTCCGTCGTGGGTTGGGTGTTTATAACACTAAAAGTGACCTGGGATGATTTGATTCTCCAAGCCGGTACGGTCTGGGGACAGGTCTGTGGTAACCTCCCTCGAACACCTGCGAAAGCTAAGGTAGCTGCCCCTTGCCCAGCCAGAAATCTGGACTGCCTATAAATCCTGTGCTGGGAAGGAATGTTTCAGTACGTTGTTTTAACTGCAACTGCTTGGGCCATTACGCTCGCGTCTGCTGTAATATGCATAGTGGGGGAACTGACAGAAATAGTGAGTCCTGTTTCCATCCTCCTCCTCCAGCATCGACGAGTCCTGACCCTGTTGAACAGCGACGAAAGAGAATGGAGGCAGTGACTAAAGAGAATGGAGGCAACGATAGAGGCAATGCGAATTGGAACTGGGACCCAGCCAGTGGCTGCCACAGTGTTTTAGTCCTCTAGGCCAGTAAACCAGCTTCCCCAATAACTCCTACTGGTCTCCCCTGGAGGGGTGGTTTCTCCTCTCCAATATGACGGTAGTGGGAGACTGGCAGTCTGCACTGTTGATACCAGAGACCATGTATTTGCAACCCATAATCATGATTGTTGAAACGTGACCAAACTTGAAGATATTAGCAGAACGGTACATGCTCCTATGAAGCAGTACCCTTACACAGCTGACAGTATAACATATATTCAAGACACTGCTGAGTCATTGTTAAAGCAGGGTGTTGTTCGCAAACATCAGAAATTGAAAAATCAGTTCGAAGAAGAAGCCAATAAGTTTGGAAACAATTGGAGTTTAATCTAAAATGTTGTCTTTCCTGATGCCAATGTTTTCTTTTGAAGTCGATAAATGTTACTACTGATTTAAAAATAAAATGGTGCAAGTTTAAAAAAGGCTTCAAGACTTGGGAAAACCATTTGCAATGGTGCTTGGTTTGTCTTTGATTGGAAAAAAGTTTTATGTAACATGATGCAATTGCGTGCCCTCTTGAAAACAAGCAGAGAAGTTAAGACTTTCTTCTGAAAGCTGTTTTATTTTTCATTTAATTCACCACACAACTTTTGTATTGCTCAGTGTAAATTATATATTGGGCATTATAAAATTTTAAGTTTCTAAATTGACAGATTTGATTGGAAAAATTAACCCATTGGGCTCTTAAGCACAGCCACAATGAATTCTTTGTGTTTTTCTGAACAGGCGATGATGATTTCCAGGACCTCTTGAGTAGTAATGCCACAGTTAGAGATCAAGCAGTTTTTTTTTTGGAAAAAAGAATTTAAGAACCTATCTGCTGACATCAAATGTCAGACCATGGTGACGATTTGGACCATCGGCTTTGCCTTTCAAAGATTTGGGGGTGGATTTTACGAAGAGTGGACAGGAGCTGGCCACTGATGTAAAAGTAGGTGGCGAACCTGCTTCTGCCTAGTCTGAGGATCTGTCCCGCATTTTACGGGTCCCTGGGCTTTAATTGTTCTGAGGCAGGAATTCCACCTGCTTGAGGAAGGCAGTCCCACCTCATTGAGCTGCTGGTCAATCAGCAGGCCGGCAGCTCTTAGTCCCAGCAAAGCAACCAGGAGCGGTGGCCACTGCTGGGACTGCAGCCCAGCCGAGGACATGGAGCTGGGAGTGCAGGTCAGAGAGTCATAGAGTCAGACAGCACAGAAACAGGCCCTTCAGCCCATCGTGTCTGTGCCGGCCATCAAGCACCTACCTAGTCTAATCCCATTTTGGTAAGTTTGGGTTACCTCGCTGGGGGTAATCGGTCGGGCCCCGGCGAGGCAAGAGGAGTCATTTGGGGGGAAGGGGGGGCATCTTGTGTCCTGGGGGTGGTTGGGGAAGCGGGGACGGCTCTCAATCGGCCACCCTGCGCCCAATTGTCAGGGGCCAACCTCAGGGCGCTGAGAGGTCACCAGCTTTTACCGAGCAGCCTTTCCCGGTTCCAGGACGCCCACTTGCCACACGTAAAATTCGCATGGAAGCGGGCGAAGGCCCTTAAGTGGCCGTTAATTGGGGTGGAGGTGGGAGCAGAACGGGAAGGCCTCCCGGAACTTCCCGCTCCATTTTACGCCACCACCACCACCCCCGCCACCATCCGGCTCGTTGGGGTGGCGTAAAATTCCGGCCTTGGTCTTAACCCATTCAGGCAGTTTGTTATATTCCAAGACAAAGTGCTTAAGAAGAAGGGATATAGAAGTTACCTCTAAACTAGCTGCAAGCACTTCTGAATTTAATGTAAAACACCATGCAAGACCACCAAGCCTAGGCATAAATATTTCTGAGATTTGAATGGATAAAATAAATTGATGTGAGTAGTTATTTCAAGCACTCAAACGGAAAATTTTACCTGAAATTTAAGGGGATAATCACATTTTCATTCAACAAAAAAACTGATGGAAAAGCAGTCCAGGTGGTTCCTGAGTATCAAAAAGAACCAGAAGGTTATTTTTGGGGAGAACAAATTGAACAATGACAAAACCTGTCAGCCCTATAACACTTCCGAAGAAGGGTCACTGACCCGAAACGTTAACTCTGCTTCTCTTTCCACAGATGCTGCCAGACCTGCTGAGTGATTCCAGCATTTCTTGTTTTTGAGCCCTATAACACTGCTGTTTGAATCTAGGAGGATTTAAAAAATTTTGAAGCATAAAAGGTCATTTAAAATAAAGAACAAACAAACGAATGTGTTAATAACTGGGACAACTTGGAAATGTATGATTTTTGCTCTAAAGATATTATGAGAATACAGTATTGGACAGTAAAGTTCCTCCTTATGACTAAGATAGAATGGTAATTAATGGGATGTCCCACTTAAGGATAAAGATATGAGACAGGATGATCACACCACCAAATTGGAATTGCAATAACTCACCTTGTGTGTTCTCACACTCACACAAGGAACAGTTATGAACTAAAGTGAACTGGAACAATTATGAACTGTAAAAATGAACTTATGAACTAAACTCCAAAAAATTGACACATTTTTGCTGCAGACAAGCTGGAGTAAGAGGTCAGGTGACTTCTCCTGTACTGCAAATATACACAGTGACTGTTGGAGATTAAACCCATCATCATGTCTGGACTAGGCCTAGGGAAGGCATGTTAAAATGCTGAACAGCCCATTCAATGTTAAATGGCTCCTATCTTCAAGAATTGGGTTTACAAGGCCTTTGCAGACTGGGAGACAGATAATAGGTGGGACATTAAACCACTTTATCAAGATAAGCCACATTCAAACCCCATTGTGTAACAAGGACCTTCCTTCCAAATTAAGGTCAGAAGTGCGGATGTTCGCTGATGATTGCACAATGTTCAGCATCATTCGCGACTCCTCAGATACTGAAGCAGTCTGTGTAGAAATGCAGCAAGACCGGGACAATACCCAGGCTTGGGGTGATAAGTGGCAAATAACATTCGTGCCACACAAGTGCCAGGCAATGACTGTCTCAAACAGGAAAGAATCTAACCATCTCCCCTTGACATTCAATGGCATCACCATCGCTGAATACCCCACTATCAACATCCTGGGGGTTACCATTAACCAGAAATTGAGCTGGAGTAGCCATAAATACCATGGCTACAAGAGCAGGTCAGAAACTGGGAATCCTGCGGCGAGTAACTCACCTCCCGACTCCTGAAAGCCTGTCCACCATCTGCAAGGCACAAATCACTTGCCTGGATGGGTGCAGCTCCAACAACACTCAAGAAGTTCAACACCATCCAGGACAAAGCAACCCGATGCACTGTGGCTGCAGTATGTACCATCTACAAGATGCACAACAGCAACACACCAAGGGTCCTTAGACAGCACCTTCCAAACCTGCGATCTCTACCAACAAGAAGGACAAGGGCAGCAGATGCATGGGAACCCACCACCTGCAAGTTCCCCTCCAAGCCACACACCATCCTGACTTAGAACTATATCACCGTTCCTTCACTCACTGGGTCAAAATCCTGGAACTCCCTTCCTAACAGCACTGTGGGTGTACTTATCCCACATGGACTGCAGCAGTTCAAGAAGGCGGCTGACCACCACCTTCTCAAGGGCAATTAGGAAACGGGAAATAAATGCTGGCCTAGCCAGGGTCGCTCACATCCCACCATTAAGAAGCTGCTGCAATGGCAGATAACTAAGATCTCACACATAAATCCTTTTATCAAGGAAAATCCTTTCATAATAATCCCCAGAGGTTCGGGAAGGACAGAAAGTGGGATAGTGAAAAAAATGGTGCCAGTGAAAGGGAAAATAAGAGTGAGAATGCAGGGAGCCCTCCACAAGTCAGGAAAGAAAGTACAGAGTAGGAATGTTTTCCACAGACCCGTGTGTTCCAATTGTAGTAAAGCAGGGCATGTGAAACTTGATAGCTGGAAGTTGAAGGGGAAGCCAGTGGATTTTGTTGGGATTCACAAGGCTAGCCCTGGAAAGGATGCTTCAGCAAGTAGTACAGCAGACAATCCTGTGGCCCTAACCACGGTGATGGCCCCCTCATAAGTGTGGCAGAAACAGGAAAAATTCTTGAGGGTTACCAGGATTTTGTTTTAAATGGAAAGGTGTCCCCGCACCCCTCTAATGAGGTGAGTAAGCCAATTGTCCTGCACACGTATACAGGATCCATTCAATCCTTAATGCTGGATAATGGCATGACCTATCCACTAGCAAGCTCACTAAAGGCAAAGATTCTGGTAAAAGGCATTGAAGGTGGATACATGTTCGTACCCCTTTACTGGGTCCACTTGCAGTGTGGCCTAGTTTCTGGACCAGTTACAGTAGGGATTGTTCCGAGTCTGTCTATGGCTGGAATAGATTTGCTTCGAGGCAATAATTTGACTGGGGGTAGGGTGGTAGCAGCCACAGTAGTCTTCGACCAGCCAAATGAGGCCAAGGAGATGGAACAGATACAGGAGGAAGTCCCTGGAATATTCCCTGACTGTGTAGTAACCAGGTCCGTGGATAAGCAAGCTCCGTTAGAGAGAGCTGAGCCAGTAATTCAGCCAAATGACACCGTGAGGTCTGGCTGGCTGAAACTTTTTTCAGAGATTTAGGAGAGGAGGAGGTGTACAGTAGGTCCTCCCTGACTGAGACAAGCAGGTAGACCGTGATTTAAAAATAGCGCAGACCACCTGTTCTGAGGCACGGGCAGAGGCAGAAAAAGTACCTGAATGCTATTACTTTAAAAATGGGGTAGTGTTATGGCCAAATGGTGAGAGGTGTGGGTGATTCCCACTGCTCAACTCCCACTTGACTGCAACAAGCATTTTTTGTTATTAGCAATTAACCCATTAATGTTTTATTTGTCAAATAAACAGACAGCGACAGGTTTTCTTGTAGGTTTAAAACTGAAGATCAATTATATATTGAGCAACACACTTTATCCTGAAATTGTCGCAACCACATCCACTTATGCATTCACTTGCTCGTGCGTGCATGCGCACGCTCACACACACACACACACACACGAGACAGATGGAGAGGAAAAGGGGTAAGCGGTTTTCACGTGAGGTAGGTTTTGAGATTCTTGGTAAACATGAAACCTGTTCAATTCTCTCGTAAGTCAAGTTCTCATTGGTGAGGTGTTTGTAGATTGCTGTCTTGATTGAAAGTTCAGTTTGAAGACAGAGGATCACTTCCAATACACTGCCGCATAAGTTAAAATGTAGAATTTTACAGCAGAGCGCCTACCTAATGGCTTGCTGGATCTTCTCCCAGCCCTTAGCTGGACAAGCTGTTTGGTGATGCTTCTTTCTGGGTGTCTCTCTCTCGCTCTTCCAGGGCTGCCTTTTTAAGGTAGAAAGTTTATCACATCATCTTCTGGTAGGAGACGATTTGGTCTCTTCCCCCATGGTGATCACACAATGGCCCAGGATGAGAATAATCTGGTTATGATGTTTTCGCTTCATACTGTCATACTAGGCAATGACCATCTCCAACAAGAGAGTATCTAACCATCTCCCCTTGACATTCAATGGCATTACCATCGCTGAATCCCCCACTATCAACATCCTAGGGGCTACCACTGACCAGAAACTGAACTGGAGTAGCCATATAAATACCGTGGCTACAACAGCAGGTCAGAGGCTAGGAATCCTGCGGCGAGTAACTCACCTCCTGAATCCCCAAAGCCTGTCCACCGTCTACAAGGCACAAGTCAGGAGTATGATGGAATACTCTCCACTTGCCTGGATGGGTGCAGCTCCAACAACACTCAAGAAGCTCAACACCATCCAGGACAAAGCAGCCCGCTTGATTGGCACCCCATCTACAAACATTCACTCCCTCCACCAGACACACAGTGGCAGCAGTGTGTACCATCTACGAGATGCACTGCAGCAATGCACCGAGGCTCCTTAGACAGCAGCTTCCAAACCTGCGACCTCTACCAACTAGAAGGACAAGGGCAGCAAATGCATGGGAAAACCACCACCTGCAAGTTCCCCTCCAAGTCACACACCATCCTGACTTGGAACTATATCGCCGCTCCTTCACTGTCGCTGGGTCAAAATCCTGGAACTCCCTCCTAACAGCACTGTTGGTGTGCCTACCCCAAATGGACTGCCACGGTTCAAGAAGGCAGCTCACCACCACCTTTTCAAGGGCAATTAGGGATGGGCAATAAATGCTGGCCTGGCCAGCGATGCCCAAATCCCATGAATGAATAAAACAAAAAGAATGGTTGAAAGCCAACTGTAAATTATAGTATTTATGTGCACTTGGGTGTTATTGTCAACTGCCATCATACAAAGCTTGTTAAGTTATTTTACTTGTGTTCAACCTGTTAAAATAGAGGAGGGAGATCTCTTCACCAACAGGAAGTGGGACAGCTACTTGAAGGGGTGTAGTCACATGACCTAGAAGCCACGCTTCTTCAGCCGTCCTGGTTTTGAAACAGTTTCAGTTGGAAGGAACAGCTCATACAGCCAAGCAGCTGCCTGAAAGATGTGTACCCGGTTATCTCTGAGACCTGCCTGCAAGAAGAAGGAAAGAAGCCATAGTCTGCAAAGCAGCAAGAAAATCTCTCTGCTCTCTGCCAGTCTCTCTTTATCAAAAAGTTGGGAAATCAGAAACTAAGCTGCCTCAGATTATCTCCGAAAATGCAAGAAGATGAAAGCGTAAGAGAAGATTCCTGCGACTCCTACCCCACTCGGCATTTCCAGTCGGTTAATTCCAGCTTTGGACATTATGTTAGTTAAAAAACAGACTCTAATTTCAACTGGAAGCCCCTGTCAGTTTGTAATTAAGGCATTTTTCTACTTGATAAATGTCCTTGCCATTTTGATGCCTTTACCTTTCCTTGTATGTTTGTGAGTGTGCATTGAGAAGATAACCCCTCCTGAGTTTAAGAGTGTGTGTTAATAAACCCTATTTCTTTGTTTTAACTTTAACAACAGTGTTGTTGCGGTCCTTTAAAAGTCAGGGTTCACAAACTGAGGGAGTGGAGAAATACGCCATCAGGATTTTCCTTTTATTTTTAAAAAAGGGAAAAATTTAAATCACAATCTGCTTACAGACAAATTGTTGAAAATATAGAGAAATTTGTTTTCAAAATTATCTACCTGTTCGAAACAGAAATTGGGAGCTCAAGTCCATGACAAACCCATGAGATTAAGACCAAATAATAAGAAATAAGCTGAATCAGAGATTAAAATAAACTGATTGGAAGCCAAAAGAGGAAAATCTGGTAGTCAAAAAGATTGTTAAAACAAATAGATGACTACAGCAAACCCTCTTACTCTAACATTAGAAAATGCCACATTTTGAATCAAAAACGTTTTTGGAGCAAGGTGATGTAACTGCTGAAATGTTGCAAACCTGAGTACAAACCAATTAAAAGCTATAGCTAGGGAAATACAAGCGAAACTGCCCAGTAAGGTGAAACGAACTGAGGTCCTTAAAGTGCTTGCTGAGCATCGAGGACACAGTCCCATTCTGGAACAGGCAGATGACGAATTAACTCCTAAAATTGACTCATCTCCCATGGCCAGAATGGAACTGGCAAAATTCAGAATGCAATTGGAGTTTCAGGAGAGGAGAGAAAAGGAGAAAGAGACAAAGGAGAGGAGAAAAGGAGCGAGAGAGAGAGCGGAGAGAGAAAAGGAAAGAGAAAGGTTGTCCAGCTAAAATAATTGGAAATGGAGCTGAAGGATCAAACAGAGAGAGATGCAAGACAGATGGAGGCCACTAGGGAAAATCTTTCTTCACCCAGTAACCGCCTAAATCTCCCTAACCTGGAATCAGGCTTTGAGGCTCTAAGCATGTTAAATTCGTACCAAAATTTGAAGAGAGTGAGGTGGAATTGTTTTTTTTTGCCACATTTGAGAAGGTAGCAGGACAGCTACGATGGCCACAAGAAATGTGGACCCTCAAGATCCAGGGTCAGTTAATAGGGATGGCTCAAGAGGTCTATTCTACGCTGACCCCTGAAATGTCCGTTGATTACGAGCAGACCAAAGCTGCCATCCTTAGTCCATATATTGGTCCCAGAGGCATATTGCCAGCAGTTCAGGAATGCTCAAAAGAAACCCATGCAGAGCAATTTGGAATTCGAAATCATTTTTAACTGGTGGGTCCTATCTGTAAAAATACAGCACATCTATGATGAATTACATGAGCTAATATTGCTGGAGGAATTCAAAAATTGCCTACCCTCACAACCTGAGAATGCACTTAGAGGAGTAGAGAGTCCACATAGCTAGAGAGGCCACAGTCGCTGCCAATAGCTATGACCTCACACATAGGCTTGGCAACTCAGGCAGACCCTTACAAAGCCACCCAAAAAAATAGTGGGAGGTTAAGAGGGGAGAGTGTGAGAGAAAGGGAGCCATACTGGGAAAGGGGAGAACAAATGAGGGTGCGAAGAGTCCACACCAAGCCCACAAAGAGAAACTCCGGAGACCAGTGTGCTCCCACTGCAACAAAGTGGGTCACTCCAGAATCAAATGCTGGAGGCTAAAAGGAAAGCCGGTGGGTCTAATAGGTCTCATCAAGATGTGGTTAAATTTTGTAGGAACTACCATACTTGCCAGGTTGTTGGGAAACCACATCCTGCAATTAAGCCTGCTCCACTAACACCCATCCCTGCTTTCAAACAACACTTCAGCAGAGTTCTGGAAGATTACCCAAAAATAGGACAGGTTTCCAATACCTCCTAACAATCATGGATATGTCCACCCGATTCCCAGAAGCTGTAACCTTGAGAAAAATTACAGCCAATGTCATGGTCAAGGAGCTGACCCATTTTTTCATCTGATATGGATGGTTCAAAAAAAAACAAACAGATCAAGGATCTAATTTCATGTCCCGGGTATTCCAAGAAAACATATATAGACTCAGCATTGAACAGCTAAAATTTTCAGCATCTTCTCCACAATCTCAAGGGGCGCTGGAAAGATACCACCAAATCCTGAAAACGATGATTGGAACCTAATTCTGCGAGTAGCCCCACGATTGGGATAAAGAGTTAGCTTTGCTGCTGGTCACCACCAGAGATTCAACAAATCAATCAACAGGTTTCAGCCCATTTGAATTGATAATGGACACGAAGTATGAGGCCCCTTTAAATGGATCAAGGAAAAATTCCTCGATCAAAGGGAGGAAACCTCATTATTAAATTACATTTCAGCTTTTTGTGAGTGACTTTTTAAAGCCTGTGCTGTAGCAAAAGAGCACCTTAAAGCCTCTCAGAAAAACATGAAAATGCAGGCAGACAAAAGGGCTGAAGCATGAGCATTTAAACCAGGGCACTATGTCCAGCATTACTGGGCGAACCCCTAAAAGCGAGATTTAGTGGCCCATACAGTGTGGGGAAAAAAAGGTCAGTGAAGTACATTATCTTATTAACACCCAAGACTGGAGATAGAAGCAAAGACTGTGCCACATAAATATATTGAAAAGATACCACAATTGGGAACCAGACAAACCAGTAGAGTGTATGTCAGGCAGTGAGTTTAGTGGAAGGTGACAACAATAGTGGAGACAACCTAGGGGAAGGAGGGAACCCAGAAAATTCTCAAATTTAACCTCCTACTGTGAAATTGGACAAACAGAAATCTTAGGGAGATTAGAAACAATATTTAACTATTTGTCTGACAGAGAAAGGACCTAGCAACACTGCTTAAGGAATCTGAAGAAGTTTGTAGGGACAAACCAGGTCGTACCTCTTTAACCATTCACAATGTAGATGTAGGAGAGACCCCACCTATAAAACTAAACCCATATAGACTGAGTCCCGAAAAATTGGCTCAAGTCCGCGATGAAATCCAGTGCATGCTGGAAAATCATCGAATTGAAACAAGACAAAGCAGCTGGAGTTCACCCATCGTATTAGTCCCCAAACCTGAGGATCAAAAAGACTCTGTATCGACTACTGCAAAGTTAATGCAGTAACACGAACAGACTCATATCCAATTCCCCACATTGAGCACTGCATTGACCAAGTAGGCAATTCTGCCTACATCAGAAAAACTGATTTATTAAAAGGATACTGTCATGTTCCCATGACCACCCAATCCAAAGAAATCTCAGCTTTTGTAACACCCGATGGCTTATTCCAATATAAAGTGATGCCTTTCGGTTTAAAGAATGCCCCAGCAACATTTCAGAGATTTCAGAACCAGGTGGTGGCTGGTTTAAACAACTGTGTCCTCTACCTAGATGACTTGTTAGTCTATAGTAACGCTTGGGAAGACCACCTAAACCATTTATGAGCACTGTTCATAAACGCTAACCTAGTAGCCAATTTAGCTAAAAGCGTGCTTGCTATAGTGACCTATTTTAGGACATATTGTAGACCAAGGTCGGGTGTTGCCAAGGGCAGCAAAAATACAAGCCCTGATAGATTTTCCCATTCCCAAGACCAAGATGAGAAATAATGCGATTCCTGGAGATGTGTGGCTTCTACAGAAAATTTGTTCCCAACTTCAGCACCGTAGCTGTCCCCTTAAACGACCTATTAAATAAAAACACTAAGATAGTATTGTCAGAACGGTGCCAGAAGGCTTTTGAAAAGTTGAAGGCAATTTTAACAAATGAACCTGTATTGGCAGCCCAAAATTTCAACAGATCCTTTAAGGAGGCTATTGACGCCAGCAATATATGTAGCAGTAGGAGCAGTCTTACTCCAAGAAAATGACTCGGGCATCGCGAGGCCAATTGGCAATTTTTCAAAAAAACTGGTCATCCAGGTGGAGGACACAGTTGTTTAAACCAGCCATCATCTGGTTCTGAAATCTCTGAAATGTTGCTGGGGCATTCCTTAAACATCAATGTAAACATTTCACCATTGAAAAGGAAACATTGGGACTTTTGTTGGCCCGTCAACATTTCAAAGTTTATGCTAATAATGGACACAGGGAAATCCTGATATATACTAACCACAACCCACGAATCTTCTTAGAGAAATTCAAAGTTAACAATGCCAGGTTGTTCAGATGGAGTTTACTCCTCTAGCTGTTTATCTGGAAAAGCACACATATAGCTGGGAAAAACAAAGGGCAGAATTTTACCGGCCTCTTGACGCCGCGGGTCACAGCGCAGGGGCTGGTAAAATTACGCGGGGAGAGGCCTGCCTCGATCCCAGACATCGCAAAGGGCCCACCGCATATTACCGGCGGCGGGGGGACCTCAGTGTGGCCCCCCGCCACTCGGCGGCGGCACCCCAATTACCATATTCAAAACGGTACTTACCTCTGCAGATTATGCAGCCTGCCACCTCTCGATGCACACTTCTGGATTTTACGTTGCACGGGCGGCCATCACGCGCCGTCCCGTTCACGAGCAGAAAAGCTGGCGGGTCATCAGAGGTAGAAGGTTTCGCTATGGCAGGTAAGTTCTGATATTCAGGGGTCTCACTCTGCATTCTTAAAGGGAGTAGGGAGGGGGGGATATTCAGGGGTCTCACTTTGCATTCTGCAAGGGAGAGGGGGATATTCAGGGGTGTCACTCTGTATTCTTAAAGGGAGGAGGGATCACAGAGGTTTCATCTCTGCATTCTTAAAGGGAGGAGGGGGAGGCGTCTGGAACTACTGGAGGGAAAGCTCTGCAGACATAAAGGGAGGGACTGTGTACCCTCTCTCCGTAAACAGTGTATGCTCTGCATTTGTTGTGTGTATGAAGGAGCAAGGGTACTCCAATCACCCTGTATGTGGGGAGGGTGCCAGAAAGGGTAGGAGGGTTAAGGTTGTATGGATGGTGCGGGCAATTGATGCAGCTGGTAGGATCTTGATGTGGTCCTGCTGTGCCACTCTGAGTGTTAGCCAAGATGGGCAATGCCATGCCACACCGCATAGCTGATCCATGAAAGCACCTGATGTACCCATCAACACCGATCCCTGCCCTGTTAGGAATCTTCAAATAAATGAAGGGTTCAACTTTATTTATCACATGGAAATGGGTATGGGTCATCCTACATTGTGTCATCCTCTACTCCTGAGGATCCGTATGTGCCGGAGCCAAAATCAACAGGCAGGTGTGGTCCACGTAGAGGCCCCCGGTTGTGAGCAGCAGCCCCCAAGGGGAGCTCGCCATTACAGTCGCCGTGCATCTACAGACCCCACAAGACATGCCATTGGATGTCAAAGCACCAATGTCAGAGGCGACTGTGCATGCAGAGAGGGTGGTGACACGTCTCTGTGCCTTGCTCGAAGACGGCCTGCAGCCCATGGGCTTCGGTGGACATCCTATGCCTGCAGTCCTCATAATGGCAGGGGTTCTCAAGCTTGACGCCTATGTAGCCTTTCAGGGGCCCACCAGAGACCTTTGTGGGGGTCACACAATCAGCAGTGCACTACTGTATCAGGGAGGTTACTGACGCTCTGCACCAGAGGGCCAGTGAGTATGTCCGCTTCAGGATGGACTCTCACAGCCAGGCCCAGAGGGCCATCAGTTTTGGCACCATTGCTGGAGAATGACATGTTTTAATGTGGCCATCAGGCCTCCCACCAGGCTACTACCTGTAGACGTCACATACGAACATATGAATTAGGAGCAGGAGTAGGCCACTCGGCCCTTCAAACCTGCTCAGCCATTCAATAACTTATTACTCCACATTTCCACCTACCCCCGATAACCTTCCACCCCCTTGCTTATCAAAAATCTATCTACCTCTGCCTTAGAAATATTCAAAGACTCTGCTTCCACTACCTTTTGAGGAAGAGAATTCCAAAGACTCACGATCCTCTGAGTGAAAAAATTTCTCATCTCTGTCTTAAATGGGCGACCCCTTATTTTTGAACAGTGACCCCTAGTTCTAGATTCTCCCACAAGGGGAAACATCCTTTCCACATCCACCCTGTCAAGACCCCTCAGGATCTTATATGTTTCAATCAAGTCACCTCCTACTCTTCTAAATTCCATTAAAGGAATCCTCTCAATCTAGATGAAACTGGTGTGTGATCACCACAAATGCTTCAAGCAAATCTGTGCCCGCTTCTCAGGCAGCTGTCATGACACCTAGGCCCTGCATCAGTCCCAGCTGCCACCGCTGTTCACTGAACTGGCTCAGATGGGGGAGTGGCTTCTTGGAGCCAAGGAATATCCCTTGCAGACATGGCTCTCAACACCAGTGCAAGACCCCATCACTGCTGCAGAGGAGACATACAACGCCAGCCATTGAGCTACATGAGCCACCTTTGAGCAGGCGATCGGCATACAGAAAAAGCACTTACAAAGCCTGGATAGACAGGGTGATGCCCTGTACTACGGGCAGAAAAGGCCAGCTCCTTTCTTTTCTGCTTGCTGTGCTCTGCACAACTACGCACCCAATATGGGGCAGGCCTGGCATGATGAGGAGGCCAGCATTCATTGCCCAACCCTTATTGCTGTTGAGATGGTGGTGGTGAGCTGCCTGCTTGAACCATTGCAGTCCATGAAATGAAGATACTTCTACAGTGCTGTTACGGAGGGAGTTCCAGGATTTTTACCCAGTGACGATGAAGGAACGGCGATTTATTTCCAAATCAGGATGGTGTGTAACTTGAAGGGGAATTTACAGGTGGTGGTATTCTTGGCGGTAGAGGTCGCGGATTTGGAAGGTGCTGTCAACAGAGCCTTAGCAAATTGCTGCAGTGCATATGGTACATGCTACAGCCACTGTGCACCTGTAATGGAGGCACTGAATGTTTGAGGTGATGGACACGGTGCTGATGAAGTGGGCTGCTTTGTCATGGATAGTGTTAAGCTTCTGTAACTTGAGCTTTGTTGAACAGGGAGGTTTTAAGGAGTGTTTTAAAGGAGGAGAGGTAGAGAGGTTTAGGGAGGGTATTGCAGAGCTTAGAGCCAAGGCAGCAGAATGCATGGCCAACAATGGTGAAGCAATTAAAATTGGGGACGCTCAAGAGGCCAGAATTGGCCGCCTCCTGTAAAATTAAACTGGCAGGTGCACTACTGAAATGTGCATGGTTGGGACCCGAAACTTGAAAAATTTTTAGGTGGAGAAAATTCCTGCCATTAAGTGTGAGGTTACCCACCTTGGACCTAATAATGATAAATCAGAGCACGTTCTAAAAGGTGAGAAACTACAAACTGTAAGGAACATTCTCCCATTCCTTATCCAGACCAAGGGGATTCTAGTAAGATGCCCATGACAAAACACTCCCTTTTCTCCTTGGAACTCCCATAGATGGTTGTGAGTGTTAGACAGCAATAATCTTAGCCTGAAGACTTTGGGCTGAATTTTATGCCACACCTAAGAGCGGGATGGTGGCTGGGGGGGGGGGGATGGGTGGCGTAAAATAGAGCGGGAGGCTCCAGGAACCCTTCCCAGCCTAATCCCGCCTCTGCTGCCACTTTACGCAGGGCGGTGGGCAAAAAACAGCCTGCCTGCCCCAGGCCAATCAAGGCCCTTAAGTGGCCACTTAACAGCCATTTAAGGGCCTTCGTCCGCCTCCACGGGGATTTTACACATGGCAAACGGGCATCCTAGACACGAGAGAAGTCGCTTGACAATAGCAGGGGGCTCTCGAACGTCCCGCGGGGGGCTCTCATGATTGGGCACCCTGTGCCCAATGGAGGGCCGCCCCCGCTACATCAACCACCCTCAATACCCAACACCCGCACCCCCCTTCCCCCCAACGACCACTCTTGCCTCGCCAAGGCCCGACCAATTACTCCCGGTGAGGCAACCAAAACTTACCTGTGCTCCAGTCTCGCTGACATCTCTTCACGCTGGATTGTCGTCCTAGCAGTCACCACCGCTCCCGGCGGTGCTGCTGGGACTAAGAACTGCTGGCCCGCTGATTGGCCAGCAGCTTTATTAGGTGGGATTTCCTTCCTCAAGCGGATAGAAGTCCCACCTCACACCAATTGAAGCCCAGCGACCTGCAAAATACGGGTCAGATTCCCCAGGCGAGGCGGAAGCGGGTTCGACACCAACGTTTCAGTCGCTAGCCAGCTCCCGTCCGCCTACCACAAAATCCGGGCCATCGCTGCAGGAGTTTCTCTAGGTAGTGTCTTAGGCCTGACCATCTTCAGCTGTTTCATCAATGACCTTTCCTCCATTATAAGGTCAGAAGTGGGGATGCCTGCTGATGATTGCACAGTGTTCAGTACCATTTGTAACTCCTGAGATACTGAAGCAGTTCGTGCCTGCATGCAGCAAGACCTGGACAACATTCAGTCTTGGGCTGAGAAGTGGTAACATTTGTGCCGCACAAATGCCAGGCAATGACCATCTCCAACAAGAGAGAATCTACCATCTCCTCTTGACGTTAAATAGCATTACCATCACTGAATTCCCCCACCATCAACATCTTGGGGGGTTACCATTGACCAGAAACTTAACTGGACCAGCCACATAAGTACCGTGGCTACAAGAGCAGGTCAGAGACTGGGGTTTCTGTGGTGAGTAACTCACCTCCTGACTCCCAAAGCCTGTCCACCATCTACAAGGCACAAGTCAGGAGTGTGATGGAATACTTGCCTGGCTGACTGCAGCTCCAACAGAACTCAAGAAGCTCAACACCCTCTGGGACAAAGCAGCCCATTTGATTGGTACCCCATCCACTACCTTAAACATTCATTCCCTCCACCACTGGTGCACAGCGGAGGGAGTGCATGCCATTGACAAGATGCACTGCAGCAATTCACCAAGGTTCCTTCAACAGCACCTTCCAAATCACAACCTCTCCCACCTAAAAGGACAAGTGCAGCAGATGCCTGGCAACACCAAGCCACACACCATCCTGACTTGAGACTATACTGCCGTTCCTTCACTGTCGCTGGATCAAAAACCTGGAAGTCCCTTCGTAACAGCACTGTGGGAGTACCTACACCACATGGATAGCAGTAGTTCAAGGAGGCGCATCTTCTCAATGGCAATTAGGGAAGGGCAATAAATGCTGGCCTTGACAGCGATGCACACATCCCATGAACGAATAAAACAAAAAAGTATCCAATAAGGTGGAGTAGCACAGCACTTGATCTTTTTAGGTGAAGTCCTCAGGGAATTTGCAGAATAAGTGTTGCTAACATGTTGGTGAAGTCTTGACAAAGTGTCCCACAAAGTGCCCCGATATGTTTTAGAGGTCCTCTTTGCAGCTCCAACAGTAAGTGAACATGAAATTTTGAATATCCTGTTATGACTGGGGTTCCCTTTCAGCCTTCACCTGGTCTTACTGTAACAGGGTTTAATTTTAAACACACCGTGTTTTTGGCTCCCCCTTGGTGAATCCTTGTTCACTGCTTTCCAATTATAAGGCAAAGAAACCAGCACAAACAGGCTTTCTCAGGTTTAAAGAAGAAAAGTTGAAATTTATTCAACTTAAACTCTAATTTCAATTGATGCCTACAGATAAACGACACGCCCACGCTAGCATGCATATGCGATACACACATGCAAATACAGACAGAAAAGAGCAGAAGAAACAAAGTGGAAAAGTTTCAGGCAATACCTGAAGAGTTTTTTTTTAACGGGTCTTCAAGCTCACTGTAGAGTCCTTGATTGTAGGTAGACCTTGCTTTTCATTGGGGCCCAATATTCTTCTTAAACCTTTTTCGCTATAGGAGACTTTTCTCTCTTGGGGTTCATGTGTCTTCAGTGGATTCCATTCCATAAGAAAGAGACGGGAGCAGACAGGAGAGGCTGTGGCAAGCCAGCCAGGAGGGGTCTTTTCAATCCAGGAACAAACAGCTTTCTGCCGGCTCTCAGTTCAAAACTGTACAATTCAGAAACCCCCAGGTTGCCAAGCAGGTTAGTCATGTGACTAACTGGTCTGACCATGTCTTGGCTCTGTGTATTGTGTGTGTCAGGGAATGGTCCTTTGTTTACAAACACTGTCTGTTAATATGCAAAAATGCCTTTCCAGCTAGGGGCCTGGCAATGCCTTGTAACAGGCCTTCTCTTCTTCCAAGCAACAATTTGAAATTTAATGCCCATGTGGTGAAATTAATATGCCTCATTCTTGGCAGGTGGGGGGGGGGGGGGGGGGGGGCCTGCATGACAATCCCTTTAAGTAGCACTTAAAATCCACATAAATGCCTTGCTTACTCCCAAACAGCTGGTCGCTGTTAGGAGAGGGCGTTAACACAACTACTAATCACCAAAACGCTGTGCAACCTCCTTAATAAGCAATAGCAGGCACTTCAAATGGCAATCAGCCCCTTAATGAGCCTCTGAATGGCTGTTCCTTGCAGGGGCTTCAACTCCTAAACCAAGATGGTGTCTTGCAATAATTGTTGGCTAAACCAGTGTTTCAACTCAAGACCCCATCAAAGCTACCTCGGAGGATCTTTAGTGCCTAAACACGCAACTGAAAATTGCCCCAATGATTGTGTGGGTGCCAGATCACCAGAGGGCAAGGTTGCACAATATTACTACTGCAGAGGTGTCAGATGAAGACTTAGATGGGAAAGGCTAAAAAGGAAGGCTGATGGGTGTACTGAAAACCCTGTGCTCAACGTTAAGGAGCATGGTAGAGTCCAACAACGACTGAGCAAAGGGTTTTGCACAGAGCCAATCCTTTCCAACATGGATCAGGTGGTCAACTCCATCACCACACCTGTGGAATCCACCATGATGCAACATCAAATGGCCAATGCCACAGCTTCCATTGCAGCACAGTTTCCATCAAAGGTCCTAGTGGCTGCACTGGAAACTCAGACCGCTGCCATCATGGTTCTGGATACCACTGTTGAAAGGGACTTCCAGGGGTCAGAACAATCAGTTCTTCAACAGATCAAAAGGATTCTTGAGGTGCCATCCCAGGAGAGTGTGCCCGGGCGGCACAGTGGCGCAGTGGTTAGCACCGCAGCCTCACAGCTCCAGGGACCCGGGTTCGATTCTGGGTACTGCCTGTGTGGAGTTTGCAAGTTCTCCCTGTGTCTGCGTGGGTTTCCTCCGGGTGCTCCGGTTTCCTCCCACATGCCAAAGACTTGCAGGTTGATAGGTTAATTGGCCATTATAAATTGCCCCTAGTATAGGTAGGTGGTAGGGAAATATATAGGGACAGGTGGGGATGTGGTAGGAATATGAAATTAGTGTAGGATTAGTATAAATGGGTGGTTGATGGTCGGCACAGACTTGGTGGGCCGAAGGGCCTGTTTCAGTGCTTGGGCCAAAGGGCCTGTTTCAGTGCTGTATCTCTAAACTAAACTAAAACTAAACTAAGAGAGCAGAAGAAAAATAGAGGTTTGAGGCAATCTCTGAACAGGGTTTCTTTTTGCTGTGCTTCGAGCTCACTGCAAAGTCCTTGCTTTTCTTTGGGACCCAGTATTCTTTTTAAACCTTGTTCACTGTAGCAGATTTTTCTTTCTTGGGGTTCATATGTCTTCAATGGGTTCCGAAACTGGTGAGAGCAAGATGAGAGCAGACAGGAGAGAGGTCTTTTCTATCCAGCAGCAAACAGCTTTCACAGTTTTAAAACTCTGTGGCAAGTTCAAATTCAAAAAACTCCAACAGCCAGTTAGTCATGTGACTAAACTGGTCTGACCACATCTATGTGTGTATTTGGCCATCTTAGCAGTTAACCAGGAATGCTAGCCTCTCCACCTACAACATCTGGTAGGGCAGCACAGTGGTGCAGTGGTTAGCACCACAGCCTCACAGTTCCAGCTACCTGGGTTCAGTTCTGGGTACTGCCTGTGCGGAGTTTGCAAGTTCTCCCTGTGACTGCGTGGGTTTCCGCCGGGTACTCTGGTTTCCTCCCACAGCCAAAGACTTGCAGGTTGATAGGTAAATTGGCCATTGTAAATTGCCCCTAGTGTAGGTGGGTGGTAGGAGAATGGTGGGGATGTAGTAGGGAATATGGGATTAATGTAGGATTAGTATAAATGGGTAGTTTGGTGCTTGGTGGGCCAAAGTGCCTGTTTCAGTGCTGTATCTCTAAATAAATAAAAGTCCATTGTGGATTAAATTGCAGCAGGGAGTGGCCCCTTTGTCCTTTCCAAGTACTGTCTGTTACTATGCAATTGTCTTTCCAGTCAAGGGTCTGGTGGTTTTTGTTTTAAAAACAAGTTCTTTCTTTACTCCAGTAACAGTTTAAAAATCAATGTTCATGTGGCGAATTTATTGTCTCATTCTTGACAGGTGGGGACTGCATGACAGTGGTCAGAAATAGGACGATGTGATGGTCAGTGATAGAGGAAAGGTAAAAAGTATGGGGCTGTTGGTAAATGGGGAGGTGTGACTAAGGTTACTGGTATCGTTCATGAATTATTTGACCATGCAAAGCCCGGGCAGAAAGGGGCTGTCTAGGTTGCAACCTCCCTGGTTCTGCACTTGTTGCACTTCCTCATCCCCCACTTCCTCCTCCTCATGCTCCTGCTCCTCAGCTTTTTGACTGATAGGTGGTGACAAGGTAATGGTGAGGTTGTGTGCAGTATGCAGCATACTACTACAAATCTTCATACCCATTCAGCTAAGTACTGCAGGGCTCCTCCAGAGCAGTCCAGGCAGTGGAAGTGTTGCTTGAGGATGCCAATGGTGTGCTCTGTAATGTTCCTTGTAGCAGTAGGCCTTCTGTACACGTGTGCATGGGTTCAGGTCCAAAGGCATTAGCCATGATATGAGCGAATAATCCTGGTCACCCAATAGACAGACTTTGACTTGTGCTGGGTCAAATACAGGTGGCACAGAATAAGCAATTGTGCCTGTACCCTGCTGGTTATCACCTGCTGCCTCTGGTTATGCATCAACTTGTCCTACAAGAGCGAGGGAAGTGTGTAAGTATGAATTTAAATTCATAGAAATTGTTGGTAGGTGAGTGATGGGAGTGTGATGCATTCAGCAGTGTCTGACGTTAGTGGTGCAGTTGGTAGGATATGGCATTTGAAGAGGCATTCATTTGACCATTCATGTGAGATCACTGAACTGCATCCAGGTCCTCAGAGCTTGACTCCTGACATTTACTGCCATCTTTATCTGCTCCCAATGACTTCTCAGAGTTTGGTTGGAGTGCCTCCTGGCCCCCTGCGGATAAAGCACATCTCTTATCCTCTCAAGACCTCCAATGCATTGTTGGAAAGTTTTGGGGCCCGCATCTCCTATGGTGTGACATTCTTGACTTACAACACCTGTTCCATTCACAATGCATCTCCCTTTTAAGAGGGCAGGCTGGCTTAAGGCTGTGCCAAATAGCTTTAACTGGTGCTAGCCTTGCACAATGATGGCCACCACCACCCCCCCCCCCCCCCCACCCCCCGCCAATGGTGCAGCTGCTCAACAGCACTTAGCGCTGGCTGCACTCTACAATCATAGTTATGAACAGGTAGCGTGAAGTTGGAATATTGCCTGCATTGGAAGCAACTGGCATGGGTTAATTGTCCGTCATAATCCCCGCACCTGTTTTCTGGGGTTATCAAATTTTGTGGGCTGGGTGTCTTAACAGCCAATGTGAAAACGGAGAGGTTTCTCTGCTCCTGAGATGCAGAGGAAGAAATGAACACAGGGAAGCTCTGCATCTTTTCTACATTTTTGACCTACCAAAAGATCCTTTTCTGTGAAAAAGCTGCTGCAGTTCTTTAATTAGCCATAGCAGCACCAGATATTGTGATTCTATATCTGCACGTACTCGTGGCAGCTGCATTGCAGCCACATCTCACAGTGATGATCTAAACAGGGCCGGCACCCGAAGATTCATTGGGGTCAACCATGTGCTATTTGGGTGGATGCAAAGCGTGCACTGCAACACATCACAGAAAACTATCCCAAAAAATGTCATAAGTGTACAATTGGAAACAACTATAAATGAACAGGATGGAAGTTCTACAATATTAACACATAGTGGTTGTTGGGAACTGAGAAAAAATAGAATACTAATAAGCAACGTTTCCTATAGTTTAATCCATACCTCAGCAATCCTAGTTAACAGTTAGTAGAGCTCTGTATTTAACCTTCTCTGTGCATGGTTCCATGCAGTGACTACAACTGGGAAAAAGTTCCAGGGAAAGGGCAAAGGTTGTTTGAAAGCAGCAGCTTGAGTTCCTTGTATAAGCATAAATACTATCTAGCTCTTGTGATGCTGTTTATATTATCTTTTAGAGACCTCAAACTTTGGCCACACCCTTCCAGGATCTTCCTGTTCTGCTGAACTCTAGGAAAAGAGTTTCTGTGTAAGAAGTTTCCATGTAATACTGGTAATAAAGATTCTGTTGCTTCTCTCATTGCAAAAACATCTGGAAAATCTAGGAGCAGTGCATGAAACATTAGCTGGAACAAAAATTTTATATTTATACCATTAACTTTAGTTAGAAACATATTATATACACCAATAATAAAAGGAAGAATGTGTAACTATGTAGTGCTTATTAAATCCAGAGATCATCCAAGCACTTCATAACCCATTAATTTCCTATAATGTATAGGATATGTAGGCAAATAAAGCAGCCAATGTTTACAAGGCAAGGTCCCACAAACAATAGTAAATCATTGGTCATTTAATCTGCACTGTTGGTGATGGATGGATAAATGTTGGTCAAGACACTGGGACAGCTCTTTGCTCTCTCCAAATATTGTCACGGGATCTTTTACTTTTACCTGAACTGCAAGACATGACCTCTGTTCAACACAGCATCTGAAAAATGGTGGGGGAAAGATTTGATAGCCCGTGAAAACGAGTTCGGAGATCGCAATGCGCGGTTAACCCACACCCGTTGTTTCCGATGCCGGTAGCAACGATCTAAGACATTTTAATCGTTAGATGTATTATTGGATTGGACCTGGAGTCTCTTTTCACAAAGGTAGTGGGATGATTTGTTCATCTTTATCATTTCACCCGTAGATCCAAATTTTATGCTCTTGGTTTTTTTTTTTGCTAAGCATTTATTATTCAATGGAAAAGTCAAAAAATTATTCCAGATGGTGGGGCTAATTTCCCTTACTAAAGAGTGCCTGAATATTTCACACAGATGCTATTGCACAGAGAGCTTCCTTAATACAAGGCATCTTTTTAACAGATACTCAACCCCAATATCACTGCAAGGAGATAGTTTAATCTAAGTTTGAATGTATGTGCGAGAATGTACAGGACACTGACAGTGCACCAAGTGCACGCTGGGATAATCTAATTCTGATGCTAAATTAATAGTGGAAGACAAAGAGGTCAATAAAATCTTCTTTAGAAAATGAGCTGCAATAGAAAATATTCATTGAGCAGATTGTTCAATAGGATCTACAGACAAATAATTAAAATTTTAGTAATTTAATGATAGTACCGTAGGGGCAAATTTTCACTTTTAGCGCAGTCAGACTTAGATCTTTGAGGTTAAGAGCACAGCTGATTTATAGGCCGATAATTTCTATGCATTCATTTGAGTAGCTTTAATAAAATTGTGGGTCAGTGAATTGATGCAGATCCACATTCCTAATTTGCACTCCCAACACAAAAAGTTCTGCATTTCTAACCTTTGCCAGTTCTGATGAAAGGTCACTGACCTGAAATGTTAACTCTGCTTATCTCTCCACAGATGCTGCCAGACCTGCTGAATATTTCCAGTGTTTCTTGTTTTTATTACAAAAAGTTCTGCATTGGGTAGCTAAAGATGAAAATTTATCCCATAGCTCCTTTAATCACCTTCAGGAGTTAAATGATTCACCAACCTCTTAACCTATCTAATTTCAAATCGCTGAACTATAACATTAGACTTTTTTAATGTATTTATTCAAATTATGTCAAAAATTGTCTGTGCATTCTATGGGCTCAAAATTCTAATAGACCTACTCGGCTGGTGAAAATGAAAAGTGAGCTGTAAGTCTGTCAATAACGGGTGACTTAGACCAGTTCCAAATTTCAGTGCTTGGGCCAAATGTATAAATGGGACAAGTGACCTGAACTTGTGAAGATGCTTCGCGAGCACCTAACCCAATCCACTGGGAAAGAATGGAGCATCCAATTAGAAGGACACTGAAGCTCTTCTTGGGTCAAAAAAATAAAGTAAGTAAAGAAATCCAAAGGGAGTCTTTAGGAGTGCATTAAGGTAATGCAGAATTGATCAATTTTGACTGCAATGTCCGGAGCCTTTCAAGAGGCCTCCACAGCTTTCATAGCAGCTCTCAGCCAACAAAAGATCCATTGAAATAAAAACAAGAAATGCTGGAACTACTCAGCAGGTTTGGCTGCATCTGTGGAGAGAGAAGCAGAGTTAACATTTCAGGTCAGTGACCTTTCAGCAGAACCATCAAATCCATTGAACCTTATAAAGGAATGTTGGACAGAATTCTTGGGACTGGTGAAAAACTTGCCTGTTCACCCTCATTGGAATTTAAAGCAGCACTTCGAACAAGCTGAACTGTGTTCTGCTTCAGATTCTGGCCTGTGTCAGGCAATCCGCCTGATTTGAACTCATGGGCCCCAGTGGAACTTGGATCCTAAATATTCATGTCATAGTCATTACTGTCTTTCAGTGTATATGTCTTGTGTATTCTGGAATGCAGTTATAAATCTCAATTACATGTATAATATCAAAAAAGCACTTTTGCAGGTTCAATAGAGTGTATATGCAAAATTAGTGCAAAATCATAATTTACTGATTATTTTACAATGAGCTGGAGATCAATACCTATGAAACCACTTTACTACTACACAGAAATGGCTATTTCTGGCGTTAAAATGCAGCATGCTGAGTGTACACAATCCACCATGTTGCAATTTTGCAAAAGGAACTAGTCTTAATGTGTAGTCCTACAGTTTATAGCCCTGAGTAGCTGCATGTAACCCACGCAAGTGTATTAGTACCCCATCAATTGCATTAATTAATTTTGTAATATTTATGAATGGCAATGAAAGTCATAAAATCAATTTGACTTTCACTTGTCACTGAGAACAGGATATAATAGAAACATAAACAATTACAGCAAAGAAGGTGGCCATTTGGTCCAACATGTTGCTACTTCTTTGCTTGAGTAATCCAATATTAATCCCACTGGTCCTGTCTCGCTATTGTCTTAATTGTATCATCCATTGCTTCAAAATAATTAACTACTTTTCCTCTAAAGGATGCAGTGATCTTTGCCTCAACCACTCTCTTTGGCAAACCATTCCAAGCTCCACCAATCCACTGTGCAATGAAATTTCGCACTTACCTCCTCATTCTCTGAGTAACAATTTTAAATTCATGACCTCCAAAGTAAAAAGAAATACACTGTTGCGGGTTCAGCACTTCCTTGGGCTATGGTTGTCTATGCTGATTTAGTTCAGGCGTATACTGTTGAGATTTCAGAGGATATTTGGATATAATCTGACTGGCAAAATGGGTGCAGTTTTGGATGCAAATTCCAAGTTACGGCCACGGATGAAATTACACGTCTCTACCTCAATATCCACTTATGCAAAGCATTCCACATTCGAATAATCTACTTGGGGGGAAGGGGGGGGCGGCAAGCTTCTAACTTCCCCTTTCATTGTTTTAGTGATAAACCTGAGTGAATATCCCTTGTTGTTTATTTGTTGACCAGTGAAATTAGGAACATAGGAACAGGAGTAGGCTATTCAGCCTGTCGAAACTGCTCCACAATTCAACTAGATTATGGCAGATCATCTACCTAAGTGCCACTTTCCCGCGCTATCTCCATATCCCTTGATGTCATTTGTTGCCAGAAATCTATTGATTTCTGTCTTAAACATGCTCAGTAATTGAGCTTCCACAGCTATCTGGGGTCGAGAATCCCAAAGATTCACCACCCTCTGAGTGAAGAAATTCCTCCTCATTTCATTCTTAAATGGCCTACCCCTTATTCTGAGATTATGTCCCCTGGTTCTAGTCTCATCAGCCAGAGGAAACATCCTATCCACATCCACCCTGTCATGCTCAGTAAGAATTTTATAAGTTTCAATGAGATCACCTCTCATTCTTCAAATCTCTAGAGCATGCAGGCCCAGTTTCCTCAAGCTCTCCTCAGAAGACAATCCCGCCATCCCAGGGATTAATCTGGTGAGTCTTCTTTGCACTCCCTCTGTGGCAAGTACATTCTTCATTAGATAAGGAGACCAAAACTGTACACAATACTGCAGGTGCAGTCTCACTTTACTTCTGTACTAAAATCCCCTTATGATGAAGGCCAACATAGGCGGTGGCGTAGTGGTATTGTCACTGGACTAGTAACCCAGAGACCCAGGGTATTCCTCTGGGGACATGGGTTCGAATCCCACCACAGCAGAAGGTGGAATTTGAACTTAATAAAATCTGGAATTAAAACTAGTCCAATGATGGCCATGAAACCATTGTCGATTGTTGTAAAAACCCATCTGGTTCACTAATGTCCTTCAGGGAAGGAAATCAGCTGTCCTTACCTGGTCTGGCCTACATGTGACTCCAGACCCACAGCAATGTGGTTAACTCTTACATGCCCTCTGAAATGGCCTAGCAAGCCACTCAGTTGTACCTAACCACTACGAAGTCTATAAAAAGGAATGAAACCGGACGGACCACCCGGCATCGACCTAGGCACTGGAAACGACAACGGCAAACCCAGCCCTGTCGACCCTGCAAATTCCTCCTTACTAATATCTGGGGGCTTGTGCCAAAGTTGGGAGAGCTGTCCCATAGACTAGTCAAACAACAGCCTGACATAGTCATACTCACGGAATCATACTTGACAGACAATGTTCCAGACACTGCCATCACCATCCCTGGGTACGTCCTGCCCACCGGCAGGACAGACCCAGCAGAGGTGGGTACAGTGGTATACAGTAGGGAGGGAGTTGCCCTGGGAGTCCTCAACATCGACTCCGGACCTCATGAAGTCTCATGGCATCAGGTCAAATATGGGCAAGGTAACCTCCTACTGATTACCACCGACCGCCCTCCCTCAGCTGATGACACAGTACTCCTCCACGTTGTACACCACTTGGAGGAAGCACTGAGGGTGGCAAGGGCACAAAATGTACTCTGGGTGGGGGACTTCAATGTCCATCATCATGAGTGGCTCGGTAGCACCACTACTGACCGAGCTGGCCGAGTCCTAAAGGACATGGCTGCTAGACTGGGTCTGCGGCAGGTGGTGGGAGAACCAACACGAGGGAAAAACATACTCGACCTCGTCATCACCAATCTGCCTGCCGCAGATGCATCTGTCCATGACAGTATTGGTAGGAGTGACAACCGCACAGTTCTTGTGGAGACGAAGTCCCACCTTCACATTGAGGATACCGTCCATCGTGTTGTGTGGCAGTATCACCGTGCTGAATGGAATAGATTTTGAACGGATCTAGCAATGCAAAACTGGGCATCCATGAGGCGCTGTGGGCCATCAGCAGCAGCAGAATTGTACTCAACCACAATCTGTAACCTCATGGCCCGGCATATCCCCCACTCTACCATTACCATCAAGCCAGGAGACCAACCCTTGTTCAATGAAGAGAGCAGAAGGGCATGCCAGGAGCAGCACCAGGCATACCTCAAAATGAGGTGTCAACCTGGTGAAGCTACAACACAGGACTACTTGCATGCCAAACTGCGTAAGCAGCATGCGATAGACAGAGCTAAGCGATCCCACAACCAACGGATCAGATCTAAGCTCTGCAGTCCTGCCACATCCAGTCGTGAATGGTGGTGGACAATTAAACAACTAACTGGAGGAGGTGGCTCCACAAATATCCCCATCCTCAATGATGGGGGAGCCCAGCACATCAGTGCGAAAGATAAGGCTGAAGCATTTGCAACAACCTTCAGCCAGAAGTGCCGAGTTGATGATCCATCTCGGCCTCCTCCTGAAGTCCCCAGCATCACAGATGCCAGACTTCAGCCAATTCGATTCACTCCACGTGATATCAAGAAACGACTGAAGGCACTGGATACTGCAAAAGCTATGGACCCTGACAATATTCCGGCAATAGTACTGAAGACCTGTGCTCCAGAACTTGCCGCGCCCCTAGCCAAGCTGTTCCAGTACAGCTACAACACTGGCATCTACCCTGCAATGTGGAAAATTGCCCAGGTATGTCCACAGCAAAAAGCAGGACAAATCCAACCCGGCCAACTACCGCCCCATTAGCCTACTCTCAATCATCAGTAAAGTGATGGAAGGTGTCAGCAACAGTGCCATCAAGCGGCACTTGCTTAGCAACAACCTGCTCAGTGATGCTCAGTTTGGGTTCCACCAGGGCCACTCAGCTCCTGACCTCATTACAGCCTTGGTTCAAACATGGACAAAAGCGCTGAACTCAAGAGGTGAGGCGAGAGTGACTGCCCTTGACATCACGGCAGCATTTGACCGAGTATGACATCAAGGAGCCCTAGCAAAACTGAAGTCAATGGGAATCAGGGGGAAAACCCTCCACTGGCTGGAGTCATACCTAGCGCAAAGGAAGATGGTTGTGGTTGTTGGAGGTCAATCATCTCAGCTCCAGGACATCACTGCAGGTGTTCCTCAGGGTAGTGTCCTCGGCCCAACCATCTTCATCAATGACTTTCCTTCATCAATGACTTTCCTTCAATCATAAGGTCAGAAGTGGGGATGTTCGCTGATGATTGCACAATGTTCTGCACCATTCGCAACTCCTCAGATACTGAAGCAGTCAGTGTAGAAATGCAGCAAGACCTGGACAATATCCAGGCTTGGGCTGATAAGTGGCAAGTAACATTCACGCCACACATGTGCCAGGCAATGACCATCTCCAACAAAAGAGAATCAAACCATCTCCCCTGGACATTCAACGGCATTACCATCGCTGAATCCCCCACTATCAACATCCTTGGGGCTACCATTGACCGAAAACTGAACTGGAGCAGCCATATAAATACCGTGGCTACAAGAGCAGGTCAGAGGCTAGGAATCTTGAGGCGAGTAACTCACCTCCTGACTCCCCAAAGCCTGTCCACAATCTACAAGGCACAAGTCAGGAGTGTGATGGAATACTCTCCACTTGCCTGCATGGGTGCAGCTCCAACAACACTCAAGAAGCTCGACACCATCCAGGACAAAGCAGCCCACTTGATTGGCACCCCATCTACAAACATTCACTCCCTCCACCACCGACGCACAGTGGCAGCAGTGTGTACCATCTACAAGATGCACTACAGCAATGCACCAAGGCTCCTTCGACAGCACCTTCCAAACCCGCGACCTCTACCAACTAGAAGGACAAGGGCAGCAAATACATGGGAACACCACCACCTGTAAGTTCCCCTCCAAGTCACACACCATCCTGACTTGGAACTATATCGCCGTTCCTTCACTGTCACTGCGTCAAAATCCTGGAACTCCCTTCCTAACAGCACTGTGGGTGTACCTACCCCACATGGACTGCAGCGGTTCAAGAAGGAAGCTCACCACCACCTTCTCAAGGGCAATTAGGGATGGGCAATAAATGCTGGCCTGGCCAGCGATGCCCATATCCCGTGAATGAATTTTTAAAAAACATACCATTTGCCTTCCTAATTGTTTGCTGCACCTGCACGCTAGCTTTTAGTGACTCATGAACAAGAACACCAATACTTCCCAACCTCTCACCATTTACGAAATATTCTGTCTTTCTGTTTTTTCTACCAAAGTGGATACTTTCACACTTATTGACATTATATTCCATCTGTCATGATCTTGCCCCTTCACTTAGCCCATCCAGGTCCTCTTGAAGCCACCTTGCATCTTCCTCACAACTTACACACCTAGTCTTGTGTCATCAGCAAATTTGGAAATATTATATTTGGTCCCCATTTCCAAATCATTTGTATTGACTGAACATCTGTGGCCTCAATACTGATCCTTGCAGTACCCCAATAGTAACAGCCTGTCATCCTGAGAATGACCCGTTTATTCCTATTCTCTGTTTTCTGTTAACCAATTCTCAATCCATGCCAATATATTACCCCAATCCCATGTGCTCTAATTTTGTTTACTAACCTTCTGTGTAGGACCTTATCAAAAGTCTTCTGAAAATCCAAATACATCATATCCATTGGTTCTCCTTTATCTATGCTACAAGTAACATCCTCAAAAAACTCCAACAGGTTTGTCAAACATGATTTCCCTGTCATAATTCCATGATGACTCTGCCCAATCATATCATTATTTTCTTAGTATCTAGCTATCACATCCTTTATAATAGATTCTAACATTTTCCCTACTACTAATGTCAAACTAACAGGTCTGTAGTTCCCCATTTTCTCTTTCCCTCCTTTCTTAAACAGTGGGGTTACATTTGCAACATTTCAGTCCGCAGGAACTTTTCCAGAATCTATAGAATTTTGAAAGATAACCACCAATGCATCTACTGTCCCTACAGCTACCTCCTCCAACATTCTGGGATGTAGCTCATCTGGACCAGGGGATTTATGGGCCTTCAATCCAGTTAATTTTTCGAGTACTACCTCTTTATTAATACCAATGTCTTTCAGTCCTTATTTTCACAAGTCCTTTGGTTCCTAGCATTTCTGGGAGATTTTCTGTATCTTGCTCCGTGAGAACTGACACAAAGTAATTGTTTAGTTTCTCTGCCATTTCCCTATTCTCCATTATAAATTCTCCTGTCTCTGCTTGCAATGGACCCACATTTGTCCTTGCTAATTTTTTCCTTTCCACATACCTAAAGAAGCTTCTACAGTCTACCTTTATGCTTCTCGCTAGCTTGCATTCATATTCTCTTTTCCCTTTATCAATTTCTTGGTCATCCTTTGCTGGATTCTAAATTGCTCCCAATCCTCGGACTTACCACTTTTTCTGGCAACATTGTAAGCCACTTCCTTTGATCTAATGCAATTTTCAACTTCTTTTGTTAGCCACGGTTGATTCAACTTTCCTGTTCGGTTTTTGTATCTTAGAGGAATGTATACTTGTTGCAGAACATACTTCTTTCAATACTAGCCATTGCCTGTCTACTGGCAAATTTTTTTGCATATTTTCCCAAACTACCACAGCCAACTTGCCCCTCATAACTTCATAGATTCCCCTGTTCAGATTTAAGATCCTAGTTTCAGAATGAATCTTATCACTTTCAAACTTAATGTAAAATTCTATCATACTATGGTAACTATTTCCCAAAGACTCCTTTACAGCAAGGTTATTAATTAGCCCTTTCTCATTCTCTTCTTTGGCCTCCTTATCTCGAGAGACAATGGATACGCGCCTGGAGGTGGTCAGTGGTTTGTGAAGCAGCGCCTGGAGTGGCTATAAAGGCCAATTCTCGAGTGACAGGCTCTTCCACAGGTGCTGCAGAACAATTTGTTTGTCGGGGCTGTTACACAGTTGGCATTTCATAATTCACAGTTCTCATAACATAATAGTAAATCTAAAATAGCCAGATTCCTAGTTGGTTCTTCAACTTACTCATCCAGAAACCCATCTTGTACACACTCCAGAAATTTATCCTCCACAGCATTCGTGATTAGGTTTACCCAGTCTATATGTAAATTGACGGTGCCCATTATTACTGTATTACCCATGTTACATGCACCTCTAATTTCCTGATTTATACCGTGCCCAACATTATCACTACTGTTTGGTGGCCTATAAACAATGCCCACCAACGTTTGCTGTCCCTTGCTGTTTCTTATCTCCACCCAAACTGATTCTACATCTTGATCCTTCAATCTAAGATCCTCTCTCATTAATGTACTGATTTTGTCCTTTATTAAGAACGCTACCCACCTCCTTTTCCTCTCTGCCTATCCTTCCTAAATGACAAATATCCTTGAATATTCAGTTCCCAGTCTTAGTCACCCTGTAACCACATCTCTGTAATGGCAATTAAACCATACCCATTTACCTCTATTTGTACTTTCAAATTATCTACCTTGTTGCAAATACTGTGTGCATTCAGATAGAGTGCCCTTAACTTGTCTTTTTAACATTATTCCGCATTCTGATCCTATTTGATGCGTACCTTCACTTTGTCTTCTAATTTTGCTTACTACTTTTCTACTTCCTGTTACCTGTTTCGCTTCCCTCCAATCTTCCCTTCCTGCCACACTCAGATTATCAATTCCCTTAGTAGTACCTTGCTCTCTTGCCTCTCTCTAAATTATCACATCTTCCCTCACTTGATCCCTTGCCCCCACTATTTAGTTTAAAGCCCTCTCTGCCGTCCTAATTATATGAATCACCAAAACACTGATCCCACTATGATTCAGGTGACGACCGTCCCAACGGTACAGCTCCCACTTTCCCCAGTACTGGTGCCAGTGCCTCATGAATCACAACCCATTTTTCCCACGCCAATCTTTAGGCCAAGCATTTAAATCTCTAATCTTATTTACCCTACTCCAATTTGCTCGTGACACAGGTAATAATCCAGAGATTATTACTCTTGAGGTTCTGCTTTTTAATTTAGTCCCTAGCTGCTCATACTCTCTGTGCAGAACCTCTTTCCTAGTCTTATTTATGTCATTGGTAACACGTGGACAACAACTGTATCCTCCCCCTCCAACTGCAATTTCCACTCCAGCCCTGAGCAGATGTCCCAAACCCTGGCACCGGGTAGGCAACAATGCCTCCTGGACTCTCAGTCTTGGCTCCAGAGAATCGTGTCAATCCCCTGACTATACTACCTCTTACTACCAATACATTCCTATTTATTCCCCACTTGAATGGCTTCCTGTACCACGGTGTCATGGTCAGTTTGCTCATCCATACAAGTGGAAAGAATCTCAAACCAGTTGGACAATTGTAAGGGCTGAGTCTCCTCCATTTCTGCCTTCTCGATCCCCTTACCTGCCCCACTCGCAGTCACACATTCCTGTCCCTGACCAGTGACCAAATCAGAAGACCATATCCTAAGGGGTGTGACTGCTTTCTGGAACAAAGTGTTCAGGTAACTTTCTCCCTCCCTGATGCATCACAGTGTCTGTAGCTCGTCCTCCAGCTCATGACTCTGCACTGAAGCTCCTCGAGCTGCAGACACTTACTGCAGACGTGGTTGCCGTGGATCACACCGGTGTCCACCACCTCCCACATACTGCAGCCACAACACATCACCTACTCTGCCATCTTTATAATGTGTTAATTAATTTATTTTTCTTAATTAATTTATAATTAATAAACCCCACTACTACTAAGCCCCACTGCTGGTAAGCTTTACAACTGCTGATAAACCTTACTGCAACTAATAATACCTTACTAATAAATCACCTGAGTCTCAGAAGATTCATATGTTCATTATTCCAATTAATGTTATACTAACCCCAATTAAAATGCCTTAGTTTAGATCAGAGAAAGAGAAAATGTTCACCAACCAATTACTTACCTTCTATGCTGGAACGTTACACATCAATTCCTCTTTCCTCCTCTGCCCTGAATTTCCAGGTGAACCAAATTCCCACCTTCACACTCTGACTACATCTCAATTCCACGTGAACCAAATTCCCACCTTCACATTCTGACCACGTCTCACTTCGGCAAAGTCTCCACTCTGTGTGTCACTCACTCTTTCGCAAAGTCTTTCATAATTTTGAAAATTCTAATCCAGTAAAACAAAAGTCCTAAATGTCAGAAACTAAAGCAAAATATTGCAGATGCTGGAAATCTGAAATAAAAACAGAAACGGCTGGAAATAGTAGGTCAGGCAGCATCTGTGGACAGAAAACTGAGTTCAAGTTTCAGGTTGATGACCTTTCTCATGAAAGGTCATCGACCTGAAACATTGGGTTGGATGTTTATTCTGCAAAGGTGATGGGTACGGAGGCAGGCGTACCAGCAATTCCATGCTACTGGCCTGCGTGCCTGTCTGCTGGTATGTTCCAGCCACCAGCCTATTTTCAGTGAGGCTGCCTCTGGAGGGCTATGAAGAGCAATTAAAGTTCCTACTGAGGGAACTCTTCACATCGTCTGAAACTTTCCAGCTGGCATACGGGTCCCCTGCTGAGGCTCATGCCTGGGAGGTGGGCGCAGGTTCCTCTCCATAATGATGCTCCGGCAGCTGTGGCCACATTTTATTTTTAAACTTTTCTAAATCTTCAGGGGGCACCTCCATCTGGAGGCACCCTCTTGTTATCTACCAGGAGAGGTGGGTGCTGCCGGATGCTCAGGGTCTCGGGCGCTCCAATTGGCTCTCACAGCTGTGGAGCCCATCCTCCATCCTTAATTGGACGGGGCTTCCGGAGGCGGCCTCTTAATTGGACACCTCCTCCAAAATCTCCCTTGGAGTCCCGCCGCCAGCATTTCTGGTTCCTGCCCCGCTTTTCATCCATACGGTGGGATCTGGACCGGGAACGAAAATCCAACCCATTAATTCTGTTTCTCTCTCCATACATGCTGCCTGACCAACTGACTATTCCCAGAATTTTCTGTTTTTATTCCTAACTTTGAGCCTTTCACCTTCATGGTATTATCCTTGTGCATCTGCAATGTACCTTTCCTGGACTGAAATTTAAATAATACTTTATACAATTCAAATATAATGGCCTTGCTTTTACATTCAGTGCCCCTATGTATAAAGCTAGATTCCCATTTACCTCTTTATGGCCTGCACTCTCACCTTTAAAAATCCATGGATAGATTTTAGCCTTTAGGCAGCCAAATATGCAGAATGTGCTATCTACTTGCCTGTTCCAGCAGTGAAGGAACTGGAACCATTTTGAGGCTGGGCTTCATTTAAGTAGAATCGGTGAACTACAGGCATCCCAATGCAGCTTTCTGGATTTGGGCCAGTGCAATATCGAGCAGTCCAGAGGCTGCCTGCCTGGCAGCGGCCTAGATTATTTTTGTGGGGGTGCAGAGGTATATCTGTTAAGTATTTTCCCACTTCTGACACTTGTATATGGCTTTCTGCATTTTCCTGCATTCTTCCTCACAGTTTGCCGAATTCCTTAACAAGATATCAAGTTCAATTGTCATAAAGTGACCTTAATGCTAGATTTTAATGCAAATATAGATGGTAGTAGTTGTTATTGGGTTACTGTTCCTTTGATAGTGCAACTTAAAGACTACTTTTTTTTCTTGTTCTGGGAAATTATTCATTTGAGTACAGTTTTGAAGTGTAAAATTTACAAATTAAGAGGCTTGTTGGCACTGGTGCCTGTGAACAAGCTTTCTACTGAGTCTATTCCCCGTTAAAGGTTTATTTTTCAAATATTTATCCACTTCATTCTTTTGGTGATCATCTTAGGAATATAGGAACAGAAGAAAGCCATTCGGTTCCTCGAGCCTGTTTTGCCATTCAATGAGATCAATGGCTGTTCTGCGACCTAACTCCACATATCTACCTTGCCCCATATCCCTTAATAACTTTGGATAGCAAAAATTTATCAATCTCAGTTGTAAAATTAACAATTGATTTAGCATCAAATGCCATTTATGAAAGAAAGTTCCAAACTTCTACCTTCCTTTGCGTGAGTAAGTGTTTCCTATTTCCCTAATTTCACTTCTGAAAGGACTGGCACTCATTTTTAGCAACTGACTCACCAACTAGCAAAAATAGTTTTAACCAAATTACTTTATCAATTTTAATTCTGACCATCTCGATTAGATCTCCTCTTATCCTACTTTCTTCTAACCAGAAGGGAATTACATACAATATTACACACTCGTGCACAGTTTGCAAGGACGTACAGATGCAAAATATTGTGCAAATTATACAAACATTATTTATGAAGTACATGTCAGTTGGCTTATAACCTCTCCATCTTCCTCAGGATCAATGCCATTGAAAATCCCCTGAGATTTCCATATTCTGCAATTAAGCTCTGCCAGCTGAGTCCACCATTGTTGCACCTTTCTCTCCTACTATGTGCAAATTTTAAACTATATGCAAGGTAGATCAAGACAGGGTGCTTTAACCCAAATTCTTTCATCCGTTTTGTTCTATTTGGCCTCTTGTCATGTGCAACATCAGCTCGTTTCACTTGTGCTATTTTCCTTGTATACAACTTCCTGGGTGAGTACAGTGTTTTTGAATATATCTAACTTTGACTTTCCTTTATGTCAACATATGCCCTGTATTACTGCTTTGCACTATTACATTTGCTTTAATTTGAGTGCGCTTTAAGAGTCAAGCAAACTCTTTCAGACCTCCCACATGGTCATCCAAGTGATAGACATAAGATTACATATGCTCTGTTATGAATCTGGTTGAGACCCATGCTGCTGTTTCTCTAGGATGATGTTCAGTAGGTTAGGGCCTGATTCATGAAGCAACTTTATAAACTTATTCACAAAGATATTGGATGTTACACTGGATTCCCAAATTCTATACCCTTTATGCTGGTTCAGTGCCTCTTATCTACTTGAGAAGCATTAAAGAATCATCGTTACAGCTGTATTGTCGTTAGTTGATTTGTTGTTCCTGCTAACAAAATGCCCAGTGTATGCTATCTTTAAGCAGACAATTTCATACAATTCATTTTGTTAGCAGGTAGAAATTCAAAAATGGGTTATTTACTTTTGCGATTAGTATAAAATAGATAAATCCAGTGGGAATTATAAATCCAATAAGGAATTCAAGAGAAACTTCTTTATCCAGAGTAGTTAGAATGTGAAACTTGCTATCGCATGGAATAGTACAGGTGAATAGCATAGAAGTATTTAAGTGGAAGCTGAATAAGCACGAGGGAGGAAAGAAAACCTGTTAGGATTAGATGAAGTAGGATGGGAGGAGGCTCATGTAGAACACGAACACCAAAACAAACCAGTTGTGCAGAATAACCTGCTTCAGTGTTGTAAATTCTATAACATTGATTATCAGTGATCTTACTATTTCCAAACTTAATTCTTAAAACACTTCCATTTTAGAGTTGAAATTGTGTTCATTTTGTTACCACTGGCTCCTTGATTTGTTTTAAGCTGTGTGCTGCAAGCGGAACTTTCCTGAAAAACAATACTGCCTCATGGAGGACCTGTTATACAACAAGGTTAGAAATATGTGTTACACTTACCCATCTAGTACGGAGGTAAGTAAAGGACGCAATTGCTCAAACATGGACTCCTGGGAATCACCAGAACCATAAACCCTATTGTGTAGAAGGAATTAATATAAATGATGAATCTTAAGTTAATTGGAGAGGTACAAATAAGAGAAATTTTCAAGAAGCTGCAGACACAGTAATTGTTTCAAACCTCTGATGACTGCAGTAGATTTTTCACTGCATTGCTATTACAATGTTCTACCATTAGCATCTGAAACACACTGAACCCAAAATTCTGATGCCTGCTGTCTGCTACTATAAATCAATGCATTCACAACTGGAAACTGGTCTGTGGACCCAGACTGCTGAGGAGTAAAGCCTGGAGAAACAGTCTGTTGTAGGTCCACTCCAGGACTCAGCAGCACTGAGTGACAGATCACTTCTGTCCTCAGTTTTTTTTTATTCCTTCAGGGGATGTGGGCATCGCTTATCTGTAACTGCCCTTGAGATGGAGATGATGAGCTGTCTTCAATGTTTTGATAGGGAGGGAGTTTCAGAATTTTTGATGCAGCGACAGTGAAGGAACAGCAATATATTTCCAAGTCAGGATGGCATGTAACTTGGAGAGGAACTTGCAGATGATGACATTCCTGTGCATTTGCTGTCCTTGTTCTTCTAGGTGATAGAGATCGTGGGTTTGGAAGGTGCTGTCAAAGGAGCCTTGGCGAGATGCTGCAGTGTATCTTATAGATGAAACCTGCTGATGCCACCTTGCACCGGTGGTGCAGGAAGTGAATGCTTAAGATGTGGATAGGGTGCCAGTCAAACAGACTGCTTTGTCCTGGATGGTGTGGAGCTTCTTGAGTATTGTTGGAGCTGCACCCATGCAGGGAAGGGAGAGTTTTCTATCACATTCCCACCTTGTACCTTGTAGATGGTGGAAAGGCACTGTGGAGTCAGGAAGCAAGCTACTCACTACAGAATTCCCAGCATCTGACCAGCTCTTGTAGCCACAGAATTTTGTGGCTGGACCAGTTCAGTTTCTGGTGAGTGGTAGCCCCCAGCATGTTGATAGTGGGGGTGCAGCAATGTAATGCCACAATATTGAGGGTATTAGGGATACAGCACTGAAACAGGCCCTTCTGCCCACTGAGTCTGTGACGACCATCAACCGCCCATTTATACTAATCCTACACTAATTCCATATTCCTACCACATCCCCACCTGTCCCTACCACCTACCTATACTAGGGGCAATTTATAATAGCCAATTAACCTATCAACCAGCAGTACTTTGGCATGTGGGAGGAAACCGGAGCACCCGGAGGAAACCCACGCAGACACAGGGAGAACTTGCAAACTCCACACAGGCAGTACCCAGAATTGAACCCGGGTCGCTGGAGCTGTGAGGCTGCAGTGCTAACCACTGCGCCACTGTGCCGCCCATAAGTGGTAAGTGATGGGTAAGTGATGAGGGTTAGCATGAGCAGCGTGTGTAGTGCAGTGGGTCAGAGAAGTCATGTGAAGATGTATTCACTGACCCTGACCACTCGTGTGAGGTCATTGAACTTCTTGTGGCACTGCTGGCAGATCCTCAGGGCCAGACTCTGAGAATTGATCCCCTTGGTCACTTGCTCCCAATCCCTTCTCAGGGTTTACCTTAGGGGCATCCAACTACCTACAGAACCAGTGCTTCTCTCCTCTTTTGGACTTCTTGCACTAATGCCTCCAGAAATGCACCGGAAAATCTGGCAGCCCTCTCTATTTCCTGCTGCTATTTGGTGTGCTTCCCTTTGTAGCCACTTCCTCCACAGTCAGCAATAGCTTCCGTATAATTAGTGCAGCTCCTCTTTAAGATGGGCCGGCTGCTTTTAAGATGTACAATCTCGCTGAAACACCTGCTAGCCAAGCACACTGTTTGGCCCCGTGTTGAATATGCAGCCAGCCATCAGCATGTTTGGTGCTGGGCTGCACGTTGAAATCATTGAAATGATGAGGCAACACAAAGTCTTTTTTTTTTGCATGCTGCCTGCCTCAACAGGACCAGGCTAAGGGAATCGCGACTCACCCACTCCCGAAAACAGGAGTATTCGAATTTTCCCCACCGTGTGCCTTGGTTTATTGTTGCGAAATGGCTTCAAGACCCATATAATGCTTTGGATATTTTAATTTATTTGCAATTCTTTACTCCATTATAAACTGGAATTTAAGTTCTAATCTATACTTTATCTTACAGAACTACCAAAGCAAACAGAAGCTACAGCAGGAAATTTTGACAACTTTACCCTTTGCAATTGCCCTTTAAGAACCTACTTTCACTTGATTCACCAGGTTCTTGCAAAAATGCCTGTTCCATTAGGCATTCTTGATAGGCAAGTGCTGTAAGGTGGAATTGACAGAATCTGGGATGGATAACGTCATTTTGATGGCTGTCATTTTAGCGAGTAGGCACTTCTTAAACTGATCTGAATTTAGAACTCAGAAAAGGATGTCCAAAAAACTGATAAAGAAGGGGAAAAGAGTATATGAATGCAAGCTAGCATGCAACATAAAGGCAGACTGTAAAAGCTTTTTTAGGTCTGTTAAAAGATTAACTAGGACAAATGTGGGCCCATTACAGGTGGAGACAGGAGAATTTATAGTGGATAACAGGGAAATGGCGTAGAAACTAAACAATTACTTTGTGTCTGTCTTCGCGGAAGAAAATCTCCCAGGAACACTAGGCAACCAAGGGACTTGTGAAACCAAAGGACTTGAAAAGTTAACTGGATTGAAGATTGATAAACCCCCTGGACCAGATGAGCTACATCCCAGATTGTTAAAGGAGGTGGCTATAGAGATAGATTAGATTAGATTAGAGATACAGCACTGAAACAGGCCCTTCGGCCCACCGAGTCTGTGCCGAACATCAACCACCCATTTATACTAATCCTACACTAATCCCATATCTCTACCAAACATCCCCACCTGTCCCTATATTTCCCTACCACCTACCTATACTAGTGACAATTTATAATGGCCAATTTACCTATCAACCTGCAAGTCTTTTGGCTTGTGGGAGGAAACCGGAGCACCCGGAGAAAACCCACGCAGACACAGGGAGAACTTGCAAACTCCACACAGGCAGTACCCGGAATCGAACCCGGGTCCCTGGAGCTGTGAGGCTGCGGTGCTAACCACTGCGCCACTGTGCCGCATGGTGGTTATCTTTCAAAATTATATAGATTCGGGAAAGCTTCCCGCAAACCAAAAAGTAGCAAATGTAACCCCACTATTTAAGAAGGGAGGGAAAGAGAAAATGGGGAACTACAGACCTGTTAGTTTGACGTCAGTAGTAGGGAAAATGTTAGAATCAATTATAAAGGATGTGACAGCTAGATACTAAGAAAATAATGATATGATTGGGCAGAGTCAGCATGGATTTATGACAGGGACATCATTTTTGACAAATCTGTTGGAGTTTTTTGAGGATGTTATTTGTAGCATAGATAAAGGAGAGCCAATGGATATGGTGTATTTGGATTTTCAGAAGGCTTTTGATAAGGTCCCACACAGGAGGTTAGTAAACAAAATTAGAGCACATGGGATTGGGGTAATATATTGGCATGGATTGAGAGTTGGTTAACAGACAGAAAACAGAGTAGGAATAAACAGGTCATTCTCAGGATGACAGGCTGTTACTAGTCGGGTACCACAAGGAGCAGTGCTGGGGCCACAGCCGTTCACAATCTGTACAAATGATTTGGAAATGGGGACCAATTGTAACATTCGCAAATCTGCTGATGACTCAAAACTAGGTGGTAATGGAAATTGTCAGGAAGATGCAAGGAGGCTTCAAGCGGACTTACACAGGCTAAGTGAATGGACAAGAACATGGCAGATGGAATATAATGTGAATAAGTGTGAAGTGATCCCCTTTGGTAGAAAAAACAGAAAGACAGAATATTTCTTAGATGGTGAGAAGTTGGGAAGTATTGGTGTTCAAAGGGACCTGGGTGCTCTTGTTCATGAGTCACTAAAAGCTAGCGTGCAGGTGCAGCAAACAATTAGGAAGGCAAATGGTATGTTGGCCTTCATCACAAGGGGATTTGAGTACAGAAGTGAAGATGTCTTGCTGCAATTGTATAGAGCCTTGCTGAGACCGCACCTGGAGTATTGTGTACAGTTTTAGTCTCCTTATCTAAAGAAGGATATACTTGCCATAAAGGGAGTGCAACGGAGGTTCACCAGACTAATCCCCGGGATGGCGGGATTGTCTTATGAGGAGAGACTGAGGAAACTGGGCCTGTATGCTCCAGAATTTCGAAGAATGAGAGGTGATCTCATTGAAACTTACAAAATTCTTACAGGGCCTGACAGGGTGGATGTAGATAGAATGTCTCCCCTGGCTGGTGAGTCTAGGACCATGTGACATAATCTCAGAATAAGGGTTGGGCCATCTAAGACTGAGATGATGAATTTCTTCACTCAGAGCGTGGTGAATCTTTGGAATTCCCTACCCCAGATGGCTGTGGAAGCTCAATCACTGAGCATGTTCAAGACAGAAATCAATAAATTTCTGGAGACAAATGACATCAAGGGATATGGACATCATGCGGGAATGTGGCATTGAGGTAGATGATTAGCCATGATCTAATTGAACGGTGGAGCAGGCTCAACAGGTTGAATGGCCGACTCCTGTTCCTGTGTTCCTAAAATTGACCATAATGGAAATGAGGCAGCTTCTGAGTCCATCACAAAATCTGCTCCCTGGGTGAATGATATGCCCCTCTTCTGCCCTCTCTCCTCACTAGAATTATGGGTCCATTCTTGATCAAAGAATTCTATGCCTCTGGGAGAGAAATTTTAAATAAAGTGCATGCAATCTTAGTTAGAACTGTCACCATAACCTATAAAGGACACAGATTTCAAATTATTTTGGGAGTTTGACTAAACTCTGCTGTAACTCCAGTGGAACCTACTGGAAAACAGCAGGGACCCAGTAGCACTGTGTACCTGCTGTTTCTGGGACTTTCCTAGGCTGCCTTGTAAAGGGTGAAACATCTGATCACCTCTACAAGGCCAATGACATCAAGGGAGAGCCCTGGCAGTGAGGCTTCTAGCCCAGGAATTCCAGCTTAATCAGTTCAGCTGGGATTCAGCATAGGAGTGGAGACTGGTATGCCATGAGAGGTGTGATATACTGGGCTCCATATGGTGGTAATGGGCATCCCATGGTGGTTCAGGCTAGGACTTGTAATGGGGAGCTGCCACCATTTAGTGAGTTCCTTTTATGTTGTCTGATGCAACATAAATGAGATGCACAGAATCCAGTTGCTTGACAATCTCAAAACCGGTTTCTTAATAGCTAACTATCAGATACAGTACAGAGCTAACTATTTACAGATCCCTACTCTGGGTGTTACAGTTGAAGAGTGACTCTGGCTTCAAGTCACATGAATGCATCCTGGTACTTAGCTCATTAGCATACTAAGGCGTTAAAGGGACATCACTCTTAAAGGCAATCATACAACATCCCCTTTCTTTCCAAAGATAAGTCTTGTATGTTAAAAGTAAAAAATACATATCAAAATTATTTACACAGGTATAGAGATTGTGAAATTTACAAATGTAGAGGCTTAAGAGTCCATATTTTAGTGGTTTGACAGCTCTTCTATATCTGGTTAAGGTATAACCTTCTGTGGGAGTGGATTTCTCCCTTGGCTGTCCTGGATTTGCAGGCATGTTGTCTGCGTTGGCTGCCGTCCTGTTGATCTGTCACACCCCCACCACCGGAGCATGCTCCCTCGAGTCCGCTGTGAGCAATTGGAGTATTGCACACCTCTCTCAGTTGGCTTCGGTTCCTTCTCAACACTGCTCCGTTAGATGTTGTAATCTCGTAGGACCTAGGTTCACTGCAAACTCCAGCAACTCTGCAGGCAACCATGTTGTCATTGTGGGGGGTATGACCCTGACCTTTTGTCCTACATGTAGCTTTGGTAGCTCCACCCCTGCGTGTCGGTCATGCACCATCTTCATTCTCCCGTTTTTCGAGCAGTGTCTCTTGCATCTCGGAGAATTTGGATAGATGATGCCTTGACAGAGTCATCCGCACTTGTCTGCTAAACATGATCTCTGCTGGTGACGGTAAGCCATAGGTGTAGCCCTGAGGTGGTACATGGCAACACAAAAATCTTGTTTTGTTGCCCTACACTTTAGGATAAATGTTTTGACTGTGCAGACCATTCGCTCAGCGAGACGGTTAGGCCAAGGGTAATGTGGAGAGGACACCCAATTTGGCACACATAACCTGAAAGGTTTGCCCATATACTGTGGCCCATTGTCAGAAATTATTTCTTCAGGTGCACCGAGTAGACTGAATAAGGCACTCAATGTGTCTGCGACAACCGCACTTGAAGTGTCTTTTACCTGTCTGACAATTGGAAATTTGGAGAAATAGTGACTAAGATAAAGTCTTCTCCATTTACGAAATGGAGAATAGGTCAGCGGCGATTTTGGACCAAGGGTCTGACGGAATTTCGCAAGGATGTAGAGGTTCTTTGTGTTGTTGTAGCTGGTGGCTCTGGCATGCCTCACACACCTTCACTAACCTTTCGATGTCATTATTGATCCCTGGCCGATAAACAGTGTCTCGTGCCAGTCGTCTTGTTCGTTCAATACCCATATGGCTTTGGTGAAGTTGTGATAAGATGTCCTCTCGGACAGCTTTGGGCACAATTACATGTTTTCCCTTGAAGGTGATGCCTCTCGAGATACCGAGTTAATCTCTGTAAGACCAGAAGCATCTGAGGGCTTCTGGCACCTCTTTTACCATGTCAGGCCAGCCTTCCATGATGACTATCCACGGTGCCTTCAGTTGTGGATTATTTGCTGTTTCTGATTGTAGTTGGTCACATTTGTGCTGACTGAAATGCAATAAGTCGACTTTGAGCACATCTTCCACCCCGATGTCCATGCTGTCCACTTGTAGATCCAGTGGAACTTCTTCATTCTTATTCAGATTTGGCAATCTGCTCAGTGTATCCGAGGTGACCATTTTAGTACCCGGTTTGTAGCAGATGTCGAAGTCGTACCGTGTACCTTCACTAACAGCCGCAGTAGTCAAGGTGGTGCACTTGTCAATGGTTTGCATCAGATCATTTCCAGTGGTTTGTAGTCAGTTTCCACCGTGAACTGCTTGCCGAACAGGCAGAAGTGGAACCTTGTGATCCCAAACACCAGAGCAAGGGTTTCACACTCTATGTTTGAGTAATTGGATTGTGCTGAGGATAAAAATTTGGACCTGAATGCAATTGGTTTGCCATCCTATAAGATGCACACTCCTAGCCCTTTCTGTGAGGGGCTGACTTCCAGGATTGCCTTTTTCCTTGGGTTGTAGTACTGCAGGGTAAAGATTTCTGCTGAAAATGCTTGTTTGAGGAACTCAAACATATGCTGAGGTCCTCCTTTTTTTTTAAAAGCTCTCTCAGCGATGATGCTTTGTCAGAAAAATTAGAAATTTATGATGCCAAAAAGTTGAAAAATCCAAGACATCTCTGGAGGTCTTCTTTGTCTTGGGGGTAGGCATATGCCTTGCATCTTCAATTTTGCCTGGGTCAGGACGGGTTCCGCAACCAGAATAGATGGAGCCAAAGAAATTGATCTGACTTACATTCACCTGGCACTTCTTGCTGTTAAAAATGAGCCCTTCGCGACAAGCTACTGCCATCAGGGAATGGAGATTTTGATCATGTTCTTCTTTGGTTTTGCCCCATTACCGTAATGTCATTGGCAATGCATATGCAACCAGGCACGTTCTCTATAATTCTGTCCATATGTTGCTGGATCAGATCTTGACTGACAGATAAGCCGAAGGGTAGTCTCTGGAAGTAGTATCTTCCAAATGGTGTCCTGCAGGTAGTGACTTCTTGAGATTCCTTAGTTAGGTGTACAAACAATATCCATGTTTGGCACCCAACTTGGAGAAGAATTTGCCTCCTTTGAACTTGGGATTCAATTCCTCTAATGTTGGAATCTTGTGGGGGCATCACTTTAGGGAGAGGTTCAGACGCCTCGGATCTAGACATACCCTAATTGCTCCAACCTTCTGCAGTACGCATATGATTGAGCTGCACCAGTCTGCGTGATGATGCACAACGCAGGTGATGCCATTGCGTTCCATGTCATCTAACTTGCGCTTAAGCATTTCTTTTATGTGCACGCTGCACTTTCTGGGAGGGTCAATTGATGGAATTGCATCCTCTCTGAGGTGCAGTACGGCATCGCCTTTGAAATTTCCTATGTGTCGAACCAGTCTGGGTACATTTGTTGTAGGTTGTAGACCGACTCAATGCGGGTACCCTTGGTCTCTTCTGCTGTAATGGGTACCTTGGTGACCTCGTGGATGGTTATGATGTTGAGATCCTTACACGCTGTTAGTCCTGCCACTGCTGGTCCACTTGTGTCTACTAGGTAGAACATTTGTTGTTTCCATGCCGACTTGCCGTGTCTGCATTGTATTGTTAATGTGCCATTGCAAGGGATGGATGATCTGTTGCATGCAGATGACTTGGCAGTTGTCACTTGTACCATTGATTCCCAATGACTCCAGTACATATCTTTGAGGATTCGGACTGATAGGATATTTGCACTAGCGCCGGTGTCAATCTTGACCCTGAGCTTTCTTTGCCAGCTTTCTTTGGGCACATGATGTTAATAGTGGCAAAAACTTCCAGTTGTTTGACTTCATCAACATGATGTGTCAGGTTCACAATGTGGAACACCTGTTCGCCTTTGGCTGAGAATTGTTTCTCTCTGGTTCTTGTCTCAGGTGCGTTTCGCTGTGGACTTCATGTATCAGCTTGCGTTTGTGCAGGTCTCTGGCACTTTCCTTGCTGTTGTTGCCCTGCTGCTGCACCTGTCGTCTGTTTGTTAGTGTCCGACCATGACTTCTGGCTGTGTCTTTGGAGCCAGAATTCCTGCATAGGCCTGCCCAGTGCCCTTTTACACCGCATGCCTTGCACAGATCGTGAAATGCGGGACCAACCACACTTACCACACAGCTTGTTTGCTCTTTACGACCTCGTTATTGTGTCGATACTATTGCCTGCACCTAGTGCTTGCAGGTGCTGCTGTCTAGCTACAATAGCTTCATATTTCCTGTCATCTTCAAGCAGCGCATTAATGCTGTGACTTTTCTATTTCCCCAAAAGGTCTTCTGAAACGCTTCAATGGGTGTCGATACGATCACCAGCTCCATTATTAGGTCTGACAGCTCAGCTTCTGAGAAATCGCATTCATTACCCTTACTATGGCATCTACTGACGAACTGGTCTATTGATTACTGTGGCTGTTGCCTGTAGGACACCAATTCCAGAGGCTGAATTCGAAAATTCACTCGTAATTGGAGCTGATCTTCTCGCACTTTCCATATTTTTGTGGGATCTTTCTGATCCTCATCAGATAATACAGAAGTGTTGATTCTGTGTAATCCTTCATTTCCGATTGCTGTCAGTATCTTCACAGCCTGTCTGTCTGGTTCTACCATTGCTTGGTCTGTGAAGGATAACTACATTCTTTGTTTGAACAGTTGGAACTTGGATAGAATATCGAAGGTCTTCCAGTTCATGCTGGGAAATTTGGTATCCATCTTCCTGCTGTTCTTTTGCTTTAAAACTTGCTTTATGACTCTGCACTGTTTCCCCTTTAAAAAGCTCTCTTGGCAGCTTTGGACTTCATGTATCAGCTTGCGTTTGTGCAGGTCTCTGGCACGGGAAACAGCGAAAGCGGAACCAGAGCATAAAGAGACTGGGAGAGAGAGAGCGAGAGTTCACTCAGTGAGCTGGAAACAGCGAGAGTTTGAAAACAAATTAAACAGTGACATTGCAAGAAAGCTGCAAGATGATTGGTTGGTGAGTAACCACTGTTAGGGAATAACTCTAAATAGCTGGATTAGTAACTAAAGTAAAGAGAAAGGTAAGGTCTACAGTTTTTTTATATAGTAAGTAGTGTTTTTTAGGGAATCAAGGTCCATAGTGTAAATAATCTCTAGTTTTTGAGTAATTTAGGGAGTAAATTAAGGATAAGTCATGGCAGGGCAGCTCGGCAACGTGGAGTGCTACTCCTGTGAAATGTAGGAAGTCAAGGACACTTCCAATGCCCAGAGCGAACACATATGCAGGAAGTGTCTCCAGCTGCAGCTACTCAAAATCCATGTTTCAGGTCTGGAGCAGCAGCTGGGGACACTGTGGAGCATCCGCGAGGCTAAGATCATCGCATCTAGCACGTACAAGGGGGTGGTCACATCACAGGTAAAGACTGCTCAGGCAGAAAGGGAATGGGTGACCACCAGACAGAGTAGAAGAACTAGGCAGATAGTGCAGGAGTCCCCTGGGTCCATCTCCCACTCTAACAAATTTTCTGCTTTGGATATTGTTGAAGGAGATGGCTTCTCAGGGGAATGCAGCAACAGCCAGGTCTGTGGCACCATGGGTAGCTCAGCTGCACAGGAGGGAAGGAAAAAGAGTGGGAGAGCTATAGTGATAGGGGATTCTTTTGTAAGGGGTACAGATAGGCATTTCTGTGGCCGCAAACGTGACTCCAGGATGGTATGTTGCCTTCCTGGTGCTAGGGTCAAGGATGTCACGGAGCGGCTGCAAGACATCCTGAAGGGGGAGGGTGAATAGTCAGAGGTCGTGGGTTCACATTGGTACCAACAACATAGGTAGAAAGCCGGATGAGGTCCTGCAACAAGAATTTAGGGAGCTAGTTAGCAGATTAAAAAGCAGAACCTCAAAGGTTGTAATCTCTGGATTACTCACGGTGCCATGTGCTAATGAGTCTAGGAATAGGAGAGAGCAGATGAATGCGTGGCTGAAGAGATGGTGCAGGAGGAAGGGCTTTATTTTCCTGGATCACTGGGTCGGTTTCTGGCGAAGGTGGGACCTGCACAAGTCGGACGGGTTGCACCTGAACCAGAAAGGGACCAACATCCTTGCAGGGATGTTTGCTAGTGCTGTTGGAGGGGTTTAAACTAATTTGGCAGGGGGAATGGAATACAGAGTGGAGGTACAGTAGGGGGTGATGCACAGCCAAATACAGAAGAGAAACTAAGTTAGTCTGGAAGGCAGAGCAAATATAGACCTGTTAAGGCACAAGCGAATACTGCAAGGCTGGATTGCATCTATCTTAACGCAAGGAGTCTTACCAGTAAGGCAGATGAATTGAGGATACTGAATAACACATGGGAATATGATATTATTGCTATCACAGAGACATTGTTGAGGGAAGGGCAGGACTGGCAGCTCAATATTCCAGGGTATAGAATCTTGAGGCGCGACACGAGGCAGGGGGGGGTGGTAAAAGAGGAGGTGGCATTGCACTATTGATCAAGGAGTAAACTACTGCAGTAAGGAGGGATGATCTCTTAGAAGGTTCCTCAAATGAGGCCATTTGGGTAGAACTTAAAAACAAAAAGGGGGCAACCACTTTGCTGGGCATATACTACAGGCCTCCAAACAGTCAGGGCGAGATAGAGGAGCACATATATAGGCAAATCTCAGAGAGGTGTAAAAATAATAGGGTAATAATAGTAGGTAATAGTAGGTGATTTCAACTTCCCCTGTATCAACTGGGATAGTCTTAGTGCAAAAGGCTTAAAGGGGGCGGAATTCTTAAAATGCATACAGGAGAGCTTTTTGATGCAGCACATAGAAAGTCCTACAAGAGAAGGGGCGGTACTGGACCTAATCTTACGTAATGAAGCCGGACAAGTGGTATAAGTGTCAGTGGGGGAGCATTTCGGGGATAGTGACCATAACTCTGTAAGATTAAAGGCAATTATGAAAAGGGACGAAGATGGACCAGAAATAAAGGCACTGAATTGGGGGAAGGCCGATTTCAATATAATAAAACAGGATGTAGCTAAAGTGGGACTGGGAGCAGCTACTTGTAGGAAAGTCTACATCAGACCAGTGGGAGTCATTCAAAAAGGAAAGAGTGAGAGTTCAGGGCCAACATGTTCCCGTAAAGGTGACGGGTAGGACCAACAAGTCCAGGGAACCCTGGATGTCAAGGGATATAGAGGATTGGATAAGGAAGAAAAGGAGGCTTATGGCAGATTCAGAGCACTGAAAACAGTGGAGGCCCTAGAGGAGTATAGAAAGTGTAGGGGGTACTTAAAAAAGTAATTAGGAGAGCGAAGAGGGGGCATGAACAAACACTGGCGGGCAAGATAAAGGAAAATCCCAAAGCGTTTAAGTATATAAAGGGCAAGAGGATAACCAGGGAAAGAGTAGGGCCCATTATGGATCAAAGTGGCAATCTGTGTGTGAAGCCAGAGGAAGTAGGTGAGGTTTTGAATGATTACTTTTCATCTGTGTTCACTGTAGAGAAAGACGATGTAGGGTAGCGATCAGGGAGGGGGACTGTGATATACTTGAACAAATTAGTATTGAAAGGGAGGAGGGATTAGCAGTTTCAGCAGGCTTAAAAGTGGATAAATCCCCAGGTCCAGAGGAGATGTATCCCAGACATACAAACAAGAAATGGTGAAAATACTCAGCAGGTCTGGCAGCATCTGTGGAGAGAGAAGCAGAGTTAACGTTTCAGGTCAGTGACCCTTCATCAGAACTGGCAGATATTAGAAATGTCCAAGGTTTTAAGCAAGAAAAGCGGGGGTGGGGCAAGAGATAACAAAAGAAGTGTTGTTAGGACAAGGTCACAGAGAATAACTGACCAGAAGGGTCATGGAGCAAAGGCAAATGTTATGTTAATGGTGTGCTGAAAGACAAAGCATTAGTACAGAGAGGGTGTTAATGGACAGAAAACTGAGCAGCCTGGCCCCAAGCACAAACATGAAAAAAACCGTGGGTAGGCACAGTAGAAACAAACTAAAATAAAACAGAAAAAGGAAAAAGAACAAAAAATAAAAATGAAAATGGAAGCCTGTCATGCTCTGAAATTATTGAACGTTTTAGGTCAGTGACCCTTCATGTATCCCAGGCTGCGATGTGAGGGAAGGGAGGAGATTGCAGGGGCTCTGACACAAATTTTCAAATCCTCTCTGGCCACAGGAGAGGTGCAAGAGGACTGGAGGACAGTGAATATGGTACCATTATTCAAGAAGGGTAGCAGGGATAAACCAGGTAATTATAGGCCAGTGAGTCTAACATCAGCGGTAGGGAAACTATTGGAAAAAGTTCTGAGGGACAGGATTAATTTCCACTTGGAGGGGCATGGATTAATCAAGGATAGTCAGCATGGCTTTGTCAGGGGGAGATGGTGTCTAACAAATTTAATTTTTTGAGGCCATGAATAGGTGTGTAGACGAGGGTAAAGCAATTGATGTAGTCTACATGGACTTCAGTAAGGCTTTTGATAAGGTCCCACATGGGAGAGTGGTCAAGAAGGTAACAGCCCATGGGATCCAGGGCAATTTGGCAAACTGGATCCAAAATTGGCTTAGTGGCAGGAGGCAGAGGGCGATGGTCGAGTGTTGTTTTTGCGATTGGAAGCCTGTGACCAGAGAGTACCGCAGGGATCCGCGCTGGGACCCTTGCTGTTTGTAGTGTACATTAATGATTTGTATGTGAATATAGGAGGTATGGTCAGCAAGTTCACAGATGACAGGAAAATTGGTGGTGTCGTGAATAGTGAGGAGGAAAGCCTTAGAATACAGGACAATATAGATGGGCTGGTAAGATGAGCAGAGCAGTGGCAGATGGAATTTAATCCTGAGAAGTGTGAGGTGATGCATTTTGGGAGGACTAACAATTCAGGAAAATATACAATGGATGGTAGGATCATAGGAAGTCAGAGGGACCTTGGTGTACTTTATTTAGAGGTACAGCACTGAAACAGGCCCATCGGCCCACCGAGTCTGCGCAGACCAACAACCACCCATTTATACTAATCCTACATTAATCCCATATTTCCTACCACCTACCTACACTAGGGGCAATTTACAATGGCCAATTTACCTATCAACCTGCAAGTCTTTGGCTGCAGGAGGAAACTTGAGCACCCGGCGGAAACCCACACAGTCAAAAGGAGAACTTGCAAATTCCACACAGGCAGTATACAGAACTAAACCCGGGTCGCTGGAGCTGTGAGGCTGCGGTGCTAACCACTGCGCCACTGTGCCGTCCATAAATCACTGTCCATAGATCACCGAAGGCAGCAGCACAGGTAGATAAGGTGGTTAGGAAGGCATATGGGATACTTGCCTTTATTAGCCAAGGCATAGAATATAAGAACAGGGAGGTTATGACGGAGCTGTATAAAACGCTAGTTAGGCCACAGCTGGAGTACTGTGTACAGTTCTGGTCGCCACACTATAGGAAGGATGTGATTGCACTGGAAAGAGTGCAGAGGAGATTCACCAGGATTTTGCCTGGCTGGAGCATTTTAGCTATGAAGAGAGACTGGATAGGCTAGGGTTGCTTTCCTAAGAGCAGAGAAGGCTGAGGGGGGACCTGATCGAGATATACAAAATTATGAGGGGCATAGATAGGGCAGATAGGGAGAAACTTTTTCCCTTAGCGGAGGGGTCAATAACCAGGAGGCATAGATTTAAGGTAAAGGGCAGGAGGTTTAGAGGGGATTTAAGGAAAAAAAAATTCACTTAGAGGGTGGTTGGAATCTGGAACATACTGCCTGAAGGGGTAGTAGAGGAAGGTACCCTCATAACATTTAACAAGTATTTAGATGTGCACATAGCATACAAGGCTATGGGCCATGTACTGGAAAATGGAATTAGAATAGATAGGTGCTTGATGGCCAGCATAGACACGATGGGCTGAAGGGCCTGTTTCTGTGCTGTATAACTCTATGACTCTATGGTTGACAGGAACATGTGTTTAGCAGTGCTTGTCTGTTTATCTAGCTTCCAGCACTCTCTCTGTTTACACAGCTGTGCTGTAGGCATTTCAAATGCTTTTTCTCTCTGCTGGAGTTTGTTTATACAGCCGTTCAATCGGCAATTCTTCACACTTGAGTGGTCTTATGGGTTTTTTAAACTCCAGCTGAGTGAATGAAAGCTCTTCATGCTCGAGTGGTTTGATGATTTTTTTTAAAGCTTTAGCTACGAGATGCGTGAATGGAGGATTCCCGGACATTTTGCTGTCGGGCGCCTCCTGTAATAGCGCCGACTTCGATCAGCCTGGGAAAGGAGACAGGTCTTCCCCATTTTCACTACCACAGAGATTTTTTTTAAAAAAATCAATTTTCGAAGCACTTCAGTGCTTTTGTTTACTGGGATTCCTCTACCAACGGCACAATGACTCACCCGTTCATAATGATTGATTTGCAGCTTGTCACTCAGAGCTCTGTCTTCTACAGCTGGGGGTAAGTTTTTTTTTATTGTTTGGGCCAGTATTTCTTTTTAACTTTCTCTCTTCTGGCTGTAAAAGGGTAGATTTAAAGCTGTTTTACCTGTGGTCTTCAACCTTGGATTCTGTCTTCTCAACGCAGCTGCCACCAGGTAATGAGGAGCTGCCACCATACAATAAGCTCTTTTTATGTTGTCTGATGCAATGTAAATGAGATGCGTGGAGTTCAGTTGCTTGAAGATCTCAAAACAGGTTTATTAACAGTTAACTATCATACACAGTGCACAGTTATTTACAGAACCTTACTCTGGGTGTTACAGTTGGAGAGTGACTGTGGCTCTTAGTCACATGGCTGCATTCTGTACTTAGCTCATTAGCATACTAAGATCTTAAAGGGACATCACTCTTAAAGGCAATCATACAATAGGACTCACAAAATATTTTTTAAAAATTCAAAATAATCAGCTCCCTTATACTGGAAGCATGTAGAAGGTACAAGAAAGTTGGGATGATGAGCATGTGGACAAGCCATCCCAATGGCAGGCAGCCAAGCACCAGGTTTTGTGGCAACATAGACTGGTGGGCACTGGAGATGTACCTCTAGTCCTTAATAGTGTGCATGTCTGTCAGTCCCATACAATTTAGGTGCCCTCCCACTCTGGCATGATCAGCACTGGAAGTCACTTTCCCATGGACTTTCATGGCCTTATTATTTACAGTATATATGAGCCTAACTTTATTTTATATTTATATTCTATCTTTGCATACAATGGAAGCATAAAAATTGCCATGCATTTAACAATCATCTCTTAAACAGTGACCTAAGATGTTTCCCTCATTGTATGATGGATTGTTCTGTTATGTGGTGACTGAATAATTCTGTTAATCATCTTATAACTTACCGGTCAAACTCAAACATCTTGTTCACTACTGTATGACCAGAACGATTGCATTTTACATGAACAGTTTCCTAAACAAAAGATAAAAATACATTAAACCACACTTTTTAAAAAAGCAAATAAATGACAATTTAGTGCAATTTGGACATATAAAAATCATTCCCAGACATCAGTTTGATAGAACTGAGAAACTAAATCTATCAATGAAACTGATTTATCTTAAGTAACATATAGTGGTAATGGGGACTGCAATGATTGTACTATTTTTCCTTGCACTTAGTCCCCATAACTCCTACTAACAAATCAGCTAGAAACACCACAAGTGGTGCTCTGTGTTCATGTGTGGTACCTGAATCTGCAAATATATATGTGAACATATCTCACTTTGGCAGATGAATAGTACAAATGCAGACTTCAAGAAACATAGGAACTGGAGCCATTTAGTTCCTCAAGCCTGTTCTGCCTTTCAATGAGATCATGGCTGATCTGCGACGTAACTCCACATACCCACCTTTGCTCCATATCCCTTAATACCTTTTGATAACAAAGATCTATTAACCTCAGATTTAAAATTTACAATAGATCTAATATCAATTGTTGTTTGCAGAAAAAAGTTCCAAATGTCTACCACCCTTTGTGTGTAGAAGTGTTTCCTAATTTCATTCCTAAAAGGTCTGTCTCTAAATTTTAGGCTATTCCCTTTAGTTCTAGGCTCCCCAACAGTGGAAATAGCTTCTCTCTATCTACTCGATCAGTTCCCTTTAATATCTTGAAAACTTCGATCAGATCACTCCATAACCTTCTAAATTTCAAGGAGTACAACCATAGTTAGTATAATCGCTCCTTGTAAGTTAACCCTTGGTGTTCAGGTAGTCTAGTAAATCTACACTTTTTTAAAATATTCGTTCATGGGATGTGGGCTCGGACAGCATTTATTGCCCATCACTAATTGCCCATGGGAAGGTGCTGATGAGCCACCGTCTTGAACCGCTGAGTCCATGTGGGGTAGGTACACCCACACTGCTATTCGGAAGGGAGTTCCAGGATTTTGACCCGGCGACAGTGAAAGAACAGCGATATAGTTCAAAGTCAGGATGGTATGTGGCTTGGAGGGGAACAGCAGTTGGTGGTGTTCCCATGCATCTGCTGCCCTTGTCCTTCAAGCTGGTAGAGGTCGTGCGTTTGGAAGGTGCTGTCTAAGCAGCCTTGGTGCTGCACTCCCTTCATGCCCAATATATCCTTCCTAAGGTGTGGTGTCCAGACTGTTATAGCTGAAGCATGACATCTACCCCTTGCATGCTAGTGCTTTAGATATAAAAGCCAGCATTACTTTAAGTATTTTTGATTATTTTCTGTACCTGTTGTCATGATCCTGTCTTTTTTTTTCTCTGGAAAGTATGTGGTGTGTCTTTAAGATAGCAAAGGAGCCGTACTGCTTTAAGAAAGCAAACCTCAGGAGTTAGAGAAAGTGCATTTTGGTTGCCATTAGATACAAGCATACGGAAAGGGAACCAACCAGCTTCAAAGAATGCATCCTGGTTACCCGGCAACAGCCATTCAGGGACCAAAGACCGGATATACAATGTTGCAATTATTTTTTGAGCTGGCTTTTTAGTTGAAAACAGACTGTTACAGCTGGGGACACAGAGCTGTGTGTTAACACCTGAAAGGAGAAACAGACCATTTAAACTGAAGGAAGAGAATTAGTCTGTTTACTTATTATCTCTCAAAATTCTAAAAAAAACGTCAAGCCAAAACAGAGATCTCTGATAATTTAAATTGAAGGATGGGACGTTAAACTGTGACAATCTTTTATCTCTCAAAAATTCTAAAGCCAAATAGGTTCTTTTAAAAAGTGTTTGCAAGTTGCTAATTGTGGAAATTCATCGCTGGTGAAGGAAAGCATCACTTACTGCTGGAATTAGACTACAGACTGTTCTACTGTTGAAGAACTTTTTTTTTCTCCCCATAGGACAGCTGTGAGGACGTCAAGCAACATTGGACTTTTTCACCTCCAGCAGGAGCATAAAAGTGCAAGGACTCTAATTTTTCTATTTTTGCTGTTGTTTCTGTCTTAGTAGTGTTTAAGAATTTAGTTTTCCTAATTAAACAGTTAATTTGTTGATTTAAAGACACCTGGTTTGGTTAGCCTCATTCGGGGGTTAATAGATAGCACAATTTGGCTGGGTCTTCCTTTAATTTGGAAAGTTTAAAAATGATATGTTAGGCGATCTGTGGAGGGACGGGATTGAATTAACAGTGCGTTTCTCCCACCACAATCAGAATCATATATTTTGATTGGGGGCTTTGACTGGAGCGGTCAGTCGTAAAATTTTAATTGAGGGCTTGCTCGAGATTTGAATCACATATTAATTGGGTTTCTTGGGGTTTGAATCATATCTTAATTGGGGGCTCGCTCGCAGTTGAATCATATTTAATTCGGTGACTCGCGTCTGGGATCAGAATCAGACTAATTTGGAGGGCTCGCAATTAGAATCATAGTAATTACTTGTCTCTGGGATAACATATTTAAATTGGGGTCCTGCGTTTGGCATCATATTCATTGCTCTCAAGTCTGGGATCATATTAATTGGAAACTCGATTGTTGGGATCTAAATCTGACACCAATTACAAAGAAAATAAAAGAACCAGGTCTCTTGTAGAATAAGGTACAGTCTATACCATTGTAATGGCATTTGTGGTTGTAGCAGAGTTTTAGGGAAAGCAGAATGTTTTCCTGAGTGACTTGATAACTTTAACTAAGAACAAATTAAAAGAATTGGCAGCGAAATTGGAGTTGGAATTGAAATCAGGTGCCAAAAAAGCAGAGATAATTGACATAATAGCCGAACATCTGGAATTAGTCGATGATGATGATGATACAGATGAAGGGCAATACGAGGAACAAGAAAGGGAATACAAGAGACAAGAAGGTAGTAGGTCCAAGAGTAATGCAGTGGAATTGGCTAGGATTCAGTTAGAAATGAAAAAAACTGGAGCTTCAACTGGAAAAAGAAAGCAATAGCATTAAAACAACCTCAATTGGAAAAAGAGGAAAGGGAGAAAGAGAGAGCATTTTGGAGAGAAAGTGAAAGAGAAGAGAGGGAATTTAGGCTAAAAGAGATGGAACTAAGACACGGGGTAGTCTTAAATCTAGGGAAATTCAGGTCAGGAAGAATCTGAATTTAGCTCAGGACCCAGTGAAAAGTTGTTTAAATTTATACAGGCTCTCCCTAAGTTCGAGGAAAGGGACATAGAGGCATTTTTCATATCTTTTGAAAAAATGGCCAAACAGATGAAGTGGTGAAAAGAAAGCAGGAAACTGCTTATCCCAGGCAGGCTGGTAGGCAGAGCTCATAAAACTTATGCCATGCTATCTGAAGAGGTTTCTGCAGATTATGAAATGGCAAAAAAGGCTATTCCCACTGCGTATGAGTTAGTCTCTGAAGCTTACCGTCAGAAGTTTAGGAACTTAGGGAGATTGACTGGGCAGACATATTTAGAATTTGAGAGGGTGAAACGAATGAATTTTGACCGTTGGATACGGGCAGTAAAGATAGAAACCAGATATGAGAACCTTTGAGAATTGATTCTCTTAGAACAGTTTAAAAACTCTATTCCTTCAGTAGTGAGAACTCAGATAACCTGAAAGTTTTGAAAGCTAGGCAAGTAGCAGAGATTGCTGATGATTTTGAGCTTCTGAATAAGCCAATCTATTTTGTCCGTCACCCCCATAAACCCGAGAAGGATAGAAAGTGGGAGAGTGAAAGGAAGGCAAATAGCCAGGGACAAAAAGGAACAGCTGGGAATGCCCCAGGATCACCTCCTCAGGTCAGAAAGAAAGGTGCTGAGGGTAGAAGTGAGGTTCGCAAGCCAAGGTATTATCATTGCAACAAAACGGGTCATCTTTGTTCAGAGTGCTGGAATTTGCGAGGTAAGCCCATAGGACTTGTTGGGGTATGCAAAGTTAGTGCAGAGGAAAAGACTCTGACTGAGAGTATAGCAGACCAGATTATAGCTTTAACGACAGCTGTGAATGTGAAACCATTTACTAAAACTAAAAGGAGTGTAGAGCTTAAGAATAAAGTACCTAAGAGTTATAGTAAATTTTTGTCAAAGGGGAGAGTAATTCCATATCCTGTAAGTGAGGCAGGAAAATCTATCATTATACTCAGTGACACAGGAGCAACCCAAACACTCTTGCTGGGGAACGATATAATGTTTCCACAAGAGAGCGCCTTGAATGCTAAAGTTTGAATTAACAGAATTGGTGGAGTGTATATAGCTGTACCTTTGAATAAAGTACGCCTAGAGAGTGACTTATTATCTGGGATAGTTATTGTAGGTGTTGTCCACAGTTTACCAGTAAAGGGAATTGATCTACTCCTAGGAAATGATTTGGCTGGATCAAAAATATCAGTTTCTCCTATAGTTACAGAGGAACCAAATGAAATTAAGGAAACGGAACAATTATAGGAACAAGTTCCGGGAATATTTCCTGCGTGTGTAGTTACCCGAGCAATGGCTAAACAGGATCCATTGTCGGAGGTAAAAGGGGCACCACAAGTAGATAGCCAAGTATCTGAAACCTTATTTGGGGATTTAAATAATCCAAATGAGTTGTTTAACAGATCGTCTATCATTGCAACACAGCAAGCTGATCCAGAGATATACCGAATAGCGCAGACGGCTCAGTCAGAAGCTGAGGCGAAAGGAGTTCCAGAAGGCTATTATATGGCAAACGGGGTTTTGAGGAGGAAATGGGGACCGCCTCATAGACCTGCAGATGAAGACTGGACAGTTGTTGAACAGATAGTGGTACCACCTCAATATCGACAAGGATTATTAAGGTTAGCACACGACATTGCTTTTGCAGAACATAGGGGAATTTGGAAGACCAAATCACATATAAGCAAACATTATTACTGGCCAGGTCTTACAAAGGAAGTGAGTCAATTTTGTAGAACACGCCACATCTGTCAAATGGTGGGAAAACCACAACCTACCATAAAACCAGGGTATGAAGTATTAGTGTTGTTACTGTCACAGGGAATAACATTAAAAGCACGGTTCAGTGGTCCATAAGGAGTGATCAAGAGTGGTAAGGTAGATTACTTGATTGACACCCCTGGTGGCCGGAAAAAGAACCGGTTGTGTTACATTAATACGCTCAAACCATATTACCTTAGAGAGGAGGATAAACCAGTACAGGTAGGTCAGGTAATCGGGACTGTCGAGAAGAAAAAGGATAGTGAGGATGAGGCAGAAGTAGGCCTAGGAAATTCTCAGATTGAACCTCCAACTATCCAATTAGCGAATGCAGAATGGTTAGGAAAATTAAACAATAGGCTTTTGCACTTAGAGACAAAACAGCGTGAAGTCCTAACCAGGGTTTTCATAACGTTTCAAAAGGTTTGTAGGGATAAGCCAGGATGTACAACCTTAGCCACACATGATATGGGTGTAGGGGGAGCCGTTCCTTTAAAACAACGTCCTTAGGTCCAGACAGACAGGCCCAAGTGGAAGCAGAGGTACAATGCATGCTGAAGGGCAGCTTAGATGAACCTAGTCAGGGCAGCTGGAATTTGCAGATGGTCTTGATGACTAAACCTGGCGGGTCAGCTCAAACTTGCATAGACTCTAGAAAAGTCACTGTGCTGAAGAAGGCAGACTCCTACCCAAATTCTCATTTAAAGGACTGTATGGACTGAGTGGGCAACACAATGTGTCTTAAAGAGACAGATGTTTTGGAGGGATACTGTCAAATTCCTCTGACACCCCAGGGTAAGAAAAAATCAGCTTCTGTTACACCAGACAGGGTTTTCCAGTGTCAAGTGATGCCATATAGATTAAGGGGTACTCAAGAAACCTCTCAGAGAATAGCAAACACAGTAGTGGTCAGTGCTCCTTGCTGTGCAGTTCACCTGGCTGAGGTGATGGACAACAGGGATGCTTGGAAGGAAAACACAAAACAATTGGAAGACTACGCTTGGAAAGTTAAAAATGGGTTAGTTGGGACAACCTTTTGAAAGTTTAAAGCCGAAATATTCTGGTGGAACTTATTGCTGTAGTCTTAACATTTTTGAAAAGTGTATACCTGCAAATACAGGGAAAAAAAATTATATTTTTTTACCTATTGTAATAAAACGCATTCCAGGAATGGCATAGAATATAAGAGCAGGGAGGTTATGATGGAGCTCTATAAAACGCTAGTTAGGCCACAGCTGGAGTACTGTGTATGGTTCTAGTCACCACACTACAGGAAAGATGTGATTGCACTGGAGAGGGTGCAGAGGAGATTCACCAGGATGCTGCCTGGGCTGGAGCTTTTCAGCTATGAAGACAGACTGGATAGGCTAGGGTTGTTTTCCTTAGAGCACAGAAGGCTGAGGGGGGACCTGATAAAGGTATACAAAATTATGAGGGGCATTGATAGGATAGGTAGGAAGAATTTATTTCCCTTAGCAGAGGCGTCAATAACCAGGGGGCATAGATTTAAGTTAAAGGGCAGGAGGTTTACAGGGGATTTGAGGAAAAATATTTTTACCCAGAGGGTGGATGGAATCTGGAACACACTGCCTGAAGGGGTGATAGAGACAGGAACCCTTACAACATTTATGAAGTATTTAGATGAGTACTTGAAACACCATAGCATACAAGGCTACGGGCCAAGTGCTGGAAAATAGGATTAGAATACATAGGTGCTTGATGGCCGGCACAGACACGATGGGCCAAAGGGTCTGTTTCTGTGCTGTATAAGTCTATGACTCTATTCCACCAGGGGTGGAGGTGTCATGAGTCTGTCTTTTTTTTTCTCTGGAAAATATGTGGTATGTCTTTAAGATAGCAAAGGAGCCGTGCTGCTTTAAGAACCAGCAAACCTCAGGAGTTAGAGAAAGTGCATTTGGTTACCACTAGATACAAGCATATGGAAAGGGAACCAACCAGCTTCAAAGAATGTATCCTGGTTACCCGGCAACAGCCATTCAGGGACCAAGCACCAGATATACAATGTTGCAATTATCTTTTGAACTGGCTTTTTAGTTGAAAACAGACTTTTATAGCTGGGGACACAGCGAGATGATGGTTGGTGGGGAAGAGAACAAAAGGAAAGGTTGTGATAGGGCAGAGGGCAGGAGAGATTAAATAACAAACATGTCATAGGACAAAGGCAAAGAGAGTATTAATGATTGTGGTGCAATGCAAAGCATCAGTCCAGAGAGTGAGTTACTGGTACAGTAATGAGCAGCTCTGTCCAAAAGCACAAACATGAAAAACAGGCAAATGGTTAAAAAAAATGTAAAAAAAAAGAAAAATATAAAAAAAAGGCCAGTCATGCTCTGAAATTATTGAACTCAATGTTGATCCACGAGGCTGTAGAGTGCCTAATCGAAAGATGAGGTGTTGCTCCTCGAGCTTGCGTTGATGTTCACTGGAACACTGCAGCAAGCCAAGGAAAGAAATGCAGGGGTGTGCTGAAATGGCAAGCAACTGGAAGCTCGGGGTCATGCTTTTGGACTGAGCGAATGTGTTCCACAAAGCGGTCACCCAATTTACGGCGACCGCATTGTGAGCAGCAAATACAGTATACTAATTGAATGAAGTACCAAGTAAATCACTGCTTCCCCTGGAAGGAGTGGTTGGGCCTTGGATGGTGAGGAGAGAGGAGGTAAAAGGGCAGGTATTACACCTCCTGCGATTGCACGGGAAGGTGCCATGGGAAGGGAACGAGATGTCGGGGATGATGGCGGAGTGGATCAGAATGTCACGGAGTGAATGATCACTTCGGAATGCTGACAGGAGAGGGTAAGGGAAAATGTGTTTGGTGGTGGTATCACGCTGGAGGTGGTGGAAATGGCGGAGGATAATCCTTCGGATGTGGAGGCTGGTGGGGTGGAAAGTGAGGACAAGGGAAACTTTGCTGTGTTTCTGGGAGGGAGGGGAAGTGGTGAGGGCAGAAATGTGGGAAACGGATTGGACACGGTTGAGGGTCCTGTCAACCACAGTGGGGGAAATCCTCAGTTGAGGAAAAAGGAAGACATGTCAGAAGTGCTGTTGTGGATGGTTGCATCATCAGAACAGATGTGTCAGAGATGGAGAAACTGGGAGAATAGGATGGAGTCCTTACGGGAAACAGGGTGTGAGGAAGTGTAGTCAAGGTAGTCATGGGAATCGGGGGGCTTATAATGAAAAGTGGACAGCCTATCTCCAGAAATGGAGACAGAGAAGTCAAGGCAGGGAAGGGAAGTGTTGGAAATAGACCAAGTAAAGGTGAGAGAAGGGTGGAAATTGGAAGCAAAGCTGATTTAAGTTTTCCAGTTCGGGGCAAGAGAAGGAAGCGTCACCGATACAGTCATCAATGTACTGGAAAAAGAGGTGAAGGAGGGGGCCTGAGTAGGACTGGAACAAGGAATGTTCAACATATCTCACAAAAAGACAGGCAAAACTAGGACCCATGCGGGTCCCTATAGCAACACCTTTTATTTGAAGGAAGTGAGTGGAGTTGAAGGAGAAGTTGTTCAAAGTAAGAACAAGTGCAACCAGGCAGAGGAGGGTGGTGGTGGAATGGGACTGGTTGGGCCTCTGTTTAAGGAAGAAGTGGAGAGCCCTCAGAACATCCTGGTCGGGGATGGAGGTGTCGAGAGATTGGACGTCCATAGTGAAGAGGAGGCAGTTAGGGCCAGGGAACCGGAAATTGTCGAAATGATGTAGGTGGGAAGAGACTGGACCAGGGGACAAAAGATAGAGTCAAGATAGGAAGAAATAAGTTCAGTGGGGCAGGAAAAGGCTGAAACGATGGATCTAACAAGTCAGTCCTGTTTGTGGATTTTGGGAAGGAGGTAGAAGCGGGCTGTCCGGGGTTGTGGGACTATGAGGTTGGAAGCTGTAGAGGGAAGGTTTCAGGAGGAGATGAGGTATGTGACAGTCCTGGAGACAGTGGATTGATGTTCAGTGGTGGGGTCATGGTCCAGGGGAGGTAGGAAGAAGAGTCTGAGAATTGCACTCAGCAGCACCACCCTTGTCAGCAGGTTTGCTTTCAATTTTCACCCTTCTCTTGCCTTTACATGGTCTATCTCCAACACTTCCCTTCCCTTCCTTGACTTCTCTGTCTCCATCTCTGGGGATAGGCTGTACACTAATATTTATTACAAACTCACTGACTCCAACGGCTACCTTGACTACACTTCCTCACACCCAGTTTCCCGTAAGGACTCCACCCCATTCTCCCAGTTTCTCTGTCTCTGACACATCTGTTCTGATGATGCAACCTTCCACAACAGCGCTTCTGAATGTCTTCCTTTTTCCTCAACCGAGGATTCTTCCCCACTTTGGTTGACAGGGCCCACAACCATATCCGACCCATTTCCCACACTTCTTCCTTCACCCTTTTCCCTCCCTCCCAGAACCACGACAGAGTTCCCCTTGTCCTCACTTTCCACCCCACCAGCCTCTGCATCCAAAGGATCATCCTCCGCCATTTCCGCCACCTCCAATGTGATGACATCACCAAACACATCTTCCCTTCCCCTCCCGTCAGCATTCCGAAGGGATCATTCACACCATGACACCCTGGTTCACTCCTCCATCACCCCTGACACCCCGTCCCCTTCCTGTGGCACCTTCCCAAGCAATCGCAGGAGGTGTAATACCTGCCCTATTACCTCCTCTCTCCTCACCATCCAAGGTCCAAACACTCCTTCCAGGTGAAGCAGCGATTTACTTACAGTATACTAAATTGAAGGAAGTGCATTTGCTGCTCACAATGCAGTCGCCTCAACACTGGGGAGATCAAAGGTAGATTGGGCTTTGCAGAACACCTCCGCTCAGTCCCAAAGCATGACCCCAAACTTCCAGTTGCTTGCCATTTCAGCACACCCCCTTGCTCTCATGCCCACATTTCTTTCCTTGGCCTGCAGCAGTGTTCCAGTCAACACCAATGCAAGCTCGAGAAGCAGCACCTCATCTTTCGATTAGGCACTCTCCAGCCTTGCGGACTCAACACTGCATTCAATAATTTCAGAGCATGACTGGTCTTATTAAAATATTTTTCTTTATTATTTTATTTGATTTTTCAACCATGTGCCTGTTTTTCATGTTTGTGCTTTTGGACAGAGCTGCTCATTACTCTGCCATTAACACTCTCCCTGGACTAATGCTTTGTTTTTCACCACAAGCATTAACACTCTGTTTTCCTTTGTCCCACTGCCATGTTTGCTATTTAATCTCTCCTGCCCTCTGCCCTATCACACAGCTTCTCTTTTGTTCTCCATCCTGCCAATCTCCCTGACCCTCCGCGCCCTCCTACCCAGTGCCCCGCCACCTTCACTTGCTTAAAACTTAATTCTTTTCTAACATTTGCCAGTTCCGATGAAAGTTGACAGACCTGAAACGTTAACTCTGCTTCTCTCCCCACAGATGCTGCCTGACCTGCTGAGTATTTCCAGCACTTTATGTTTTTATTACTTTCTCCCATTGTTGGTTACATACAAACTTGAGGCAGAAACATTTTAAGAAGAGCTGATGCCTTCCAAGTATCACAGGTACAAAGTCTCCAAAGAAACTATTAATAATGAATAAGATGTTACATACAGATCTTTAAAAAAAACTTTTTATTTTCCTAAACGGAAATCCATGCTACTCCATACTAGTTGATAC